>NW_027210699.1:290000-787500 GCF_029030835.1 Brachyistius frenatus
GTGTTGACTCAGCGGATATTTCATGGCTCCACCGTCTGCCAGTACAAATGCAAATCACTGCATTGTATAAGTTTGTAAGGACAACATGACTTATTCATCACTATGTGTGCTTCATCGTTGTTTTCTCCACTTCATTAGACTTCTGTGTACAGAATCCGATCTCAGCCTGACAGATAGTAGTTGTGTAATGTTGTTTGAAATACACGTATTGTTTTACAACTGAATATAAAATAAACAGCGTTTAAATCACCCACAGGGTTTAATGTAGTTCTATTAGGGGTTGAGTATAATGTAAAAACTCTGTAAACATACCCATCCTCGTCCATGCGTCCGTAGATGATTGTTTACCTGTAGATTGTGTCCATAGGAATGTGTCTGAGCATCATGATGGTCACGCCGACTCAACCTGAGATCTGCTCACATTCACTGAACAACTGTCTCTGTGAAGTCAGCAAAAAGTGACTAAATGTCCTTTAGCATAAACAATTTACTTTGTGCCGTCAGTTTCTCAGTTTTTACATTCATCCCTTTTTTTCCATTTTGCGCGACAGGAAACTAAGCGAGTGCCTTTCAAAATAAATAAATAAGCATCAAAATAAAACAGGAAACAAGGCCGTGGAAACTCAAAGGAAGATTACCGATCTAACAAAGCTGTCCGTAGCTAGAAACCAAACATGTAGTGGGTTATTTATAAAGTGATTACCAATTTTATTATTAAATAGTATGAGATGCTACTCTCCATCAAATGTGCAACGATAAGGAATTTAGATCAGTCTTGGTGGAAAACGTGATTATGTCATCTATAGAACAAACTTATTTTATGTTTAGATATATTAGTTGATCCCTTTACCTGAGTTAGTGATAAATATTTCAGGAGGATATATTTCACAGAATCTGTGACTTTTTTCATTCAGCCTCAGTCTCTTCTTAAACTGCAGCTCTTGTGTTTCCAAAAAACCTAATTAGACAGTTTAATGTTAAAAATCTGTAAGTGGATGTCAGCCACGTATTTCCCCTCACACACTCCTGAAGTAACGTCAGTGTTGGTCTATAAGACATATTTGTCATTAGCTGTTGTATGTTTGGGAAACTATTAACTGAATACTTGTAGAAAGCAGTAAGGTTCAACAATACTTAAGAATGTTTTCTAAGTATTCCGTTTTAATGACTTTTATGCATCTTTATAACTATTAAACATAAATGGTGTATAATGTGACCACATGCTGTGTGATGCTTCCATATTTATCCTGATGTGCTCTCAGCCACATCGCCCAGCGCTTAGTGATACAATAAGCTGTGTGTTATTTGGCTGGCGGTCTACTGACGCTCACATCCAGGCTACATGCACACACACACACACACACACACACACACACACACACACACACACACACACACACACACACACACACACACACACACACACACACACACACACACACACACACACACACACACACACACTTGGCACTCTCAGGCTAAAGTGGGACTTTCCAGTGGGAAATTCCATAGGATGTTAAAAAGGGTGCAGATTTCCAAGACTCTGGCCTTGTACTTAATAAAACACAATCCACACTGAGCATTTAACAATTTCCAGCCCCACATCATATTTATTGCTTTTCAGTCTGCCATTTTCCACTGCTGCAGCACTTCTCCAACTATTTTTTTTTTTTTGTAGGTAACAAAAAGGAGAATGTAATTCATGCCAAAAGTCTGGCTCAGTGATGCTTCCTAAGAATGACAGTCAGACTTCCTCTATTACATCCATATACATCTTTCCTGCTTCCTCATCTATTCTAGTCTCAGTCTCTGTCAAGCAATAAAGAAGAAATCAAAGAGATCACAGAAAAAAAAGTTTGATTATTTAAGGAACATGCAGTCTGGTGTTCAGTGCGTAGCTTGGCTGTATGTACATGTATGTATGAACATGTATGTACAACATGTATGTATGACGTATGTATGAACATGTATGTACAACATGTATGTATGAACATGTATGTACAACATGTATGTATGAACATGTATGTATGAACATGTATGTACAACATGTATCTATGAACATGTATGTACAACATGTATGTACAACATGTATGTATGAACATGTATGTATGAAACATGTATGTCCAACATGTATGTACAACATGTATGTATGAACATGTATGTACAACATGTATGTACAACATTTATGTATGAACATGTATGTATGAAACATGTATGTCCAACATGTATGTATGACGTATGTATGAACATGTATGTACAACATGTATGTATGTACTGCCGCTCCTCTGACTATTATTCCCCAAAATGTTTGAGGAGTGAACTGTTGAACATTTAACAACTCCTCTGCGGTGAATGTAAGAGGAGAAGAAGTCCTGAAAGTCGCATCAACAAACAAAAACAGAAAAAGTACCAGATAGCACAGCCATTCAGACCGCTATCTTTGATCTCTCTAATAGCTAGTTAGCGTTAGTCTTGTCCCGCCTCTCCTTCACTGGGATTGGACGGCTGGTGACACTGACGAGTGCAGCGTTAACATTTTTCAACTCTCACCGAACGTTCAGCGCAGAATAAACACGCAGCACCTCGTCAAGCTGCTGACGCTCATTAAAACAATCATAAAAAGCAGCAGGAAAAGTCCCTTTGGTGGACACGGTAGGGAGGGTCAGCTGGTTTCAGAGCATGCTGATTGGTTAAACCAACCCGAGGTCTACGATTCTCTACGGAGGCTAAGTTAGCTTAGCATTACATGTCCCATTCTTCACGGATGCAGATGTGGTAAATGTGATTGCCGTGTATTATGTTCGTATGTGTTGCTTCTCGTTCTCGGTTGTCTTGCAGTTTCTCTGCAGTCTGTTATGGAAATCTTTTTGAGCAGCGGTGAGGTCGGCCCATCACTTTGGTTGCGACTGAAATGTCTCAACACCTGTTGGATGGATTGCAGGACATGAATGAGGTCGTTTTATTACTTTTAGATGAAAATTCATCTGTTCTTGCAAAATATCTCTTTTGGTTCGATCCAATTTAAACCAAGTAGAAACGGCAGCAGAGAGGCCGATGAGACCGAAGCGTGTCTGAAAGAAGTGAGCGTGTTGAAGGCTGAGCTCAAGTCCAGTACAGAGGAATTGTTTTGGAGGTCACTTCCAATCTCGACCAACGGTCTGAAAACCAGATCAGTATTTTCCAATAAAGAAATTAAGAGGTCATGAAATCTTTAACTGATTTAAATAAGCTTCTCTCAAATTTGACTTCCAAACTCCCGACTGATCGAGGTGTTCAGTATCAGGAGATGAAGTTGTTTTTGTTCAGAAGAGGTTTAACTATGGCTGTCTTAAGAGGAGTAGGTAACACTCCCATCTGAAGAGAATGATTGACAAGGTGAAGAAAATGTTCATTCAAACAAATCTATAAATTGACTTTAAAAATATGTGGATGTGGGACTGGGATCTAAAAAGCCGGTTTCCAGTTTTAATATGGAAATCAGAAACCGGTTTTGATGCTAAGAGCGTTTCCTCTTGTAAAATAAACATTTCTGGGGTTTTTCAATTCTTCTGCTGACGTTGAGATAGATTTGATCTCATGGTGTCGATTTTACTGCTGAAGTGGGATGCAAAACCTTCAGATTTGGAGTCGGTAGTTATAGAGCTCGACTTCATAATAACAGGGTGAATTAAGTGGTGAAATCTTCTGCTTTAATTGTTTAATTTTCTCGTATCTGTCGGGATGTGCTGGATTAGAAGTCGTGTTTTCCAGTGTTAGTGTGGTCACTGTTTCCAGGATTGACTAAACTAAGGTTTACTGTTAAAACACAGGAGGGTAAAACAGATCGTCAAAGTATTTAAAATGCATTTATCACAAAGCACGTCGGTGGCTGAATAGCAGCAGCGTCACAGAGCTGCTAGCACGGCTGCAGTTCTGTTGCTCTTCCTCTTCTTGAGGATTTGTTGCCTGTATTTTGACAACTTTCTAATTTTCAGTTTGTCAAACACCTCTTGCTATGGAGCTCTGAGTTTTATGTCCCAATCAGGCTTTTAATAGATTTAGTTTTTGGACTCGGTGTGCAGCCTTTGGATTCCTACTGGTGTCACGAGAAAGGTTTAAACAGCTGAGGACTCACCAGTGAGAGGAAAGCTGGCATTTTGTTGCCTGGTGGTGAATCATGGTGGAGGAATGCTCTTTTAAAACTACTGTTGCTTGGTCATTTTTTCTTTTGCATACAATAGTTCTAAAGAATATCAATTCAATGACGTGAAATCACCCTACAGCTGATTGGTTACAAATACATCATACATTTGATTCGATCCTGTGATCAATATGTTTGATAACAAACAACTTTGTTCAGAAGGAGAGAACCAATCTATCATCTGTGAAAACAACAGCACATCCTTGTATGTCCTTCTGTCTGCCTTCGTATATCCTCTCAGTTTTCATTACATCACCTCATTCATTTCTGTGTGGTGGGAGAGGAAGGGAAAAAAATCCAACCTTTATATAACCAGAGTCACAGCCAACTGTACTTGTGGTTGGAGGAAATGTCTTTAGGCTTGAATCATCCTGAGCTCTGCAGTCGGACACAACCAGGCTGGGTCCCCGGGGTGTGTGTGTGTGTGTGTGTGTGTGTGTGTGTGTGTGTGTGTGTGTGTGTGTGTGTGTGTGTGTGTGTGTGTGTGTGTGTGTGTGTGTGTGTGTGTGTGTGTGTGTGTGTGTGTGTTTGGTCTTTCCTCAGGTTTGAGTGGTTTCTAATCAATCTTTGCTGTTAGATTTAATTTGCATACAAGTCCGAGCTCCTTCAAAAATGTAATGAAGCGTTGAACTAAATGATTTGAGGCCTTTCGAGATAATTTACAAGGTGTTACAACGTGTTGAATGTAGAAGTCTCGTGGTTTCTCCACACGACGGATTTCTTTCTGCAGTAGTTCAGTTACTGTCCTGGATCTGTTCTCAGCTGTCAATCATCTCAGGCTGCCCATCATGCTTCTACATTCAACTGTTGATTCGAGTCCGTTTGCTTCGTTTCTTCATTCTTTAGGATTTCATTGTGGCTTGAATTCATATTTTCTAAAAGCTGCAGAAAGTCTGACTCTCCGTCACTTCTATCACACTCTCACCCGTGTTATGCAACTCTGCGTTCCTGCGTGTTAGTGGTCGGTCTTTGGCTGTCGATGTGTCCTTATGTCCCGATGTCCCGTCCAAGTGCTGAGATGAAGGAAGTGTTTTGTGTGAAATAGTCGATTATTTCTGGAGGAGCTGAAAATAGTAAAGTCAGAAACACACAGCTGCCACGGTGCAGCGGCGTCAAATCAGAACTGATGATGCACAACACATCAAGTTCTCAACAGTGTTTATTAAACACATTAAATATTGGGACTGTATGAGAAACTGGATTATTGAACGTGATCAAATGCTGGATTTATTGAATAATCACTGATGGTTGATGACATCACTGATAGTTGATGACCTCACTGATGGTTGATGACATCACTGATAGTTGATGACCTCACTGATGGTTGATGACATCACTGATAGTTGCCGCCTGGCTTTTTTTTTAGTTTTCTTTTCTCTTGTTTAGTTTTTTCCTTTTCAGAACAATAGAAAAATATTTGTGTTTCCAGCCTGTTGTATGGAGGCTCCATCTTTTACCTTCAAACAGCAGCACTGATGTTCCTACTGTTGGACATCTGTTGATTAAAACAGCCGTTTAGCACAAGTTATTTCATGCCTCTGGCCACGCTTCCAAGACAGATTAAACTGTTAGAGCCCATGAAAGTGTGTGTGTGTGTGTGTGTGTGTGTGTGTGTGAGAGCTGCTGTATGTGCTTCAGATCCAGTCTGTTGTATGTCTGCAGTCGTGGTTTCAGGCTGTCACTTCTTTTATGATTCTTGGTTGGATTGGATCAACTCACCTTTGAGTAATTATAGTGTGGAGTTACATTGGAGATGGAAAACAATGTCCTGCAGTTAACCAGCTCTCAGCCGTGTGTGGTAGTGTGTACTTGCTCTGTACACAAAGACACATGTTTTTATTTAAAACTAAGACTTGTGTCTGTGAGACAAAGATGATGACACGTCTTTCCGTCTTTGGTGTGAGATTTGGGGAAATCTGGATGGACATCAACCGGTGGATTTGGAGGTTGGGTTTTGAATAACGATCAGTCCTTCAGCCTCTTGTGTATTGATTAACATTATTTTTTCCACCACGTCAGAAAGAATTTGTCTCAGAGAGAAAGTCAGAGCAAAGGGAGTGATTAGTGGAGCTGAGATCAGAGGAAGGTACGTTGAGGAAAGACCAGGCAGAAAGTAGTGAAGTGGAAATTAGACAAAAATAAAGTCTGAATTGTCTTGAATTTCATCAGAAGTGAACCGTATAGGATTTGTTGATGTATTAAATAAATATATAACGGTTTGTTTACTTTGACTTTGATTGAGTTCACTGTGTGAAAAACTATCATAGTAGCTGTAAGTCTGTTTGTATTTAAAGGAAGCAAATGTCCTCCAAAGTGCAGACTGTTCTTTCTCTGGCCTTTTTTATCTTTAATTTATCTCTTTATTTATTTTTTGCAACACAATCAGTACAGTGGTCTTATTCAATTCAATTCAATTCAATTTTATTTATATAGCGCCAAATCACATCACAGGTTATTTCATGGCACTTAACACATTAAAGTTCTGACAGCAGAACTTTACAACATTATACTGAGAAACCAACAATTCAACAATTCCCACATAAACTAGGAGGAAAAAACTCCTCTTTAAGGGAGAAAAACCTCCAACAGAGGGAAGAAAAAACTCCCTTTCACAGGAAGAAACCTCCGACAGAACCAGGATCAGAGGTCTATTAATGATGAATAATATAAAGTTCTGGCCTTACGAAGAGCTTTCTTATATAATATTAGACTATCCTTCCAGACAGGTGAAATTCTTCTAAATTAGTGGAACTCCATTTCCTTTCCATCTTTCTAGTCGCTGCCTAGCAGAGCGTAGTTCTGAGTTGTACCATGGAGACAACTTCCTCTGGTTCATGACTCTCTTCTTCAGAGGGGCGACATCATCTAGAGTTGTAGCAGAGATGCTGCAGTGTTTTCTACCAGATGATCCACTTGTGTGGGACTAAGATCAACGTAGATGTCTTCCACTGCTTTAACACACGGCATCGAAGAGGATAAACATGTAACTGCTTCCTTAAACTTGGCCACGGCATCATCTGACAGACATCTACTGTAGTGGGATTTATTCCCACATGCTGTGTCGTCCATTATTGGAACTTCAGATGTTAATAAGAAGTGGTCCGACAAAACAGGGTTTGGAGGAAATACTATTACATTTTCAGTTTCCATCCCATACGACAGAACCAGATGGAGGGTGTGGTTACCACGGTGACGGGGTTTATTTACATCCTGATAAAAGCCAATAGAATCTAATAATGGGCTGAAAGTAGAACTGAGGCTGTCGTTGTCCACGTCAACATGAATGTTAAAGTCTCCCACTATCATCACTTTATCTGAACTCAGCACTAAATCTGATCAAAAGTCAGAATTCAGTTAGAAACTCTGAATAAAGACCAGGTGGGAGATAAACAACAACAATACAATCCGTTTCTCTGCTTTCCAGTTTGGGTGAGAGACTAAGAGTCAGACTCTCAAATGATTTAGAACTCAGTTTAGGCTTTGGATTAATTGATAAACTTGAGTGGAAGATTGCTGCCACTCCTCCTCCTTCTCCTCCTCCTCCTCCTCCTCGTCCTCCTTCTCCTCCTCCTCCTCGTCCTCCTTCTCCTCCTCCTCCTCCTGAATCTCTAGGAATATGATAATGAATTTGACTGGGAGGAGTTGCTTCATTAATCCTAACATATTCTTCCTGTTGCAGCCAGGTCTCTGTGAGACAGAGTAAATCAATCTGATGATCAGTTATCAAGTCATTTACTAACAGAGATTTAGACCAGAGATCTCATATTTAATAGTCCACTTTTAATTGTCAGATATTTTAGATCCATTAATTTGGTAGGATCAATTTTTATCAAATTTTTATTGATCCATCTTTCCTTGAGTTGTTTAAATATCGGTGGTCTGGGTACAGACACAACCTCTACAGGATGTTGAAGGTTTTGGGTGAGTGACAGCTCTAAAGAAGCCGCAGAGGAGCTGTAAGACTGCAGCTCTGCGTCCTGGCCTCAACCCTGGATGTCAGGTTTTAGGGCTGTTAAGAGACGTGGCCATGTTTCTAGAAAGAAGAGCTGCACCATCCAAAGTAGGATGGATGCTGTCTCTCCAGATCAGACCAGATTTTCCCCAGAAAGTATTCCAGTTGTTAATGAAGCCCACGTTGTTAGCGGGACATCACCTCGACAACCAGCGGTGAAGTGAAGACGTACGGCTGAACATATCATCACTGGTCCGGTTGGGAAGGAGTCCAGAGAAAACTACGGAGTCCCACGTTGTTTTTGAAAAGTTGCACACCGATTCAACGTTAACTTTAGTGACCTCCGATTGGTGTAACCGGGTGTCGTTACTGCCGACATTAATAACAATATTCAAATCAATAAAATGTAAAGGTTGTATTAATTCGTGAAGCCAGCCTGAATGCTGCCTCAGCAGTGGAAACCCAAACTGTCAGAGGCTTCTAAATTCTAGACAATCTGACGATTATAACTGACAGTTGAAATAATAATCGTTTTTCATAGATTTTATGATTAAATGATCATTAAATCCAGAAAACTCCAATCATTAGATCGCAATCTACTAACACCAACCCTAACCCTAACACCTACCGTAGCACTAACACCAACACTAGCACTAACCCTAACACTAATCCTATCACTAACCCTAATCCAAAATGTGGAACCGCTTCACGAATTTGCGTGTCATCCTTGCGCAGGGGCCATGCTAATCTTCTCTGTATCGATTCCAATTTATCGTGTGTGCAGCCCGAGAGCTTGCACATATCTCCTGAGGGAAGGAGCAGGATTTCAAACCCTGCTGGGACAGAGCGTCACCACCCAGCGGTGCAGACTGAAGGCCTGCCATCACCGGTCACCTGCACAGTTCGGCACCAAGAGAGTGAAGCATCGCTTCTTTTCTTTGGTTGACATCAATATATTCACAATGGCCATGAATTGCTGGCAAAGTTTCATTAAATTACTCAAAAATCAAAAGCCAAACATTTCCTGTCAATGGGGGCGGGGCCTAATCAGTCTCTCAGCTACAACATTCCCCACCTGAGCTGGCTGCTTGTGATCGGATCAGCCGAGATGCATTTTAATGGAAGGTAGAAACAGAACCGGAGACATAACGGAAAAGAAGTGTCAGCAATGATTTAGAAACACAGCTCATCTGGATCTATCAGCTCCTGAGTGATTCTGAAAATACAACTTTAATGTTGGATCATGGAGGTCAGTCTGTCCTCTATAATGACCGGCTCTGTCTGTTTCTCACCGTTGTATATTTTAGATTTTGTTGCATTTTAGTTTCAGATGCTTCCCACATAACACCCACTGCAAGTTCCTGAAAGTCTCCCTGGCTTTTACCCATCAGAAAATCTCCACATTGAGTAACCAGGATCGTACAAGTGGGGATCTAACCCTAACCCTAACGCTGATCTAACCCTAACCATAACCCAAGGGTCTCCAACCACTAGATTGGAATCTACCCGGTAGATCAAAGGAGCGCTCAGGAAAAAGGTTAAACACCTCTGATCTAACCCTAACACCAACCCTGATCTAACTCTATTATAATCCTGCTCTAACCCTAACACCAACCCTGATCTAACCCTAACATCAACCCTGATCTAAACCTAATATAACCGTGATCTAACTCTAATACCAACCCTGATCTAACCCTAGCACTAATCCTATCACTAACCCTAATCCTAACACTAACCCTAACACTAATCCTATCACTAACCCTAATCCAAAATGTGGAACCGCTTCACGAATTTGCGTGTCATCCTTGCGCAGGGGCCATGCTAATCTTCTCTGTATCGATTCCAATTTATCGTGTGTGCAGCCCGAGAGCTTGCACATATCTCCTGAGGGAAGGAGCAGGATTTCAAACCCTGCTGGGACAGAGCGTCACCACCCAGCGGTGCAGACTGAAGACCTGCCATCACCGGTCACCTGCACAGTTCGGCACCAAGAGAGTGAAGCATCGCTTCTTTTCTTTGGTTGACATCAATATATTCACAATGGCCATGAATTGCTGGCAAAGTTTCATTAAATTACTCAAAAATCAAAAGCCAAACATTTCCTGTCAATGGGGGCGGGGCCTAATCAGTCTCTCAGCTACAACATTCTCCACCTGAGCTGGCTGCTTGTGATTGGATCAGCCGAGATGCATTTTAATGGAAGGTAGAAACAGAACCGGAGACATAACGGGAAAAGAAGTGTCAGCAATGATTTAGAAACACAGCTCATCTGGATCTATCAGCTCCTGAGTGATTCTGAAAATACAACTTTAATGTTGGATCATGGAGGTCAGTCTGTCCTCTATAATGACCTCAGTGGGAGGACTCCTGGTTTACAGCTACTGGATCCTTTCAGGCTTCAGTCTGAGAGACAGATCAGACAGAGCAGCTCAGAGAAGCATCAAGTCAACACCTCCTTCCTTCAACAGTCAGAAGTACTGCTAGTACTCGTACTACTATCTTCCTCAACACATCATTTACAAAGATCCCACTCTGCTCTGCAGATGTTTTGGATGAATGACGGGGGCTCACAACTCTATAAGCTCTTCTCCAACTTTGCCCGAGCGGGGAATCGAACCGCCGACCTTCATCTCCCCACCATTTACGCTGGAGCAAAACATGCCATCATCAAATGACACATCTTGTATTATGTTTACTTATTCTCTCCTTTGGGTAAACTTTCCTTCCTCAGAGTGATAAATAATCCTTGAAAAGATCTGCGCAGACACGCAGAGATCTGTCGGTGAAGAAGTCCGCTGCTCGGCCTACAACATTCAGTTTTGGCTTGCGATGTGAGAACAGCTGATGTGCACCGGTGTGGAGCGTTGGAGAACAATCTGTGAACACAAGCCTCGGTCTCTCTCCTATTGACTGTTCCTGTCCCTCTACAGGTAGATCCAGGAACGTTCCTGCAGGCTCTATCTGTTTCTCACCGTTGTATATTTTAGATTTTGTTGCATTTTAGTTTCAGATGCTTCCCACATAACACCCACTGCAAGTTCCTGAAAGTCTCCCTGGCTTTTACCCATCAGAAAATCTCCACATTGAGTAACCAGGATCGTACAAGTGGGGATCTAACCCTAACCCTAACGCTGATCTAACCCTAACCATAACCCAAGGGTCTCCAACCACTAGATTGGAATCTACCCGGTAGATCAAAGGAGCGCTCAGGAAAAAGGTTAAACACCTCTGATCTAACCCTAACACCAACCCTGATCTAACTCTATTATAATCCTGATCTAACCCTAACACCAACCCTGATCTAACCCTAACATCAACCCTGATCTAACCCTAACATCAACCCTGATCTAAACCTAATATAACCCTGATCTAACTCTAATACCAACCCTGATCTAACCCTAGCACTAATCCTATCACTAACCCTAATCCTAACACTAACCCTAGCACTAATCCTATCACTAACCCTAATCCAAAATGTGGAACCGCTTCACGAATTTGCGTGTCATCCTTGCGCAGGGGCCATGCTAATCTTCTCTGTATCGATTCCAATTTATCGTGTGTGCAGCCCGAGAGCTTGCACATATCTCCTGAGGGAAGGAGCAGGATTTCAAACCCTGCTGGGACAGAGCGTCACCACCCAGCGGTGCAGACTGAAGGCCTGCCATCACCGGTCACCTGCACAGTTCGGCACCAAGAGAGTGAAGCATCGCTTCTTTTCTTTGGTTGACATCAATATATTCACAATGGCCATGAATTGCTGGCAAAGTTTCATTAAATTACTCAAAAATCAAAAGCCAAACATTTCCTGTCAATGGGGGCGGGGCCTAATCAGTCTCTCAGCTACAACATTCCCCACCTGAGCTGGCTGCTTGTGATCGGATCAGCCGAGATGCATTTTAATGGAAGGTAGAAACAGAACCGGAGACATAACGGAAAAAGAAGTGTCAGCAATGATTTAGAAACACAGCTCATCTGGATCTATCAGCTCCTGAGTGATTCTGAAAATACAACTTTAATGTTGGATCATGGAGGTCAGTCTGTCCTCTATAATGACCGGCTCTGTCTGTTTCTCACCGTTGTATATTTTAGATTTTGTTGCATTTTAGTTTCAGATGCTTCCCACATAACACCCACTGCAAGTTCCTGAAAGTCTCCCTGGCTTTTACCCATCAGAAAATCTCCACATTGAGTAACCAGGATCGTACTAGTCGGGATCATTTGTTTTCATGAGATTATCTGGTGATGATTCATCAGTCAGTCAGGTGACTCATGAGACAAACCACAATAACGACGAGCGTCTGATGGAGATGATGTACTTGTTTCTTTGGACAGTATTTTCTGTAGAGTTGAGGTGGAGGATCTTTGTTATCAGCTGATGTTCTTCTGTCCTCCTCCAGGTATCGGAGGGCTCGAGGACTGCGTCCTGAAGTCGGCCACCTTGTCATCCGCCCCCGCCTGCCCCCCCTTCACCCCGCTCAACTTTGAGGCCACGCCCATTGTACGGGTTGCCATAGAACCCACACATCCAAGTAGGTGTTGGAAGGCATACACACACACAACACACACAAACACACACATAGTTAGCTGATAAATTTGTCATTTTTTTAAATCCATTAAAAAAAAAAATTTTTTTTTCAATAATTCATTAAAACTGGAATTTCGATAGATGATCATAAATCATATTAATCATAAATCCCTGTGTGTGCTCTCCTTTCATTTTACTCAGTAAATGTGTTTTGGTTGCTTTTGTCTACACAACCGTCGCAGAGGGAACCTGCAGCTGTGTGTTTAGGATCTGTTGCTCTGATCAATGACTCCCATGTTCTCTCTTCAAATGAGCTGTTAACTAACAACCGGCAGAGAAAGCAACAGAGATCAGTCAATGCCTCCAAAAACAGGTCTTTTTTTTAATGTTATTTTCTAAAGAGTGAGGGATTATTTTCAGATGGACCTCCAGATGAGAGAAGTTGAATGGGAGTCTATGGAGCCGGAGGCTTTTTGGAGCCGACCTCTAGTGGCACTCGCTGGTATTGCAGCTGAAGACACTTCTGGATCAGAACCGTTTTACAGACCTGAAGCTACGAACTCTTATATCCAGTCTGTTGATGTAACTTGATAAAATCACTAAAGACTTGCAAACTTCAACCTGAACACGAGACTTCTCTTGGACTTCAGCCATCTGACTTGTGATGACGAGCTCTTTGGTATTTTCTGCTGCTAAACACACCCAGTCAGTGCCTCCAAGACTGACCGGTGTCGGGACCTTTAGTTTCGTTGGACTGAATTGGTTGTTTCTCTGCTTTGAAGCCAGAAAATAATACACATGAATTCATTATCCTCACTATGTAAGAAGCCACCTTTCTCTGTACCATTCATCCTCCCGGGTTATAAACTGGATCGTTTTCTTTACCTACTTTTTATTTTTATTTTTTTCAGGTGACATGCCGAAGCTGGTCCGCGGGATGCGTTTGTTGAACCAGGCCGATCCTTGTGCCGAGGTTCTGATCCAGGAAACAGGAGAACACGTTCTGGTGACCGCCGGTGAGGTTCATCTGCAGCGCTGCCTGGACGACCTCAGAGACCGGTCAGTGTGTGTGCGGCGTCTCCACCGTCTTTCCTCCTGCGTTGATATTAATAACTCGGCTCCTTATGTTGTTTCTACTGTTCCTGTTTTCAGGACTTTTTCGCCTCTTGTCTCTCAACAACCTGAGCCGCCGGCTTTATGTTTTCAGGTTGATCTTCCGTATGTACGTGCAGACAGGCGTTGCCGCCGTGCTGTGTGCAGTGCCTGTTGAATGGAGGATGAGCTGGTTAGATGTTGGGGGTCAAAGGTCACTTTGACCACACGTTAGTCCACAATAACACGAACGTCTTCAGAAGAATTTCATTAAATCTGGCGCAAACATCAATTTGTAGGTTTCCAACAGTGTTGACAGTTTGGAAAATGCTTAATTTGAACTGTTTTGTTTTCAAGTTGTCCTTGAAAAATGGATGATTTTCAACAAATCATCAAATCATGGAAACCAAAATTGTTTTATATTTATCATTTGAAACAATCCAGTCATGATATTTGCAGACCAGAGGTAGAAAACTGGCATTAAAGATGTTCTTGACTTCACTTGTCACTCAGTTTTGACAATATATTGATGTTTCTTTTTCAAAATATTGAAATAGAACCAAATTGATTAAATCAAATTATAATTTTTATTGTCCAGCCCCATCTGTATTGTTGTTTATAAGGATACATTATTTGTATTTTATTTGTCAATGGATAAGGTGGGTGTGATAACTATTTGTATCTGTTCCCATCTTCTATACTCATGGTTTTGACTCATAGCCCATCTTATGAATCATTATTTGTCTTCACTGAAATGTTCCCACACTGCCTGTTTTATAAAAAGTAAATATAGTTTTTTACCCATCACTTAGACCTATTTCTTTAGTTGCTTCATTCTCAAAAGTTAGGGGGGAAGAACTGAGGCATGATTGAAAATGCTTTTACATGAGGGCTGAGGGGAGGAGCCAGAACCCGGCTTCTCTCCACTGTCAGGCTTTTTGGTCGGGAGAGAGGGCGGAGCCTGTAGGCGAGGAAACCTCTCAGCAGGTGCCATCGCTCGGTTGAAGAAGTGAAGACGGAGAGCGCTTCGTTCAATGAGGACTTTAATGTCAGCAGGACACAGTTTGAAGTGTCGCTGTGGAAAATTGGACTTCATTTCAAGGAAAGATCAAAGTTAGCAAGAGATCGGTAGCTCAGAGGAACGTGTCTCCGTCTGTCTGAGGTGAAGATATGACGTGAGGTGTTTGCAGCATTTGTCCCGCCTCTTCTTCACTGTGATTGGACGGCTGGGTCAAAAGTGACAGTGACTCTCGGTGTCCAAACAAAAAAGCAGAATATTCAGCATGACAACCCGCAGTGCCTCTTCAAGCTGCTGGTGAGGTCGACTGTGACATCATATTGTTTCTGTCTATTATTCAACAGCCTCACTGAGCAACAGTAGATTATACAGATTATATTTTATATGAGTGGACAGACAAGGTGAAGCTGTAACTCTACTTCTGTCTGAGTTATTGATCGTCTCTGTGTTGGTCTCTCTGTGGGCTCCTTTGTAGTGACCGTGTACATGTACGTGGTTGTGTAGTGCACGTGTACATGTACGTGGTTGTATACTGCAGTGTGTACATGTACGTGGTTGTATACTGCAGTGTGTACATGTACGTGGTTGTGTACTGCAGTGTGTACTCTCAGTGACTGATCTGTTTAGCTCCATCGTTATCTGACTTTCATTCCACATGGATCGCTGCCCGCTGGCGTCCTCAGGAGGACGATGTGAGCTCATTGACAGGCAGATCGATTATTAGAGACTTTTTACAACGTGTTTTTGTCCTGCTGTGTTCTCGTGTGACTCAACAGATTCATCAAAGACCAGGTTGAGAGTCTGTTTTCTTGCTGCTTCTTTCTCTAGAAACCTCTGAGGACGCCGTCCCTCCATGAAACATTAACAGAAAGGTGGACTTTGATTTTACTCAATGATTCTGAACATCAGCTTCTTGGTGACCAGTTTTAGTGAACTGGAGGAGGAGCTCTGAACTACGGAGCAGATTCTCAAAAGATATTTGACTAAAAATAAACCGGGTTTCCTCTTATAGTCCTTTATCTTCTAGAGAATATGCGCTAAACTATTTTTTATTCAAGTAAGGTGGCATCCTCAAGTCTACATCAGCTGCTGGGCATGAAGTGACCTTCCCCGGCCAAGAAGCTGTCTATCACATAAATGGCTGTAAAATCACAACGCGTCATATTTATTAGTCTTGGGTTTCAGTGAGAATTTAGCAATTACAATGTTAGTAAATCACACATAATTGCAATAAATCGCGACCTTGTAATCACAATAATTAACGGAAATTCAAGCAAACTCCACTATATACTTGCAGGAGCTTTCACAAATTCCCAGAAAGTAGTCTTTCCAAACAAAACTAACTTTATTAACAAAAATAACTCCTCAATCAACTCGGCTCTGCTCCTGTTTTCATCACCAAAACACAGACAACGGGGTTTGTGGGAAATGTAGTCTTATTACTGGAATGAGAAATACTGAATGTTAAATTATTTTTAGACACACGTCAAGTTGTAAGAGACGTTGTTGTTGTTGTTGTTGTTGTTGTTTATCCAGCAGGTCTACGTGTTGAATTAAAAGGTAAAAGACATCTAAAGCTCTTATTTTGACTGCAGATGTGCAGATCTTTGTCCATTCTGTAAAACTACCTAACTTTTATGAATTCTTTGTTGCTTTAAAGAAAAATGAGGACTGGAATATTTCTGTGATGTGCAGCATATTATCAAAGAAAGGGATTATATATTACTCTTTACCAGCTAGTTGTTAAAAACATTTATTTATTTTTTTCCTCCACTTGCAGTTTTTTCTCATTTCTGCAATTTTACCGCATAAAACTCCCTTACGAGTGTTTGTCGGTGGATCCGGGTTCTTTTACACAGAGCCACTGTTTAATTTGATCTTCCTCATAATGTAAAATGCACACGTGGACCATCGTTTGACCTCTGCATGCACTTACAGAATACATATACAACACTGATAAAATGGTTGTCGACGACATCAAATATAATATAAGACAAAATGAAAATGAGTATTTATTACAGTATCATTCTTTTTATATATATATATATATATATATAAAATGGAGTGTACTTACTATATTTTATCTAAATGTACTTTATTTTGAGGCCCAAACAACACTGGATACTTTTAGCACTGATATAAATATTAGGGAGCAAAACAAACAGAAAAAGAACAGCTGATCGTATTTATATTTTCTGTTTATACAATATATCATCACAAAGAATGTATGTTTATTTAGAGAGACACATTACCTTAAATGTCGTTATGAAACACTATGAACAAAGATACAGGATGGATGCAGGCAGATTAATGTAATCTAATCATAAACTTTATTATCGAATAAACTTCATTTAATTGAGTAATTATAAATAACTATTGAAGTAGAAAATATTAAAGCACACACTTTCTAAATTACCACAATCATGTTTGTCTGCATCATACTCTGTAAAAAAAAAAATTATTCACATAGGCACATATTGGACAATATCAATATCAATATATCTGTGATTGAGCAATATCTATTTTACATGAGAATATCAGTTGTATTCAAATAAATCTGTCAATCTCATTATTTCACAGCATACAGATTTTAAATCTGGATTAGAGACAAATTAGGACCTCCTCCTCCACGGCTGCTATCATAAGAAGCTTCTGGGTGGAAGCAGACAGTCACAATCCTTTTTAGAGATGGATGACCTCCCCTGACCTTCAGCCTGACCTTCTACTGACCTTCAGCCAAACCTCCTCCGCATATGTTAGCATTGTAAAACCCAGACTATTGATTAAAGCTGAATGCATCTGTCACTTATGTATTCCATCAAAGCACTACGGCCTGTCTGTTCAGTGACTCTGAGGTTGAGGCTGCTGCACTTTATGAATAGTAACCAGTGTCCTCATCCCATCGACTTCCTGTACAGTATATTGTCGCCATCTCTTCATTCATTCGTTCATCCATGTTCATTCACCTCAGATCTTGTCAGCAGGAAATACAAATCAATCAGATCAAATATCTGATAGACTGAAATCATGAAAAGGAGATGAGAGCTTTGAGACTCTTTGTGTCGTCCAGTGTTTGTTGTTTTCTGTCTCTCCATGCTGTTCTTTTCTCTCTCTGCTCTACTGACACTAAATACTTGCTCATGTGGGAACACTTGAATTCTTGGTTTTCTCTTGATAATATTGTTAAGTCTCAACTTTATTAGATAGTATCTGTAAACAGAACTGTGTCTGCAATCACTCCCTCATTCACTGCTCCTCTTATAAAAGTCAGTACTCATCATTGTGCTGTTAATGATTTCAGACACTTACTGATCATTAAATCAGACTACATGCCTCAGACTTTATTCCAGTCTGAAGGCACTCAACACTCCAGTGTTGGAGGGCACTACAGTGTTAAATGCACAACATGTATATTTAGCCCTTACAATATAGTGGTATTTTAAATAGATAGAGATTATTGACACATCTTTAGTTTTATTTGACATTAATAAGTTGTTGAATGTCCAATCAACTTTCCTTATGTTTGTAATGACATACTGTACATAGTGTAGTATGTTCATTATTATTTTTATTAGTATTATTATGGAGTACCACTCCATGACAGAACAAAATAATTTAATTCCATTTTATTGATATAGCGCCAAATCAAAGCTTAAGTCATCTCAGGGTAGTTAACACAGTAAAGTCCTTAAAACGGAACCATATAGAGAAAAAAATATTCAACATGAACAACAGAACCGGGCGGGGAGGCGGGCGTCCATCTGCCTCCACTGATTGTACTGAGGAGAGAGCGGAAAGAGACAAGAACAGCATAGAAAGGCATTAAGAAAATTAAACACGGTTTAGTAGTGTGTTAGAGCCAAGCGGCAACCAGCAGTGATGTCATCATCCATCAGTGATGTCATCGTTGGTTTGTGAACATTATGAATCCTCCAGTTCAGATTCTGTCCGTCACCATCTTGATAGTTCGGAGCGGTTTGCAGCAGGAAGTGACCATATTTGGACGAGCAGGGGGAGGAGCCAGTGCTGGATCTGACCGATCTGATTAGAAACCTGACGATACTACGTCCCGCCCACCGATAGCTGTAACCTGACTGCACCACAGGCCTGTCAATCAAACAGACACGCCCCCAAAAACAGGTCTTCTTGAATCTTCTTTTCTAATGAATGAGGGATTATTTTCAGATGGACCTCCAGAAAACTAAGAAGAAGGAGTGACTTTAGCTAACAACACCGAGATAACTGATGGACACATTTTATTCACTTTGGATTTGATGAGAGAAGTTGAATGGGAGTCTATGGAGCCGGAGGCTTTTTGGAGCCGACCTCTAGTGGCACTCGCTGGTACTGCAGCTGAAGACACTTCTGCATCTGAACCATTTTACACACTACAGGGTTCCTATTACAGGACTGTACTATAATGTTCTGTTATGGAGGGTCATCTGAATGACAATGGTCAAATGTATTTAAACCAATTTAAGAGCTGCAATATGACAGAAAAGTGAATGAAACCTTTAAAGCAAATACATAATACGAATACACACAATGATACCTCCTGAAAAGATCATGTATCATCAGTTTTGGTGCTGAAAACATTGTGTCTTACTGCAGACACTTATTCTCTAGACATTACTGTGCAGCCTGGATTTGATTGAATGTGATTACTTACCAGAAACACAAAATCCATTTGTAAATGCAATGAAATTACAGCGAAGATCAACTCAACCGAAACCGGTCTAGAAATGAGTCCAGACACAGAAAGACTGGCAGCAAGTGATTTAAAGGAGTGAGTTTTTGTCAGGGATCTCTGTTTGGTTTGGCTCAGTGGCCTGTCTCCCAGATCCTGCCTCAACACGCTCCATCTCAGGGACATCATTACCACAGTGATGAAAGCTGCATTGTTTCCACGTGACCTGGGCCTGACTGCAGAGCTCAGGGTTTTTTTTGTATCACTTCAGAGGTCCTTTGTTTGTCCCGACTGCTGTCAGAGCTGTTTGTCAAACTCCGGGTGGATTTGTACTGTAACTTGTCCTGAGAGCCACAGAAAGGAAAGTCCTCCTATCTGGGTGTCACTCATGCTGTTAGAATACTCACCTGCCTCAACACTGATAAATGGTGCCTCTTGTAATATACTTGTGCCATTTGCGATGCACGAAGAGCATCATGTCTGGTTGCAATTGTATCAAATCAGGTCAGATCACAGACTGTATTTAAAAGAGTTCGTAGCTTCCAGGTCTGTAAAATGGTTCCGATCCAGAAGTGTCGTGAGCTGCAATACCAGCGAGTGCCACTAGAGGTCGGCTCCAAAAAGCCTCCGGCTCCATAGACTCCCATTCAACTTCTCTCATCAAATCCAAAGTGAATAAAATGTGTCCATCAGTTATCTCGGTGTTGTTAGCTAAAGTCACTCCTTCTTATTAGTTTTCTGGAGGTCCATCTGAAAATAATCCCTCATTCATTAGAAAAGAAAATTCAAGAAGACCTGTTTTTGGGGGCGTGTCTGTTTGATTGACAGGCCTGTGGTGCAGTCAGGTTACAGCTATCGGTGGGCGGGACGTAGTATCGTCAGGTTTCCTATCAGATTGTGATCAGTGATTGTTCTTGTACATTTTGAAAATTTGGTGGGAATTAAATCTCAAAAGAAAAAACAACAGCATGAAAACCATATACTATTATTATCAACATAATTATTATTATTTAAGAAGTGACTTTGTCGTGGGTCTCAACATAAAAGACTGTTGTTTGTCAGAAACACTGATGGAAGATGGATTTGGTTATAATGTCTTGAAAGTGTCCTCCATCAGGTCATCAGATCTCCTTCATCTGTCTGTGCCTTCCAAAACTGCTATAAATCACTGCTTAGTTTATCCCTTAAAGGTCCCACATTATATATATTCAGATCATATTTTTCTTTTCAAATGATAAAGCAGGTCTGGGTTCTATAGATACTGCCTGCTTGTTCACTGATTACTGCCCCTCCATGTGTTGTCCTTGATATTTTTGTTTTACAGGGTAAAGTGATTCACTTGGTAAATAATGGTGCAGATTATTTCATCTTAAATCATCAACATCTTTTACACAGTTATACAGACTATATTCAGTCTTTATGTAGCTGATCTAAATCTGAAATTAAACAACTTCTTGAATAAATGAATTTATGAACCCAGTGTGGGAAACAGGCCACCGACATGTAAATCTGAGATATCCCATCACACCACCGTACATGTAGAACATGCATTTTAAACACTGCAGTGAGAGGGCCTGACTCTACAACAATCTGTTAATCTCCTGTCCAGACCACAGAGGTCCTCTGGTTGCATTACAGTTTACAGCTGCCTCACAAAGTGATGAAAATTCCAGTTCATGCTGTCTTTAAACTCAGGTTTTAGTCTTTACCAACTCCTGAGGAACATATGTAGCTCCAGCTGCTAAATGCTTCACTGATTCACCAGCTAGTCTCTAATTGAATCTGTCTGCCATTTGGTGCCGAGTCGGTAGATCCGCTGGGTTTTTAGACCTGGATCGAGAAGAGCTGTGAGTGAAAACCCAGCAGCACATTTGTGGGCCAGTAAATAATGAGCCGAGGATGCTTCACATAGCTGAGGGAAGATGCACATTCAAGTGACAGTTCTCTCTAGTATCATAAATAAAAATAACCCACTTTACTTTGCACATTATTTGTCTTTTGATGCCTGGTAAACTAAAAGAATATTGATCATAGACATATTAAATGACTGAATTCATCATTATTCCGTTACATTCTGACCACTGTTTACCGATAAAGACCACATAAGTTGTTTCATTGACAAAGTCACACATATTTCCATCTATCAGGTAGAGACGGGTCACAGCTTTAAAATTTTCAGTCATTTTATTATGTAAAATCGATAGTTTACGCGACAATCATCTTGTCTCAAAAAAAAAAATCTATTTTCCCTCCTTTTTATTAATACCTGGTAGTAATGCATCGCTCATGCCAGAAGGTGGCAGTAACGCATCTACAAGCTGTTTTCTAACAGCCATTAATCAACAAAAGTAGAAGACCACGTGACCACCAGGTGGCATTAAAGCATTTTATGGTGAAGCCAAGCAGCAACCATCAGTGGTGTCATCAACCATCAGAGGTCCCCGTTGGTTTGTGAACAATTATTTTCAGATGGACCTCCAGAAAACTAATAAGAAGGAGTGACTTTAGCTAACAACACCGAGATAACTGATGGACACATTTGATTCACTTTGGATTTGATGAGAGAAGTTGAATGGGAGTCTATGGAGCCGGAGGCTTTTTGGAGCCGACCTCTAGTGGCACTCGCTGGTATTGCAGCTGAAGACACTTCTGGATCGGAACCATTTTACAGACCTGGAAGCTACGAACTCTTTTATATCCAGACTGTGATTTAATATTTAGTCTGTGATTGAGCCCGAGTTCACGACTCTCTTTAGTTTAGTTGACCCAACTTGTTTTCAGTGATGTAATAAAATGATGTAATGATACACTGAACACATGATTACAAAGTGTAATAATGTCCACTTTCTGATTGTCATTGTATTATGATTTTATTGGTCATTTTATCATCATAGCCTACAGTAATATACAGGGTATTGCAATATTTAAGTGCATGGATACATTTTTCATAAATGTTTCTACAGACTGATTAACCAGGCGAACAAAACTTTTATGATGTAATGCAACGTAATATAATGGCCGTGCAGTAAATACATGCATATTTCAAATCTAATTGTTGGTGCTGTTAGTTTTATGTTGTCAGTTTTATTGCACTTTGACCTTTTTTTTTTTTTTTTTAAATCACTCATGCAGGATTTATTAGGCAGCTGTAGGATTGGATGACTTTACACTGTACAGGGTTTATACTTCCTGTCATTCAACGTATAAGTGACAAATAGGAATATGACAGAGATACTAATGCAGAGCAGAGTTAATTGGCTCCTCTTGGTGTCTGAGACCTGATTTGGGAGTTTGTCTCCGTCTCCGTCTCCGTCAGTAAACTGGATTAGGTTTCCACTGCGCTGCCTGTTGCTCTGTATTTGAGGGAGTCCAGCTGAGGAAAGGAGGCCATGTGTAGCGCTGATGCTATGTTTAGAGCCAGGCCAGACAGCCCGGGATAGACACGGCAAAGGAGGACAGGGGCCGGCCAGCTGGCTGGCTACTTAGCCCAGAGGACGGCTGATTGGCCGGCCGGACGGCTTGGTGGCTCGCTGCACGACCAGATCATTGGCTTATGTTTCCGTGTGTTGGCGTGTTGGCAGGTGATGTGACTTATTGGCCAGCGAGCTGGTTCATGAAGTGATTGATTGGCTGCCTCGCTCGGTGGCTGGTGAGGCGAGCGGTTGGCTCGTCGGCCGGCCAATGGCAGCTGGAGCTGTGTGACGTCGCTGTCAGGCAGCCTGACCTGAACCAGCGCTCAGAACCAGGTCAGCGCTGTGCTGCCACTTGAGCAAGCACAAGACTGTGACATCACCGCTGTGGGAGGGATTATCTCCCTGTCACTGTGTGGCCTGTGTGTGTGTATTTGTGTGTTCGTTATTTCATTGACTGTTTTGCATCGTAGGAGGAAGTGCACGTGTCCAACACTCGGTTTTCCTTCCGTGATGTTTCGAGTCTGCCTTGTTCAGTTTGTAGTTCGTCACTGAGACTGGACATCTCTGGTTTCTGTCTCTGACAGTAAAGTCACATTCTGCCTATTTATAATCTCAGAACCTGATAAAGTTCTGATCTACTTTGGTTTTAGTTTCTTTCTCTCTTTACGTTGTGTAATAATTTGGTTGACTCTGATTGGCGTTTAAAAAGAAGTGCTGTTCTTAGACAGGATGGGAAAAAACTCAAACTCAACCACTTCCAACATTGACTGCTCACGGCTGAGTGTTTTTTAAGGTCAGAGCAGGTCGACTTCTCTCCTTCTACGCTACATACGATAAACTGAACGCTGCCGTTTGTTAACATGTCGTTTGAATACTGAAAGATGCCTTTTTTTTTCTTTTTTTACTGAAATGCCATTAACAACAGTGATTTAATGTTCTCATTCATTGTTCACTGATATAAGACGTCCCTTGTGGATTATTCAAGACATCCTCAGTGTCAGATTGAAGAAGTACACTGTTAAATACAAACATTAACAATGAAGCTGCATTCATTACTTTTGGTGGCATCAGTTAGTTCGATTTGTGCATCGGAGCAGACGGAGCATCAGTATTCATTCAGGAAGTTAACAGCAGCTTCATCTCTGCAAACAGCTGCAGGTGTTCGGAAAGGGAGAAAGCTCTCAGGAGAAAATGGACGACAGCAGAAGTTGCCTCAGTCGAGGGTTCATGTGATCCACGATATGTTTGTGACGGAGAAACTAACTTTTGTTTTGGGAATCTTGGATCGATTCAGCATCTTCATTTAAATAGATGTTACGTGATCCAAAATTGTTCTTTCAGCTGCTCCTCTGTTCAATGTTCATATTTTCTATTTTGTTTTTTTTTTTTTTTAATGTTTTTGTAATATGTATTATTTACAGTGTGTACTTTTAAGTCATTTCACTTTATTCTTTTCACCTTTGTAAAAATGGGAACATCACGTAAACATGTTTTACAAGATAATAATTTAAAAAAATATAAATTAAAAACAAAAAACAGCTGCAGGTCTTCAACTGAGTTCGGGTGAAAAACCACAACAGAGATTCTCTTTTTAAGACTTTGAGTGATTTCAAAACGTCTTTGACTCGGTGTTAGAATGGATCAGCGGGAGGGACGGTGAGCGGCAGGATTACCTGGTTTCTGTTACTGTGTGTAACAGGATTAGAAGAGGATGCATGTTCGTCAATGTGTCTGTGTTTGTAAGGAATGTTGTCTCATTCTCGTGTCTGCGTGACATTAACACAAACCGAAACACCGACGTGTCCTCTGGGGTGACCCGGTGACCTCTGATGACCTCCGATGGCCTCCGGGTCAGCCAACCACAATCTGTGCTGCTCAGTGAAGCCTCCGATGCAGACAGGCAGCCGGATCTGTGTTTGTTTGTTAGTTTGTTTGTTTGTTAGCAGGATTATGACAAAAATCACAGGCCCCGTTTTCATGAAAGTTGGTGGAAAGGAGCAGAGAAAGAACCCTTTAAAATCTGGAGAGGACCCCGTTCACATTGGCGGATCCGCAAATTATTTTTTGTGGCGAGCATTTGATCTACTAAGATGTCGCAGTGAGCGTGTTGTGTCACTTCCTGTTTCCAACATGCTGCTGCTGGTCACAGACTCATTTTAAATTGTTGCTCACTTCCTCTAGTCAAAAACCTGAGTTACAAAATGTATTGATTTTATACTTTTTGTGCTGTCAGGTTTGTTAGCTTCTCAGTTGGTTAGTTTCTAATCTCCCTCTCCTCCTGCTCCTCCTTTTCGGGGGCTCAGACGTTCAGTTTATCCGCCGCCTCCTTTAGTGATGAAGGTATTTTTAGTGAATGGCGTCTTTTGGCAGCGTTGGTGCCGAAGCTTAAATGGAGACAGCTCATTCGCTGTGGTGACTGATCAGGCCCGAGTAGCCGGTGCGGGCCGATCCAACGTCACCCTCGTACCTTTCCCCCAGCAGGTCCCAGGCAGCCGGACACACGATGGGTCGGATTCTGTCCGAGGTTTTTATTTTACTGTTAAAAGACAGATTTTCCTCTTATGTTGTTGGGTTTTCTCTATAATAGAGCAGTTCGGTCTCAAAGTTTAACAAAGATTAAAATGGTATTGTCTTTTGTCTATTGTCACAGAAAGCGCGTTTAAACTTTGTTTGTCTTTATATTTCCACGTTCATTTCTTTATTCGTTTACAGATTTATTCTTTATCATGAGGCTCCTATCGCTCCATAGTAAAGCTCAACAGTGACAAAACAAATGTTGTGTTCCAGACGATAAACTTCCTTTAGTCCAATAACTAATAGTTCTCCTCCATGTCAGGACTCTGACTGTAGAGTTGTGTTGTTTCAAACAAGGAACAGCTGCAGCTTCCTCAGATGCTTTTAATCTGGAACACAAGTACAACATCTGGAACACAAGAACAACATCTGGAACACAAGTACAACATCTGGAACACAAGTACAACATCTGGAACACAAGAACAACATCTGGACCACAGCATGAGGCTCTGTCCAGCCCAGGTAGCAGTGATCCTCTGGGGTTTGGCTGTCTGGGTCGGTGGGTTCATGAAGGAGAACCAGAACCGTGACAGCAGCTCAGATTAGAAGCCTCCACTTGGCAAAATGTGTAATTTAACTTCTTTCTGGTACTTTTGGAAATATATCCAGTTTGTATAGAAGCTGCAGTTGCAGATTTACATATTTTGGAAGAGTGAACTTTTGGCCTCGGCAGAGGAGATGAGTGGAGACACTGGGGATGCAGAGCTGCTTCCTAACGGAGAGCGATGAGGACGATTATAATATAATATATATCATCTCTTCTGTTGATTATCACGGGGAGCGTGAAGGTCTCTCAGGAAGAGGATGGACGAGTTGGAGGTGTTGATGAAGACACAGTAGGAATATTAGAAATGCAGCGTTATGTTTTATGGAGTCATCAGATGTCGTTGACATTGTCTTCTGTCTCCGGTAGTTTGTATGTACATTTTATTCACTTTGGATTTGATGAGAGAAGTTGAATGGGAGTCTATGGAGCCGGAGGCTTTCTGGAGCCGACCTCTAGTGGCACTCGCTGGTATTGCAGCTGAAGACACTTCTGCATCAGAACCATTTTTCAGACCTGAAGCTACGAACTCTTTTCTAAACAGCCTGTGATCTGGACACACTGAGCTGTTAGTTGAACACCGGTCGATGAGCAGCTTTATGATCAAGAGTTACCACTAATGTAATGTTAAATCAGGCAGAAGTTCTTAAACATGCCGTGTTGTGAGCAGCACAGAGACTTTCAGCTGCCTGCTTCGTCTTCAGGTCTTCAGGTCTTCTGATCTTCAGGTCTTCAGGTCTTCTGGTCTTCTGGTCTTCTGGTCTTCAGGTCTTCTGGTCTTCTGGTCTTCAGGTCTTCTGATCTTCTGATCTTCAGGTCTTCTGGTCTTCAGGTCTTCTGGTCTTCAGGCCTCCTGGTCTTCAGGTTTTCTGGTATTCAGGTCTTCTGGTCTTCAGGTCTTCAGGTCTCTGTCATCTCAGGGAACTTTATAAAGTAATAAAGACTTCAGTATTTTAATGTTCACAGAATCAGGAGATTAGAAGACAGATTAAGAATTTCTTACTAGTTGGTTAAAAAAAATCCTATTAGATACAAATTCTGTTGAAATCAGAGTGTGAATCTTTAAACTTGCCTGGACGGGATGTTTACATGATGATTTAAACCATTTCATTAGGTTAACTAATCAATCAGTTGATTCATTATTTCAGACACACATTTGTCCAACAGCAAACTTTCCTCACAGTTGATGTGATGCTGAGGTCTGAAGCTGTTATTAATCATGAGTATTAACATCATCTGTGTGGTGTTTATGAGCCATCTGTCCTCCAGGAGACATTCAGAGCAGAGACATGAATCAGAAGAAATACCTTCACTTCTTCTCTGTCTGCCTTTCAGCTCATTAATGACTTTTCCTCATTTGGGAAATCAAACAGACGAGTTGGTATTAATGTGGACGATGAACGTGTCTTCTTCCTCCTGACTGGCAGCGGTTCTGCTCCTTTTCTCCAACGTTCCTCCTGGTTCTGTTTCACGCCTGGAGTCTGTCCACAACAAACATCTTGTTTGAAGACTTCATAGTTTCTTTCTTGCTTTCGTCAGATGAAGTTTAAGACTCTGCAGAGTAACGTTGGGAGTTTGAGAGACTTCTGGTCCAGCGCCACCTTCAGGTTGACCTTCATTTGTGATTTTGTTTTAAATGTTATCACAAATATTGTATGAATTGTGACGAAGTTACGACACAAAATCATGTTCCTGCTCAAAACTGCTTTTCCAACCACGTCTGCCCGTCTTCTGTTCCTGCAGCAGGTTTAATGGAGAATGTTGAGCTTGTATCTTCAGGTGTTTCTGTTCTTATATGGAAGGAAAGCAGGAAAACGTCCATCTGGCCTGTAGATGGTTGGAGAATAATGAAAACCAGATGAACTGTGTTTTACTTGTTTTAACTCTTTTTTTTTAAAAGGTTTGCTAAAGTTGAGATCAGCGTGTCGAAGCCCATCATCCCGTTCAGAGAAACGGTGATCCGTCCTCCGAAGCTGGACATGGTGAACGAGGAGCTGGGCAGGCAGCACAAAGTGGCCATCATCCACCAGGTGGGTCGACCACCTGAGAGCTGGAGTCCATGTTCACTTCTGACCAGTTCCTGGAAACGTCCGTTTTTTAGTCCGAGCATTTTGTTTGTGCTCGGTTTGTACAGGTTGTCGTTTATGGTCGGTGAGTTCTCGTCCGTCTCTCCAGGAAATCACAATCACAATAATTAACAGCAATTCAAGCAAACTCTGCAATTTGCAGGAGCTTCAAATTTTTAAAATTCCTGCAAAACAGGTCGTCATCAGAATCTGTGCTGAAAGTATTAAAACATGAAGTAAATCTTTTCAAACTAAACTCTCTTTATTAATAAAAATAACTCCTCATCTAATCAGAAAGTTTCTGCTGCTGTTTTCATCACCAAATAAAACTGTTCACCAGAACAAGAGGACAAACAGGAAGTGACGGGGTTTGTGGGAAATGTGTTCTTCACATTAAAATGATGTGATTAAATGTTTGTGATCAAAGGAAGTGATTCCATATTACTGGATGTTAAATGAGTTTTCTCCACACGTCCAGTTGTCAGAGACGTCTCTTTGTTTGTTTCATCCAGCAGGTCTATGTGTTGAATGAACATGAATTAAACAGCATCTAAAGCTCTTATTTTGAAAGGCTGATGTCGTCCTTGTTTCTATATTCCAGTCACAGACTAAAATATGTATGCGATGTGCAGAATGATTATTATCACAGGAAGTGATTACGGATTTATTCCTTTATCAGGTAGTGCTTAAAGAAATTGCGTTTTTGTTTTTCAACTTTTTTTTTACAATTCCCACAATTTTACGCAAAAAACTCACTTAAAACTCAAATTAAATCGACATTTTTGAGAAAATCGGCCACAGAATCAAACATTTTTGATCACAGTAATCACAAAAAAACTTCAAAATCCTGGAGGGACTGAAAAGTGACATGTTTCATACTGAGGAGACCGTTCGAAGGAGCAGTGGAGGAACTGGGTAATTTAGTTTCCACAACCTTTTTGTAATGTTGGTGTTTGTGTTTGTCAGCAGGTGAAAGACGAGGCCTCTCAGGGCCGTTCATCCGACACCCTCCACGTGGACGCCGGCGGCCTGGTCACCATCACCACTCCCAACCGACTGGCCACCGTCTGTGTCCGGGCCGTCCCGCTGCCAGAGGGTAACACCGGGCTGAATGAAGCAGACTGGATATTAAAGTGTTCGGAGCTTCTGGGTCTGAAAAATGAGGCTCATGCAGAAGTGTCTTTATTTTTCTATCAATCAAAGTTTTTTACTTTTTTTTTTTTTTTTTTTTTAATGAATCAATATGATCAGGGGAACTCAGCAGCACCAGATAGTATTTGTGAAGACAAGAGTTTGTTAAATGAAGCTGTAGTGGAGACTGAAGCTGCATGAAACTGTGTTTCTGCTCAGAGGTGACCCGTCTGCTGGAGAGCAGCGCCGAGGTGATCCGGACTCTGGAGCAGGTCAACATGTCGCTGAGGGAGGGGAAGAACCTGGACATCAGCCTCGGGACCGTGGAGGCCATCGGCGGACTGAAGGCCCAGCTGGAGAGCCTGCTGCTGGGGAGGAAGTGGAGGAACGCCGTGGAGCGGATCTGGGCCTTCGGGCCACGCAGGTCTGTCTGCCGGGAAGTTTTATTAATCAGCAGGAGAAGAAGAGTCGGACGGTGTTTTCATTAAGACAGATTGGCTTTGATTACACCTGATGTTGGAACTGCAGAAAGAAACAGAACTTCATTTGAAACATTTATTCCTAATTTACTCTAAAAACATTTCAGTCATGTTTTAGTTTATACATATTTTAATCTGTAATTGATTATGTTTATAGAAAGGAACACTGAGAATGAAAACAGGTTTCCTTCTTATTCTGTACACTGACGTTTGGAGTTACTGTTTCTTAAATCCTACCAGAGACTTAAAGAGCACAATGACATTTAAATAATGAAATTGGCTGGTCAGCTTCAGTTTGAGATGCTGTAATTATGTAATGCTGCGACCCAACACCCAAACTCCCCCACCACCATGGTCTTAAAGGGGCTTTTATTCGGCAGAGGCCTTTTAGCCTTGTTCAGCTCATTGTTTTGGTTTTGATCAAATTTCCTTCCAGCTGCAGTGCAGTGAAGAAGCTGTGATTAACCCTTTAAAGCAGCAAACAGCAGATTGACAGTTACATGCTGTTAGAAAATATGAGCTGCTGAAGAGATCGTTTTTGAGACCAAACTGGAACCTGAATATTGGAATCACATGCAGACACGAACATGACTGAAGATCTGTCAGTTTGATGCTTAAATAAGATTCTACTTGCTCATAGGCTTAAAAACGTAATCAGGTGCTGCACTCACGCTGTATGGAGTCTTAAGAAATCCCTGAGGAAAGGCACGGCTGTCTCCCTGGTGTTTATATGAGCGGGTAGGAATGATGCGTAGCTCCTTTAACTCCACTGTTCCTGTTCTGTTATTCAGGTGCGGTCCCAACATCCTGCTGAACGGTGACGAGGCCTACCGGCGGCCCTCGGTGTGGCAGTGTCTCGGCCGAGGAGACGCCGCCGGCGAGGCCGCGGGTCAGACCGCCGCTCTACGAGACTTCGACAACAGCATCACCAGCGGCTTCCAGCTGGCGGCGCTGTCTGGGCCCATGTGTGAGGAGCCCCTGATGGGGGTGTGCTTCTCCGTGGAGAGGTGGGACATGCAGTCTGCAGCCCCCCCGCAGCATCAGGACTCCCTGGAGGAGGACTCCCCGTCCCGGGAGGCTTCAGACAGCCGAGTGGAAGGAAGCAGTGCGACGGGTTCACGGGAGGAGGGGGCAGAGGGTGGGCGGAGCCAGGCCGGACGCAGGCAGGAAGCAGGTCCGGCAGACTGCTACGGACCGGTGTCGGGCCAGCTGATCGCCGCCATGAAGGAGGCCTGCCGGCACGCCTTCCAGGCTCAGCCCCAGAGACTCATGGCAGCCATGTACACCTGCGACATCATGGCCACTGCAGAGGTGTTGGGTAAGAGAGCATCGAGAACACACAAAGAGTTTAGTTTACGTTTGATGATATTCTCTCAAGGACAACAGTTTGATATGTCCGCTGGACGTCCCTCCATCTGTCCCATTACTGTGAACAGAGTCCTGCAGTGCAGGATGTGATGATTGATGTGTGCAACAACATTTTTAATGTATCCAGATAAGAAATCCAGATGCAGACTGTAATAGCAGGTGGAAATTAGGTCTCGAAGGCAGAACTGTTTCTCAATCACAGACTATTTAGAAAAGAGTTCGTATCTTCAGGTCTGTAAAATGGTCCTGATGCAGAAGTGTCTTCAGCTGCAATATCAGCGAGTGCCACTAGATGTCGGCTCCAAAAAGCCTCCGGCTCCATAGACTCCCATTCAACTTCTCTCATCAAATCCAAAGTGAATCAAATGTGTCCATCAGTTATCTCGGTGTTGTTAGCTAAAGTCACTCCTTCTTCTTAGTTTTCTGGAGGTCCATCTGAAAATAATCCCTCATTCATTAGAAAAGAAGATTCAAGAAGACCTGTTTTTGGGGGCGTGTCTGTTTGATTGACAGGCCTGTGGTGCAGTCAGGTTACAGCTATCGGTGGGCGGGACGTAGTATCGTCAGGTTTCCGATCAGATCGGTCAGATCCACCGCTGGCTCCTCCCCCAGCTCGTCCAAATATGGTCACTTCCTGCTCCGAACCGCTCCGAACTAGCAAAGATGGTGACGGACAGAATCTGAACTGGAGGATTCACAAACCAACGGTGACATCACTGATGGTTGTATTTCTGTGACGTAATCTTCGACATCCTCTGGCTTTATTAATGTAAATGTGACCTGAAAGAAGCCAAATTCCCGTCAATATTCTCGCAAAAAAAAAAAAAAATCCGATGTTGTATGTATGTACATAACCGACCCACAAACACACTCAATGTCCTGAAAATGTCACCGCTGTTAATTTCCTCATGAGGACAACAGGCGAGCCAGCGAGGCTCAACATTGACTGATGCTCCTCAACCCTCCCTGAATTATCCCCCTCTGAAAGTCATTAGGATGAAAATGAGGCTTGAAATGGCATTTAACATGTTGGTAAACAATATCTGCAGGCTTGTTAGCAGCATCATGGTCTTCCTCAAAGAATCAGAGCAGGGCGATGAAGTGAGGTGTAAACGGAGAAGTCGGCTCCAGACTGGAGGCTCAGTGTTTGAGATCCTCTAACCCGCGTTAATACGATCCGTTACTTCACCACCGTCAACAGATTTATGGCTGAAGTTTAAGTCATTTGTGATTCATTTTGATTATTTTGTGAGCTGCAGCTTTGAAAACACATTTGTATCTTTTATGACAACAGACAGGTCATTAACTGTTTGGCATCATGTATGACATGAAGTGAAGTCCTTCACGTCCACGACTGTCCTCTGAAATCACCACTTAGATTCATGTGAACCAGGATATTGTTACGGATGAACGTCTTCCTCTTAGTTCATCCGCCTTTCTACAGAAAGCATAAATACAAATGTCTCCAAGCGAAGCAATGCAACCTGTGACCGAACATGTTTTGTCTATAAGATTTAGGATTATAAAAGTTTGATTAATATATTCATTCTCTAGTTGAAATTGATTATTTTTTAAGATTGTATAATATCCAGTTCCTCTGTCAAGCAAACTGCAATATTTGCGGGAGCTTGCAATTTTTTTTTTAGTCATGTGATTTTACTGGAAAAGATGTCGTCATCAGAATCTGTGCTGAAATTATTAACGGCATAAAGTAAATCTTTTCCAACAAAACTCACCTTATTAACAAAAATAAATCCTCAAACCAGAACAAGAGGACAAACAGGAAGTGACGGGGTTTGTGGGAAATGTGTTCTTCACATTAAAATGATGTGATTAAATGTTTGCGATCAAAGGAAGTGATTCCATATTACTGGATGTTAAATGAGTTTTCTCCACACGTCCAGTTGTCAGAGACGTCTCTTTGTTTGTTTCATCCAGCAGGTCTATGTGTTGAATGAACATGAATTAAACAGCATCTAAAGCTCTTATTTTGAAAGGCTGATGTAGTCCTTGTTTCTATATTCCAGTCACAGATGGTCTGTTCTGGAAACATATGCAGCTTTTAGGACCTTTTAGGACCTTTCAGGAGCTTTTAGGAATTTTTATCTCCACGGTTCTCTAAGTTCAATAAATACATAAAAAAGATGAGAACTAAAATATTTCTGTGATGTGCAGCAGGATTATTATCACAGGAACTGATGATATATCATAGTTTATCAGGTAGTGCTTAAAATAATTAAAAATAATTCTCCGATTACAAATTTTTTTAATTGCCGCAATTTTACTGCAAAAAACTCACTTAACAATTACTTTGCAATTTTTTAGATAATCTGCAGCAAAATCAAAAAATTTTGATCAAAACAATCAAAAAAACACTGAAATCCTGGAGGGACTGAATCTGATTACAAAGACCTCCATCACTGTTTCTTCTTTCATTATTTAAATACAGATTGTTACATTGTTCATGTTTGTAGGTTGGTTTGTATTGTTTTACTGTACTTTCTCTATTTGAACTTCCATTTAAAAGTTGTCTGCCTTGTTTTGTTCAAAACACTTTTCAGTGATGCCGCCATTAAAAAATAGTATTGATTTGGAAAAATGCCCCTGTGAGGATCAGAGATATTGATATTAGTGTCCAACTAAAATCAGTCAGGCTTTTCTTTGGACTCTGTTCCCACCTGGAAGATAATTTGGTGAAATCAGTCTTTTAGGGAACCAGATCAGGTGTTCTGCTGTCCTCACTCCGGTGTCTCCTCCATCAGGCCGGGTTTACGGTGTGCTGGGGAAGCGGGAGGGTCGAGTCCTCCACGAAGAGATGAAGGAGGGGACGGACATGTTCATCATCCAGGCTGTTCTGCCCGTGGCAGAGAGCTTCGGGTTTGCTGACGAGATCCGCAAGAGGACGAGCGGATTGGCCAGTCCACAGCTGGTCTTCAGCCACTGGGAGGTGATTAATATTACTCATTTATCATTCAATTATACACAGCTAGCCATAACGTTCACAAACCAACGATGACATCACTGATGGTTGATGACATCACTGATGGCCGATACTAGATGCAGATCGTGTCTCATGACAATCAATTTCTCGGGCAGATTTAGAGCTACTTCAGTACGTGTCATGATGAGTCTGCATTTTTTCCGTGTCAGAGGTTTAATATTTACTTTTTGTCCCGTCGTGCTCCTTCTTTATAAACTTTCCGACTTTATTAGGAGAAATCTTGGAGACATCAAATTTTAGACTTTGTAGTGTGTGATTTTGCTTTTGTCGTGGGGACGTTAGCTTTTTACCAACCAGTTTGGTTCAGAAAATAAATGTCTAACTACACCTTCTAACTATAAACCTGCTATTTCAGACCATAAACTTCCAAACCTGCACCAGTCATTGTAATATGAGGCCATATATTATATATCAGGTGTTTCTGTTATCCAACCTACCCTAATTTATATAAATAGTAGAAATAGAAACAACTAATTCAAACAAGACCTTCTGTTTATGTGGACACACACACACACACACACACACACACACACACACACACACACACACACACACACACACACACACACACACACACACACACACACAGCTGCACTGTGACTGAGCTCGTTATGTGGGGCTGCAGGTCAATGAGGCCGTCTGGTTAATGAGACCGTTTCCTCGGGGGATTTGGAATCAAAGCTGCAGTCGACAATATGTGCGTTCGACCATTATACCTGGCGCACACACACACACACACACACACACACACACACACACACACACACACACACACACACACACACACACACACACACACACACACGTCTTAACGTCCTGTGGGCCATATGGACGGTGTCAGTTGGGGTAATGAGTCAAGTTGAGAGAGCGATGACTCTCGGCTGTGGAACATCAGACCGAACACTCTGTGATTTTAATGTCTTTTAGGTTTTACAGTCATTTTGATTTAAATCCTGCTGGTGTTGTTTTATCGTGTTTCTCATTAAGAGCTGATAAAGTTCTGATGATCATGGTGAAGTAAAAAAGCTATGATGATAGACTACTTTTTGATGACAGGGCTGTTCTGTTGTTGAAATATTTCCATTTCCTTTTTTTTCATACGTTCCTTGCTGGATTTTTGTGTGTAAAACTATATTGACTGTTTTTAGTGCTTAAAACCACGAAATTATCTTCTGATTCATATCAAGACTGCAACTAAAACACCAGAAAAGTGTCAAACATGGGACCTTTAACATCTGAAAGCTCAGAGCCAGAAGCTATTTCTTGAAATTACCATCTGACAAAATATCCCTGAATTTAATCATTTAGTTTTAGTAAAAGATGTGAAGCTGTTAGAGATGATTGAAATAACTCTGGACTATCTACAGAAACCTTTTGGAGAATTTTGAAATATAACAAGTCTCTATCCTTTCTAATGATCTCTTCCATAACTTTCCTTCTCGCACCAGAGACAGTGATAGTTGAAAGATGTCTCACCTACTGGATGGCTTGTTCCAACATTGGTACGCACCTTCCAGGATGAATTATAATGATCGAATTCATCCTCAGGCTCAATGGGTCAAAATCTTTATATGTCCAATACTTTGGTTTCATGACCAAGTCCCAACACGACGCGTGACGCTCCCTCCGACGGCCGTCTGACATCACCACCTTACCTGTTGGTTTCCTGAGGACGCGGTCGTGGTGCTGTGTTGTCTTTTTAAAACACAGTGTGTGTAGTTGAAACTGTTTTAATACAACCATGACACAAGCATGTGTTTTCCAACACTAAAATAGAAGTGAACAGTTCGCTCCCGGTCGGTTCAGAGTTTCCCAACTTCCCCCGATCGTTAGCCGGATGCCTTTTTAATGTTGTTGAATAAAAACAGGATCTGGTCCAAACGTCCCTTTAAAACCACATGAAGCTGCCACAAAGCATGCAGAGCACCTGTTGGCCCTCTGCATGACCATGACCCTCTTCATCATGTTACACACACACACACACACACACACACACACACACACACACACACACACACACACCCCCAGCAGGCACATTGTCTTGCAGCCATTGTCTTTGCCTCATTAAAAGTGGTCTGTCTGATTCCATCTCCGTGCAGACGCGTCCTCAAAGCGTCGGTCCCCCCCCCTCCCCGTGGTCGCCGAGTCCTCTCAGCTTCACGGCTCTCCGGCTGCTCTTTGCTGATGTCAGCTCTTCCTGACAGCGATTCGATTTGGCCGGGATATCAGATTAACATATGAATGAGCGCGGAGGGAAGGGAGGTTTGTATTGTTGTGTAACAGGAGGGTTGGGGGACTCCTGGGGGGACGTTTACATTACATTTCCATCAGAATGGAACTTTTGTTGAACTACAGGCTGCAGAACGGTGAGAGAGTCTGGTATTGATCCGCCGGAGCATCTGTCTGGTACCGGTACCGCTACCGTGTGGATGCTACATGTTGGTGGGTTTGTAAACTCAGAGCCTGACTTCAGTTCATCACCTCCAGTATCTGTATTGTTCTATATTTTAATCATAAGAAAATGCAGGATATGCTTGTTACCATGATTATTATTTTATTTTTTTTGTTAGTTGGTTGGTTGGTTGTTTTTTTAGTCCGTTGGTTAGTCCGTCCGTTATTTAGTTGGTTGGTTGGTCGGTCGGTTGGTTTGTTGGTTCAGTCGGTCGGTTAGTTGGTTGGTTGGTTTTTGTAGTCGGTTGGTTAGTTCGTCCGTCCGTCCGTTATTTAGTTGGTTGGTCAGTCGGTTGGTTGGTTGGTTGGTTGGTTGGTTGGTTGGTTTTTGTAGTCGGTTGGTTAGTTCGTCCATCCGTCCGTTAGTTGGTTGGTCAGTCGGTTGGTTGGTTGGTTGGTTTTTGTAGTCGGTTGGTTAGTTCGTCCATCCGTCCGTCCGTTATTTAGTTGGTGGTGGTCGGTTGGTTGGTTGGTTGGTTGGTTGGTTGGTTGGTTGGTTGGTTGTTTTTTGTAGTCGGTTGGTTAGTTCGTCCGTCCGTTATTTAGTTGGTTGGTTGGTTTGGTCGGTCAGTCGGTTGGTTAGTTGGTTGGTTGGTTAGTTAGTTCCTTCGTTTGTTCCTTCGTTAGTTAGTTAGTATAAGTCATGAACATTTTGTATATATTGTTATCAGATTTTAAAATATCTAATGATAATATTAATCCTGTGCAGAGGTGAGAGAAGAGATGTGCAGTGTACTTCTTTTTCTAGCTTTCTTTTATTTAATTCTTAATTTGTAGTATCCTTCGTGTGTACAATGTAACACTCTCAATGGACAAAACATGTGTGCAGAGGTGAGGAAGCTCTCGTACCTCTGTTGTTGTTGTTGTTGTTGTTGTTGTTGTTACACAACTTTGAACAATCAGGTGTAACAGTGTGAGTATGTTCCTGGAGAGTTGTGTGTCCACCAACTATTTACAGGGAATCTCTTCAGCCAGTCAGTGAAGCACTTGACTGTTTCAGGATGCCCTTCAGGATGTGTGTGTGTGTGTGTGTGTGTGTGTGTGTGTGTGTGTGTGTGTGTGTGTGTGTGTGTGTGTGTGTGTGTGTGTGTGTGTGTGTGTGTGTGTGTGTGTGTGTGTGTGTGTGTGTGTGTGTCGTTTCTTCAGTTGGTCTGGTTCAGTGACAGAAGGAGTCGTCCTCTTTAGCGTCTACGAGTACTAAAACTAATAATCAATGATTTGATCAACAGATTTGAATTAGTTATTAAATCATGAATAAAGTAAAAATGCTGCTTATCAGGATTTACTGGTTCTTTCTGTTTTATTTAATTATAAATCACATTTCAGTTTTGATCGTTTGACAAAAGTCTCATTTTAAAGATGTCACCTTGGAGCCTTTGAAATCTTCAAGGGACATTTTTGTTTTCTAACATTTCATAGATGTTCAGATATCAATGAATCTGTCGGCGTGTTCACAAGCTCACGGTGACGATGTGACGTGTTGAAGTCATCGTGTTTACCGTGTTCACAATCTCTGTTTAGCATGTAGCTCTAAATGCAGAGCGTTGATGAATGTGTGATTAATGTTGCAGCTATTTGGTCATTAAGTAATAAAATATTGGACAAATAGAAAATGTAAAGATGAAAGAGGGAACGGTGGAAAGATCTCCAGCCTTTTATCCAGAGGAGGACGAGGACGTGGGTCCCAAATGTCTTCGTGATCCACCTGATAGTTGTTGAAACCATAAAATTACTAAATCCTGCTGCTTTTGAATTCATTTGTGCTCACGAGATAAGTTCATATAGAGAAACAGCACAACAGACTTTCTCCTCTCCGTGAAGTTCACCTGCTTCATCTGTCACTTCACCAACTATAAAATCCATATCATCCTCAAAGTTACATATAGTAATGATATAATCCACAAACTCTCAGTATCATCGTTATTGTCTTTTACTAACAATAATCCTTTTCATCCTGGTATTACAGCTGTCCCTAGTTAACGGAGTTGATGTCCACCACAGCCAGTATGTCCAATCCATGACATATTCAGAGTCACCATTGATTAAAACGTGCTTCCAAAATGCGACGTCGTGACCATGATTTACGTTTTATTTCTCTCTATATCTCCTCCGCATCCAATCATGTCTGATATATAACAACCAGACATGTCGGCCTCACGGTGGCGCTACAGGAAAAACCATCAGATCACTGCAGTCAGTACCCTCACCGAGAAACACGTGTGCAAAAACACACGTGAGCACATGTGCTTGTCCACTGGAACGAAATGTGAAACCATGTTGAAATCAGTGTAAAGTTTAAGCTGCACTCGTGAAACACATGTTTGGCTCATTGGAAAAGTGTTTTTTGGACATTTGTTATTGTGTAATGTGTGAAGTTAATGTAGATTCCCATGTGAAAGCTATTGGATGTATGTTATCATGTGAAACCCATGATGGGATTAGATGTGAAAACCATCCAAGCTAAAACAAATATAATCCAAATGAAGTTTTTATTTTCAGACATACATTGCAAATATATTGACAGAATTGTCTGTAAAAAGGATCAAAAGGCACCAGAAAGGTAATTTAGCGGGTAAATGATTGTCACTTTGTCAGGTTTTGTCTTCTTTCTGTCGTGTTCACATTTCTGCACATGTTCAAGTGAAAATTTGCCATATTTGTGACAGATTGGATGTAATAATGTTTTCCATATGTGCTCAACGTGCTTCCATATATTACATATTACAACATGTGGAACACTTTTCAACTTTATGTTCCTCATGTTATTATGTTGCAATGTGGTAAACGTGTGATAAACCTGTGGTAAACATGGTAAACCTGTGGTAAACATGGTAAACGTGGTAAACGTGTGGTAAACATGGTAAACGCGTGATAAACGTGTGGTAAACTTGGTAAATGTGTGGTGAACGTGGTAAATGTGGTAAACATGGTAAACGTGTGGGAAAAGACAAGATACGACTTTATTAATCCCAGAGTAAAAAATATTTTATTAAATACACACAGCAATATGATGCAGAGAACTTCTCGTGTGTACGAAGCCTCCAAATATGGATATTTTTGGTTTCCTTGTGCAGCAGGTAATAATGTTGAATGTTTGTCGCCCTCGCGGTGTCTCAGGTGATCGGCAGTGATCCGAACTGGGTTCCCACCACTGAAGAAGAATACCTGCACTTTGGGGAGAAGGCGGACTCGGCCAACCAGGCCCTGAAATACATGAACGCTGTCCGCCGTCGCAAAGGTCTGTACGTGGAGGAGAAGATCGTGGAGCACGGAGAGAAGCAGAGGACGCTCAGCAAGAACAAGTAGAGGAGAAAACACACCGACGGGAACTCCCGCTGTCGGACCGAGAGCCTGCAGACAGCCGGACAACAGATCCCAGATCAGCTGCAGCAAACTGAGCTTCACTCAACCAGCAGTCAGGACAGAAGACGCTTCACCACACACACCTCTGGGTTCTTTGATTTATTGTGGGGAATCATGTAAACATACTGAGAATATAATAGGTATCACCGAATTTATTTTTTATATCAGATTGTTTGTTCTTTTGAGGTGAATGTGTGTTTATGCCTAAAGGTAACTCTTGACCAATCAGATGGCTCCGTTCAGTGGTAAATAAATAAACAAATTGGTGTGTTGGATTTCTTGTATATGGACATTATTCTTTATTTCTTTAAAGATTTACTGTTGTTTGATGTGGTTTTAATCATCTGAAGTACTTGAGTATTAGAAGCAGAAATGGGGAAGAGATGAGATTTTCAGAATAAAGGTTTAATTTTGAGATGAGCTGAACTTTTGGTCTGTGACATTTCCTGGAAATATAATTTGGTGGCAATTAAAAGGGCAACAAAGACATCCTTGCAATTTATTACAATTAATGATAGTGTGGTTTCTGAATCAGAATTTTTTTTTTAATATGCTGAAAATGCATTCACAAATTTGTCTACAGGCAGATTTCAAATTCAATAATTACAAAGATTGAAGTTTCATTAAGAAATGAATAATTCCTCTGTTGCCTATAATTACTGTCAAATCACATCCTACTCTTCAGCGGTCTGATTAAACGGCGGGTTTCAAGTTCACTTACTGGGATACATCGCCATGGTAACTTATGCTGCAGAGCTAACTTGCTCTGGAGCGGCTTGTGTTTGAGATATCACATCAAATTAGAAAGATTAATCAGATCTTCTCATGAGCTGGTGTGAATCTGATATTATTAACCTTCATTCCAGTGTTTTCTCCTTTTTCCTTCAAATTTAATTTCTTTCCTCAAATTACCACCAATAGATGTTTTTCTTTTATTGAATCTTTGAATTCTTAAAGGGCGGATCAGTGGTGCAGTGGTTAGTGTTGTCACTTCACAGTCAAAAGGTTCTGGGTTCAAATCCCGGCCTTCCTGTGTGAGTCTGCAGGTTCTCCGTGTGCCTGCGTGGGTTCTCTCGGTTCTCCAGCTTCCTCCCACCATCCAGAAACATGAACCTCAGGTTAACTGGTGGTTCTACAAATGTCCTGAGGTGTGAATGAGAGCGTGAACGGTCTTTGTTTCTGTCTGTCTCTATGTGTCCCTGTGATGGACTGGTGATCTGTCCAGGTGAACCCTGCCTTCAGCCAATGTGAGCTGGGATAGCCCCCCCCCCCACCCCCCCACCCCCAACCCTGCTCAGGATAAAGCAGGTATAGATAATGGATGGATGGATACGTTCTTAAATTAACATCAAATGTAATGACGGTTATATAAACTTTGCATGGATTCTAAACAGTGTAAATACTCAGATATATATATATATATATATATATATGGGGCTGATACTGGAGTACATAAATGGTTTTTATTCCCACTGAGTTCTTCTTCAAGCTCCATTTCTGCACTGAAGCGATCAAACAGCACATAAGTGTCTGATATGTTGGTGTCACGCTCTCAGAGGCTGCAGACGGCGCTGCTCTCTGATTGGCTGCCTGTCCATTAATGTCGGCGAGCTCCTCCTGTGAGACTTCAGCTAATGCAACAAACGGGATGGGCTCGTCTCACATCGCTGACTCACTTACAGTCCTGCATAATTGAAGAGCTCTTTTTTTATTTTCAAAAATATGGCAGTTTTGCATCAGTCAAGTGGCTTGAATTAACCCCCACACACACACACACACACACACACACACACACACACACACACCACCCTTCACCCACTGTTTCAAATATCAGTACACTGAAGACAGCTTTTAATTCAGAATATACAAACATGGAGAAAAGTGAAATGAGAAGAGCTTTAATTATCAGGCCTCGATGGGACGTGAACGCAGCAGGAAGAAACACATCTGCTCCTGTAACATGGAGGTCAGGTAACATGGAGGTCAGGTAACATGGAACATGGAGGTCAGGTAACATGGAACATGGAGGTCAGGTAACATGGTAACATGGAGGTCAGGTAACATGGAGGTCAGGTAACATGGAACATGGAGGTCAGGTAACATGGAACATGGAGGTCAGGTAACATGGTAACATAGAGGTCAGGTAACATGGTAACATGGAGGTCAGGTAACATGGAGGTCAGGTAACATGGTAACATGGAGGTCAGGTAACATGGAGGTCAGGTAACATGGAGGTCAGGTAACATGGAGGTCAGGTAACATGGAACATGGAGGTCAGGTAACATGGAACATGGAGGTCAGGTAACATGGTAACATGGAGGTCAGGTAACATGGAGGTCAGGTAACATGGAACATGGAGGTCAGGTAACATGGAACATGGAGGTCAGGTAACATGGTAACATGGAGGTCAGGTAACATGGTAACATGGAGGTCAGGTAACATGGAGGTCAGGTAACATGGTAACATGGAGGTCAGGTAACATGGAGGTCAGGTAACATGGTAACATGGAGGTCAGGTAACATGGAACATGGAGGTCAGGTAACATGGAGGTCAGGTAACATGGTAACATGGAGGTCAGGTAACATGGAGGTCAGGTAACATGGAAACATGGAGGTCAGGTAACATAACAGGTAACATGGTAACATGGTAACATGGTAACATGGAGGTCAGGTAACATGGTAACATGGATGGTAACATGGAGGTCAGGTAACATGGTAACATGGAGGTCAGGTAACAGGTCAGGTAACATGGTAACATGGAGGTCAGGTAACATGTAACATAACATGGAGGTCAGGTAACATGGAACATGGAGGTCAGGTAACATGGTAACATGGAGGTCAGGTAACATGGTAACATGGAGGTCAGGTAACATGGTAACATGGAGGTCAGGTAACATGGTAACATGGAGGTCAGGTAACATGGAGGTCAGGTAACATGGAGGTCAGGTAACATGGTAACATGGAGGTCAGGTAACATGGTAACATGGAGGTCAGGTAACATGGAAACATGGAGGTCAGGTAACATGGAAACATGGAGGTCAGGTAACATGGTAACATGGAGGTCAGGTAACATGGTAACATGGAAACATGGAGGTCAGGTAACATGGTAACATGGAGGTCAGGTAACATGGAAACATGGAGGTCAGGTAACATGGAACATGGAGGTCAGGTAACATGGAACATGGAGGTCAGGTAACATGGTAACATGGAGGTCAGGTAACGTGGAGGTCAGGTAACATGGTAACATGGAGGTCAGGTAACATGGAGGTCAGGTAACGTGGAGGTCAGGTAACATGGAACAGGTAAGGTAACGTGGAGGTAAGGTAACGTGGAGGTCAGGTAACATGGTAACATGGAGGTCAGGTAACATGGTAACATGGAGGTCAGGTAACATGGAAACATGGTGGTCAGGTAACATGGAGGTCAGTTAACATGGAAACATGGAGGTCAGGTAACATGGTAACATGGAGGTCAGGTAACATGGTAACATGGAGGTCAGGTAACATGGACGCTGAGATGGTGGAGCCGGTGGTCCACTCATGGAGAAGGTTGTCGGTTGGATCCCCGGCTGCTCCTGGCAAGACACTGAAGCCCAAGTTGCTCCTGATGGCGCAGCGTTGGCGTGTGAACAGGAAATAGTGGGAAGAGCTTTGAGATGAAGGTGATGAAGATGATGATGATGATGAAGGTGATGAAGTCATTCACCATGTGGGTACCAGACGTTACTGTAGGTCACCTAGAAATGACAGAATTGTCATTGTGAAAAATTATGAATTCAATCACAAATAAACGGAGAGATTTTGTCAGCAGATTTGAGCTGAAGATGATGAAGATGATGAAGATGATGCAGCTAATTTATTTCAGGCCTGATGTTGTTTTATCAGATTTTATGGGTGTTGATGGTCTGAACAGAAAGAGACAGGAAGGGAAGTCGTCTGAGCGGTGAGCTGAGTGATCGGACTGAGTGCTTCCTAATGGAGCACTCCATCACACACACACACACACACACACACACACACACACACACACACACACACACACACACACACACACACACACACACACACACACACACACACACACACACACACACACACACACACACACACACACACACACACACACACACACACACACACACACACACACACACACACACACACACACACACACACACACACACACACACACACACACACACACACACACACACACACACCATGTGTGTGACCTCAACACAGAGAGGAGTTTCACACACTGACCCTCATTTTCAGGTTTCTGTTGGACCCGACCGGTTCAGGTCAGATCATTTAAATGTCGCAGCACCTCCTGCTTGTGAGTTTTCAGTAAATCTCTCCTGCTTTCTGTCACATGATCACAGAGGAGATCCAGTAAAAAGAGGAGAAGAGGCGGCGGGTCAGATGTTAATGGTCGGTGTGTCCAGGCTCATAGAGTCCAGTGTCTTCAGTCCATCCCTGTCAATAACATCAGCTGTCTCAATCCACTGACTCACTCTGCTCGGGGTGAAACATTTATTACCCAGAAGGCATCACGTTAAATATGCAGATTGCTAAATGTATACATTACACATATGTGCATGTCTTGTGTCAGTAATTGGCGATGGAGATTTTTCTGATGGAGAAATATATTGATGGAGCGGTTGGTTTCAAAAAGCCTGAAAGTTAGAATGTATATATGAAAATAAAAACATAATTTGAACATTTTCCTCTCAACAAATTAAATTGTCAGAATTATATAAAAAATAAACTGAAAGCGCAACACGTGTAAATACTAAAGTGCCTGATGGCTGAATTTGAGTTCGCTGCTCTGTTTCTCGTATCCTGTTACTGGTGAACAGCTGTTCAACTAACCATCCTGAGATGATGTCATCAACGAACACGGTCCACAATACTTCTGACTGTCTGATGGTGACGACCTGCCGACATCAAGATGTCTCCAGTGAAATGTGATGCTGGACCAATGAGGACGTCCCTCTGATGGACTATTAACACAACACGCTTCCATACATCTGAGACAAATCTCTGCTGGACGCATTTCAGATGAGATTTAAAATGAATTAAATGTGTACTTTTTAAAAGCATCTTTTCAGGGATTCAACTCAAACCTTCCTGCTCGATGCGCCAACGTTTACAAAGAAGGAACATGAACGTTGGGATGAGGAGGTTTTTATGAACAGCTGTTCGCTGAAGATACATGAAGATTAGATTAGAAAGAAACTGATGTTACAGGTGATGAAGGAGTCCTGCAGGTCTCCTCACCTCCACCTCCTCCACCTCCTCACCACCTCCACATCTCCACCTCCACCTCTCTACGTCCCCTTATCCACCTCTCCACCTCACCATCTCCACCTGCACCACCTCCACCTCCACCTCTCCACCATCTCCACCTCTCCACCATCTCCACCTCTCCACCTCCTTCACCTCCACCATCTCCACCACCACCTATCCACCTCTCCACCTCTTCACCTCCCCCTCTCCACCTTTCCACCTCCCTTTATCCACCTCTCCACCTCACCGCCTCCACCTGCACCACCTCCACCTCTCTACCTCCCCCTTTCCACCTCCTCCTCTCCACCTCCCCCTTTCCACCTCCCCTCTCCACCTCCACCTCTCCACCTCCACCTCTCCACCTCCCCCTCTCTACCTCTCCACCTCTACCTCCCCCTCTCCACCTCTCCACCTCCCCCCTCTCTACCTCTCCACCTCCACCTCCCCCTCTCCACCTCTCCCCCTCCCCCCTCTCTACCTCACCCTTTCCACCTCCCCCTCTCCACCTCCACCTCTCGACCTCTCCACCTCCCCCCTCTCTACCTCTCCACCTCCACCTCCCCCTCTCCACCTCCACCTCTCCACCTGCCCCTCTCTACCTCTCCACCTCTCCCCCTCCCCCTCTCTACCTCTCCACCTCCACCTCCCCCTCTCCACCTCTCCCCCTCCCCCCTCTCTACCTCACCCTTTCCACCTCCTCCTCTCCACCTCCCCCTTTCCACCTCCCCCTCTCCACCTCCACCTCTCCACCTCCACCTCTCCACCTCCCCCTCTCTACCTCTCCACCTCTACCTCCCCCTCTCCACCTCTCCACCTCCCCCCTCTCTACCTCTCCACCTCCACCTCCCCCTCTCCACCTCTCCACCTCTCCCCCTCCCCCCTCTCTACCTCACCCTTTCCACCTCCCCCTCTCCACCTCCACCTCTCGACCTCTCCACCTCCCCCCTCTCTACCTCTCCATCTCCACCTCCCCCTCTCCACCTCCACCTCTCCACCTCCCCCTCTCTACCTCTCCACCTCCCCCTCTCCACTTCTCCATCTCTCCACCTCCATGATACCGTCCTGCACCCCCCGCCTCCTTCTCCACCACACCACACTGGAGCCACCTGTCCACTGTGTGGTGCAGCTGCACTCCACACGTCTCTTGGTCCTTTTCAGGATGTTGTTTTGCACTGCAGATAGTACCCCCGCAGTGTCGCTGGTTGTCATAGTGATGCCACATGAAACTGCTGTGATGTCATCTTCGATGCGACACACATGGGAGGATATAGAGGGAATGTCTGCAGCTTCTCTGGTGTGCTTTTACAGGTCAGGTTATCCACTGGATTTAACAAAGCTTCGGCTGCAATGGCAGGTTTGTCCAGGATGTCGTGTGTCGCACGGCGATGATGCAAAGACACGCAGAGACCGTTTTAGTGACGATTCTCTGACCGATCCGATGTCTGCGGTGTTTTCAGTGATACCTGTAAGTATCTGTTCAGCTCACTTTGAGTCATAGACTGTATATAACAGGTCAGATGTTAATGGTCGGTGTGTCCAGGCTCATAGAGTCCAGTGTCTTCAGTCCATCCCTGTCAATAACATCAGCTGTCTCAATCCACTGACTCACTCTGCTCGGGGTGAAACATTTATTACCCAGAAGGCATCACGTTAAATATGCAGATTGCTAAATTTATGCACATATGTGCATGTCTTGTGTCAGTAATTGGCTGTGAGATGTTTCTGTTGCAGAGATATATTGATGGAGGGGTCGGCTCCAAAAAGCCTCCGGCTCCATAGACTCCCATTCAACTTCTCTCATCAAATCCAAAGTGAATCAAATGTGTCCGTCAGTTATCTCGGTGTTGTTAGCTAAAGTCACTCCTTCTTATTAGTTTTCTGGAGGTCCACCGTTGTCAGCACAAGTGGAGCAGCAGGGTGGGGATGTCCCAACAACAGTCAAGTGGAGCCGCATGGGAACGTTTGATGACCTCATTTCAGTACTTACATGTGTAAAAATACATGAAACATCCCCCTTTAAAGGCTCTTTTGTCTGTAAACGCATTTCTATCCGAGGCCTTTCAGCAAGGACATCCATGACAGTGAAACTGGGCCCATCAGGCTACTGCAGACTGGTACGCAGCATCATGAGGGAGGACAGTCTGACTTCCTGTTCGTGTCCACAAGAAGTCTTCTCGTCTCACATTGAAAAAGTACATCATCATTATCAGAATTTGAAGAACTAAAGCGATTTGGTGGCAGCTCAACCACTATTCATCCAAGTCAAGGTTTGAAAAGGATATCGATACTGTCAAATGAACTTCACACTCAGTGGTCAAACAGAGGATGTTTCTCTCCATAAGGTCCGTTCTGTCTGCTGCCATAAGGATTGACCTTTCTGTCTGTATGTGTCCTCACTCAACAGCCAGCCAGAGGTTTCTGTCGCTCTGTATCACTCTCTCCTCGTCTGCCTGCTATGTTCACAGTTCATTTTCTCTCCTGGAGAAATGCCCTGAAGGAGCTCTCCGGCGAGTCCCTTTAGACACAACTTACAAGATCCCTTACACTCTGCTGCCCATCTGCCAAGACAGCACAGTTCACTGACACACACTCACACTGCTGCCAGACAGCGATGTGGTTAAGTGAACGCTTTGTTGGTGCCGTACGCTGAATTGTCTGCTGCGCAAATCTTTGGCTGGTTCTGTATTCATTCATTCTGTCTCCATTTGTTCGAGCTGTAAAGGAGTGGAGTGTGTCAAGAGGCCAATTAACCGGCCGGTGTGCCAGCTTGTGCCAAGCAAATAGGCCACTGCTAAAGAGTTTGTGTGTGTGTGTGTGTGTGTGTGTGTGTGTGTGTGTGTGTGTGTGTGTGTGTGTGTGTGTGTGTGTGTGTGTGTGTGTGTGTGTGTGTGTGTGTGTGTGTGTGTGTGTGTGTGTGTGTGTGTGTGTGTGTGTGTGTGTGTGTGTGTGTGTGTGTGTGTGTGTGTGTGTGTGTGTGTGTGTGTGTGTGTGTGTGTGTGTGTGTGTGTGTGTGTGTGTGTGTGTGTGTGTGTGTGTGTGTGTGTGTGTGTGTGTGTGTGTGTGTGTGTGTGTGTGTGTGTGTGTGTGTGTGTGTGTGTGTGTGTGTGTGTGTGTGTGTGTGTGTGTGTGTGTGTGTGTGTGTGTGTGTGTGTGTGTGTGTGTGTGTGTGTACAGCTCAGGACGATGATACAGTCAAGCAGACCTTGATGATTATTTAACTGCGTACTCTAAAAGTCCATTAGATCACGTCGGTTCATGATGTGGGAGAAGAAAGCTCCCCGCTTCACTGACTTCAGTCTGCAGGACTGAAAGCCGAGAACCAGTCGAGAGATTGAAGCTGACATAAGGCATAAAGTTGGTCTAATAAGCAGTGATGAGAAAAGCTGATGGCCGCAGCGTGTGCTGCTGCTCCGCTTCTCGATACATTGAAGTTTTAATGGATTTGGTTTGAGTCTGGTGACCTCAGGCTGCACTCATTAGTGAAATGATCACCCTGTCGCACAGGCGCTTTGTAAGGCAGAGATTATCTGCACCTTTTTTCCCTGCCCTCCTCATCACTTCCATATAAAAGCTGCCTGCACGTTCTCTCCAAGTCTGAAAATGTTTTAAAGAAATGTCCTGAAACACATTTCTAAACATTTATGCCTGTATTTTATTATCAATACCAGAAGAGACCCAAGTTAATATATAAATATAGTGCGTGTTTCAAATGATTATGTTTATTATACAGTAAAACAGTACTGAGCAGAACCTTTAGGAACCTCACAGCACTTCATCTTTCTCAGTGGCCCTTCATGAGCAGCTCCACAACCTTTGCAGATTAAACATCACCAGATGATGTCACATTCACACAGTTTTAGCCGTGGTCAATACAGCCAAAACAAGTTGGGATGCTGTGAAATGTAAATAAAAAACAGAATGCGACGATTTGCAAATTCATATTTAATTGCAAATAACCCAAAGACCACATATGAAATGTTGAAACTAATTTTTTATATCTTTTATGAAAAATATCTTCTCATGTTGAATCTGATGCAGCGACACGTCTCTATAAGTTGTTCCAGGATGATGTTCACCACTGAGCTGCATCAACTCTTCTTTTAACAACACTCTGGAAATGTTGGGGAACTGAGGAGACCAGTTTCTGGAGTTTTGAAAGTGAAATGTGGTCCCATTCTTGCCTGATAGAGGATTTCAGCTGCTCAACAGTTCAGGGTCTCCTTTGTTGTATTGTTCATGTCCTGATGCTCCAGATGTTTTCAATGATTGACAGGTCTGGACTGCAGGAGGCCAGTTTATCAGCAGACTCTTCTGCTATCCTCTTTCAAGAATGACACTCTCACAGTGAATCCAGCCATTATCTACACTCGTCTTATCCTGAACAGTGTCACCCTGGCCGAACCCGGGACAGGTCATCAGTCAGCAGGCCCAACGCATACGGACAGACAGACGTTCATGCTCGCATTCACACCTGCAGGAAATTTAAAATAGACAATTAACCTAACATGTCTTTGGACTGCGGGAGGAAGCCCAAAGGAAACCCATACAGGCCCCAGGTGACCAGCAGGTTCACACCCACAACCCTCTGGCTGTGAAGCGCTGCACCATCATAATGCCCCTCATGGTGAATTCAGTTATTAAAACATTTTGTCTGATCCAATCTTACTTATCAGAAACAAGTTGGTTTTGTCAGCATTAAATCGGTCCGAAAAGCCTGCAGATCCCCTCACTGACAAATCCAGTAGGTTCAAAAGGTAAAATCATGTGGAGGTGTAGGAGAGAAGCTTTTTGGGTTCTGTAGTACATCCTCATATGCACACACACAGCAATTCTCTCTCAAAAACTCTGTCAGGACTGAACCGGTACTGACTGTGCCAAACTCTGCTGGGCCAACTCGCCCACGCTCTCCAAAGACCCCAGCCTGCTGGTGGATTGCTGTCTTTCCAAACAGCCTGAACTGCACACGGATCAGTTTCCACTAAAACAGCCCTCCTGACACCGTGTTTCTGCACCATGAAACACTCTGCTGTGCTTTGTTCTGCTGAAAATAGGGGAGAAAGTGTTTCACGTGTTCTTCTGCTTCTGAAATGAAAAAACCTCAGTAGCAGGTGAGCGTTTCCTCTGTGCGGCTGCGGACATGATGAGTCGGCGTGAGGAAGCCGGATGAGCTGCCGAACACCAACGTAACGAACTGGAAATCAGAGACCAGGAGAAACACACAGGACCCAGAATAAACTGGTACTGGAGACTGCTCTAGCCAAAAATGAAGGTTTTATTACAACAGAGAAAAATATACTTATCTCCACTTGACTGGATACCGCAACTAAATTACAAAAGAGGCCTAAACACAGGAGATAATGAAGGGTTGAAATAAACTATATGTTTATTGCCCAAATCAAATCAACCATAAATTAACAACCAAAGAAAACAAAGAATGTGGGGAAAAACTGGAGAGTAACATGTACAACAAAAAAAAGGAAGAATAAGACAACTGCAAAGTAGGAAATGAAACTCCACTTCAAACAAACTAATTGGAACTAAACCAAACTATTCTGCAGCACTACAATGTGCAGCAGCTACAGCAACTCAAACCAAACATGCATAAAGACTGCCACCATTTAATCGCCCTGTCAGCCAAACTACAGCCACACTGGAAGGAAACCGAGAAACGTCCCAAACAATTCAGTATTAAGACACAAAAACTTAACAAGTTGTGGAAAAACAACAGACGCTGGCTTCTCTTGGAAGTATCTAGTGGGAAATGAATTAAAGGAAAGAAAAACAAATTCATATACAAAACAAATCGTTTTACAAACTATATGCAGAGTAGGAAAAAATGAAATACATCCAGGCCTGAAACAAAGCCCTTCCCCTCCGCTGGAGACATGCAGGTGCCTGGAGAACATTTATAAAAAGTTCATATGTTAAAAAGGACAAATCTTTCATTTGATTTTATTAAGCTAAAAGACACAGTTCATATTTATATTTGTTCATAGTAAAACTATTAAAGGGGATCCTACCAAAATCACCACCAAACAAAGGTTGAGCTCAGGTGTGCAGAAAAGAGGCCAAGGTGAGCTTCCTGCCTCCCTCTGTCCTCCTTTCCTTCCTGGGTCCTAGTGCTAGACCCTGTTGACCACCCCTCCACACTAATATTAAAGGGTTGAAGAGCTGTAACCTCTACTGGGAGATGTGTGTGTGTGTGTGTGTGTGTGTGTGTGTGTGTGTGTGTGTGTGTGTGTGTGTGTGTGTGTGTGTGTGTGTGTGTGTGTGTGTGTGTGTGTGTGTGTGTGTGTGTGTGTGTGTGTGTGTGTGTGTGTGTGTGTGTGTGTCTGTGTTACTCCAGTTGTATTAGATTCTGTCCTGTTTCTCTATTATCAACACAATCTGATAAAAACTGAACCTACAAGACTGCCGTCCAATCAGAAGGCTGCTGTTTACACGGTCACACTGTGGGGACCCTCCTCCAGTTCAGAGACTAAAGCAAACCCCCATCAGCGTTAAAGCATTTATCGTCATATGCAGCATTAACAACATAATGTTAATGTTTCAAATTTAGCATAAAAACCTGGTTTAAAGTTTGGTTAGGGAAGAGTCAGTCTTACTCATTATAGGAAGTATTCATTTCAACCAAAACCACAATGTTTCCTTTACCTGAATTGTGTAGTTATTTTAATCTAATATACTTTGATCATATACTATAATATTATATTATTATTACATTAGGGTTTTTGTTTTAACAATTTTAATGCTCATTGTATGATGGGACAATGTGAATAAATTAAGTAGGCTAATGGAAATAAGGAATAATCAGGAATGGAGAAAATGTGAGAAAAAAAACAAACCTCAGGAGAAAACATTGTGAAAGGAAAAACTGAAAGCTCTGGAGAGAAAGAGAGCTGAGAGTCAGAGGGTTTCATGTGCTATGAAATTCAAGTCAGGTGAACTTTATTATCCAGCTTGGTTCTGTACATTTCCATGTGATGCAAAAGTCACAAGACTGGAGGACAGCTGGCTGGTAAAGCAGGAAGGAAACAATGGAAAGGAGGACCTTAGTATTCAGTAACAGTTGCTAATGACCTCATAAAGATTACATTTCTATGAGAAAATACTTGGATAATATTATGTTCTGAATATATAATAGTGTCGTCTTGGTGCTGCTAAGAAAAATAAACCCTGTGTTTTAAACTTCTTCCATTTTGCTTTGTTGCTTTTTACATGTCTAAACATCCAGGCTGGTTCACGCCATCGCTATCAATGCTATGCTAATAAACCACCGTGTCACAATGCAGCTAAAAAAAAGGAATAGGTTTCAGAAAACCTTTATAATTCAGATATGGACAAAAAAATTCTCCAAAACCGCACAAAACATTAACCGCAGTGAAGTCGTGTCATTCATTTCAACAGTGATTTGTAGTGATTTTGGAAAACACAGATAAATGATGTTTCCTCGGCAACAGTACCATGAAATCAAAAAGAGAGAGAGAAAATCAGTCTGTTGATTTAGAGGGAATGGATCAAGGATTTTTCTATTTAATTTAGAAGACTTATTATATGGAATTTACGTCTTTATCGTCTACTCCGAGGAAAATCTCATCATATTTGCCTTGAAATATGGTCGTGGTTTACACTCGCCACATCTGCTGTAGAGATTTGGGTAAATGAGGACTTGTAGAAACATTGTTTTGCACAAGCTGATTTTGACAGTGTAACCACAGTACGTGACACATACTGGCCTAAAAAATACAACAACCAAAAAGCCCCAGAAAGTCATATTAATGAAATATTTTCAATTATTTTCATGCTGTTTGGGAGTGATAAGGTGAATCAGCCAAGGTTTCAAACACTCACTCTTTACGGGCTTCAGGAAGTCGGAGGACGACTTGCTTTTTTTTTTTTTTTCCTGTCCACTGATTACCATTCATTTGAATACACGGGATAATGGCCCTGAGTTCTGTTAAAACATCCATGCTCTCTATGAGGTTTCATTTCCTGAGCATTTCATACACGTTATAAGTTTTTGAGAGCTTTTTACAGTCGAAGTAACATTAGCCCAGTTAGCCAGGCTACAGAAAAGTAGCCTACACATGCTTTTGGTTGTCTCCATCTGTTATGTGACCTTGCATTTATAAAAAAAAATAAAAAAAAGATCCCTGTGCAGGTATAATCAACATTAAAGAGTATTCCCCACCGAGTCCAGCACAATGATGTGGTTTATACCTGCGTTTGGGGACTAACTAGGTCCACCACGTCTGTTTCATGACCTTCCTCTCAAGCAGGTAGGACATGAGTCTGACGCTTTTCACATGGATCGGGTCCTCGGTGTAGTTTGCCATTCAGGGAAGTGATTGCTGGTGTTGTGAGGTGCATGAGTAACATGCAAGCGCTTAATAAACTCAGCTCCAGGCTTTATAGGTTGTTGTAATGTTTCATGAAGTCTAATCGAGGTTTTGGTATGAAGGACATAAATAAAAAAAACATATGTTGCCTGGAGCAGCTGGATATTGTTTATTGTAGCCGGCATGTTCATTCCTCAGAGAACAAACGAGGTCCACTCTCATTGACGTCAGATGTGGCACCGGGCTGGGGGGGTGATAAAGGTCTAAACTCTGGAGGGAACCTGAGCTGGACCTGTTGGACTTGTGTCCACCAGTCAGACACGAATGGGTCAAAAAGCTGTTTGAACATCCACCGCTCGACCTGTGTCTGTTATCTGAGGGGGTTTAGATGTAAATGCTGCTGCGTATATTCCCAGACAGTGTTCAGTTATACACAGCATGTCCGTACCAGGTAGGGATGGTTGGCGTGGTGATGTGGTGGTCGGATCTCTCTCAAAAATCCATCTGAACAAGCTCAACCAAAAGACATCTTGGCTTACTTTCCTGCTCAGGCTCCCAGTGTGTGGGCGGGCCGGTTGGAGGGAGGGAGATGGTGGTCGTGGTGGGGGGTTGGCGGGGGGTCTTTTGGATCCTTGAAGTAAAGACGAGAGGAAAACGCTTGCTGAGAGACTTCTTAGAAAAGTGTGAGGGAGCCAGACTGGGCTCACGGTGCCGGAGGACGCTGATCGGAGGACATATTTACCTTCTCCACTTTTAGGATGAGGATTTGCGAGGTCTGAGCTCAGAGCCTCGGGGCACCTTGCGAGGCATGAAGTGTGCTCTCAGCAGGAGTGGAACTGGAGGCTGAGTCACGGGCCTGAGATATTAGCACCCACCAAACACACCCACGCAAAGAATACAAACCCAGTCCAATGGACCCCACTATATGACAACCAACATAAAGAATACTTATTTGAAATAAAAAAATAAAAAACTAGTTTTAAAATGGAATAAACAATTAAATTAAATAATACAGAAACTAAAAACCCATCAGAAAATAAAAGGTAGAGTCACATTTCCCAGCATCATTTATTCCGCTCTGATAATTCGAGCCTACAACACATGGTTTCCTAATTGGCTGCTGTAGCAATCTCACGAAATTCAATATACACTCTGACATGATTTCTCATTGACAGTCAGCATATGCAAATAAAATGCTCCAACATATCAAATACAATTATTCAAATGACAGTTTGTTAGGCACTCGAGAGAAATATGGTTTAGGAACAAATGAATCGGAAGCTCAAGGGTATTCAGGATAATTTCGAGCTCTTTAAAATGCAAATACTGCTTCCACTTAACATGCAAAAGAGATAATACTTGGTCATTTCAATAACACATTCTTTTCACTTGACAAAGAGGGCCAGCACTCGCATAAATGTAGCCGTGTGGGTGGATGGAAAGCTTGAGGAGAGATTAAGCCATTTGAGAAGACAAATATCCAAATACCAACAAGCAAGCTGAAGGAATCCGGCACAGGAGGAGAAAAACAGAGAAGCAACGAGATGGAAAAATGTTCTCCACTTTTTTCAAATCAAGTAATTAGCCCGGGTCACTGGAACTCAATTATTAAGGCATTCACACTCGCTCAAAGGCAGCCGCAGTCACAAATTCACCTCCCTGAGATTGGTGCAGGCCAAACAACTTGATTACAGGAGCTCTGAGGTGGTTTGAAATGAGTTTGCAGTGTGCACTGCACCGCCTGTGGCTCTTAAAATGCTAAATCAACTGTAACGGATGGCTTCAGAATGTAATTTGTAGAAGACAAGCAGTGAAAGCAGAAAAAGAATGAGTCTGCAAGACTGATACGACGTTCACACACACAAACCCTGAAACAGAATAATGAGCTCAGCTTCGTCCTTTCAGACCAGATATACACATTCATGTATATTAGCGAGACAGGCCGATTTGTTGAGCCATACCCAGATTAATACACGAGAAAAGGAGCCATCAGACAACACCAGTGCCGAGTCGCTGGTGAACTTAACAGCAGAACACAACCTCCTGAATAAGAACCAACAACAAGTCTCAGGTCTCAGAGTTCGGACAGCGCCAGGACCCGACGTGATCCACTCCTACTGGCTAAAGAAAGCTCACACAGCTCTATCATCACCTGGTGCAATCAACAGACGCTGACTCAGCCTGGAAAACACAGCACAGAAGAGGACAATCCAGATCAAGAAGGATCCCCACAAAGGACGAAACAGCTTCAAACGACCAGCCCATAACCTGCATCTCTGGCGTTGAGTCAGCACGAGCACACTGATGACGTACGTCAAGAACTCAATGTGGATGTAGAAAACAACGGTTGCCTTTGAGTCAGATTCCTCATGGATAATCAGAATTAATCGACAACAGCAGTAACACAGTGTTTTATATTCAACATGTGCATTAATGATACTGTAATTTAAACAACTTGATCTGCAAGTAATGAGCCTGAGCCTCAGAAATCTGAGCACTCGGGTACACTGTTGAGAGCCGTGTGGATATAGCTGTTCACTGTTGCTGGTTAGGGAAGGATACTGTTGCTAATAATAACCATTAACTAGTCCTAACCTCTGAGTGGTTGCACAGTGTTAGCACAGATCTCCACAGAGCAGTGTTTTGATAGGAACTCAGAGCTCAGTCCAAACACTTCACAAATCCTCACTGCAGGGGCTCTCCAGAGAGCAACACACCCTGGACTCAACAACGGTCACTTTACTCCCAAGTAAAATCAAATTTGGCATTTTTTGCAGCTTTTGTCACACAGATGCTTTGAGCACATTTCAGAGCAATGTTTGTTTAATGGTGCACACAAACCAGATAGAGGAGCTTGTGATTCACAGGAGGGGGAAATGCTACAGCTGGACACGAGTCATATGTTATATTATTGAGCAGTTGTATTACTGGAGGGCAGCAAACTTATGTGAAGGCTTCATGCTTTTATTTAGCTTCATAATCACTCTTCAAACACAATGAAAAAGGTTTTATCGTAAGTTCACTAAAGGGTTTAGGTTGGTGTCAGGTGAAACATGAGCAAAGCTCTTACAAGGCTGTTTCCAAAAAAGTTGGGACGCTGTGTAGAATGTAAATAAAAGTAAAGTGTAAAATAAATAAATAATAAAGAGTGTGATAAATTGCAAACCCATATCTAATTGAAAGCAAACCAAAGACAACATATCAAAAGTTGAAACTGAGAAATTTTTTTTTTTTTATGTAAAATATATTCTGCGTTCAAAGTTCTTCCAGGACCTTGTTGATGCATCACCTCTTCTTTTAACAACACTCCAGGTTCTGGAGTTTTGAAAGTGAAATGTGGTCCCATTCTGGCCTGATAGAGGATTTCAGCTGCTCAACAGTTCAGGGTCTCCTTTGTTGTATTGTTCATGTCCTGATGCTCCAGATGTTTTCAATGATTGACAGGTCTGGACTGCAGGAGGCCAGTTTATCAGCGGACTCTTCTACTAGAGAACCATGCTGTTGGAATACGTGCAGAATGTGGTTGGACGTTGTTCTGCTGAAATAAACAAGACCTTCCCTGAAAGAGACGTTGTCTGGATGGCAGCATATGTTGCTCCAAAACCTGAATATATCATTCAGCATTAATGCTTCCTTCCAGATGTTCAAGCTACCCATGCCGTGTGCACTAATGCATCCTGTACCATCACAGATGCTGGCTTTACAGCCCATCAACATATGAACATCATCTTATCAACAGCCCATTATCACATCATCTGGTTTGTTTAATCCTGACACAAAAAGAAATGTCATAACAAAAATATAGTGTTTTCAAAGGAGCAGGAGCAGAAAGTGTTTCTTCATGAGCAACAGCCAGACACAGTTTCCTGGGGTCTTTTCATCACTTTGTGGTTTCCAGGCAAACAGAACACAAGCTGCACAGAAGTACTGATGGAGGAACTGCAGATTTTCAGCAAGTAGTTGCAGCCAACTAGATGTTTCCCACTGTTTCCTGTCTTTGTTTCTGAGCTACTATGTCTGAAACTTAGCTCTGTCCTTACCACAAAGACATGAGACCCGTCCGGTCCCGAACATGTCTCATGCTGATTGCTTAGGTCGCTTAAAAAAAAAAAATTGTAATCGAAGGAAGGCAGAAAATTGTAATATCTCAAGCACTCAAATCAATTCCACCTTAATTTCTAAAGACCAAAACATGCGTGTCATTAAAAAGTTAGTTATGATACCACCCATACGTAACATAAGGTACGTGATGTACGTTAAATAAATGAGCTTATCTAAATGCTAGCATTCACCAACCATCTCCAGCTAACCTCCTCACACAGATTTGATCACTCTTCATACTCTGACATCTGATTTCCTCCATTGCTCCCATCAGAATTACGACCACCAAAAGTGATCACAATAAATATAAATATAGGCTGTTTTTAATCCCTTCAACACCTCACGCGTTTTCATTTTCGGTATGACAAGGAGCTCAACCAGATGAAGCTGACTCACAAACTGCTTTTGTGTGGGATAATTCAGGGGTTTTAAACAGAAAACATTTGCAAAATTTACTCCATTCTTTAAAAATCATGTACCGATGTTTCTAATATTCCATTCATTAGTTGGTTTCCAGTACAATATAAATTTGACACAGTCGGGCTTAAATGTAATTTTCTAGTTTTAATTTATTACACATATAACAGTTTTCAGAATGAGCTTATCTGTCAGCTGACAGGTAACAAGAACTTGCTGTACAGAAATGCCCAAAATATGTTTGAGGTCATTTGAAAATGGTGTTTATTACATAGTTTGTCCATCCAGGTACAACCTGGACAGGTCACCAGATACATGGAGATAAACAACCAGACACACTTAAATTCACACCTACTGGCAATTTAGTGTCACCAATCAACCTAACCTGCATGTGTTTGTACTGTGGGAGGAAGAAAACCCACACTGGCACATGGAAAACATGCAAATGTTGACAAATGAATGAATGAATGTCAGTTCATGCTAACTGCTGCTCTAATGTCAGTGTTAGAAACCATGTGCCAAAGGCATTTTCCCATCCTAAAAGTTAAATAGGGCCTTCGGTTCAATTATTTTCTGCATCAAGGGGAGCTGCTGCACAAACACTTGATTTGAGGATTCACAGTGCTTCATTGACGTGAACTTGTTTTCACCTCAGAATTATTCAGAGGATTTCTTCACACAAATTCCTTAAAAAATAAGTATATCAATGAAATAAAAATTACAGTGTTATCACTTCTCCCTTTTGGTATCAGGCTATTTAGAAAGTTTTATTCAATTTCAGCAAAGTCTGTCTGTGAAATACCACCAAAGCAGTGAATGTGAATGGAATTTAAAATTTAATTTAGAAAATGGACATTTAGAAAATCTAACAGAAATATCTCTTTCCAGAGTCAGTGCTATTGTTAATGTGGACACAGTGGCGTGAATTTTATACACCCACACCCTCATTCAACAAGGGCTCCATCACTCTCCACATAAAGCTTAATTTAACGCCTGAAGCTAAATGTTCGAGACGAGTAGATGTTTTTTAGTGGCAGCTGCAGCAATGAAAACCCTTTTTAAATGAAGTGTGGGACTGCGGCTGAGAGTTGTATTATTAGATTAAACAGGGCGCACAGGAGAGGAAGCCAGTTCATCTTAATGTCTACCTCTAATGTGAATTCACAGTTTGGAGCAAGTTTGGCTTCACTGAGCCCGAGTGTTACATGGCGACACACACACACACACACACACACACACACACACACACACACACACACACACACACACACACACACACACACACACACACACACACACACACACACACACACACACACACACACACACACACACACACACACTGTCATGTTTCCTTCACTTCAGAGGACATCACCTTGACTTACATTCATTTCCTAGACAATTACCCAAACATGATCATGGAGCCTTCATCTATATGGTCACAATGGTAGTCAAACGGTTCAAGTTAGCCTGTGATGGACCGTTAAACAGCGTTTAAGAGTTTCGTTACCCCATCCATCCACCCCGATCTCCTCCCCACATTTACTTTGTTGCTCTCAATTAATGCCAGCTCACTTCTTTCTTTACTCCAAAGTGATATTGTCTGCTAGCGGGGTTTGTCGATTGAGTTTAAACTTGACTGATGCTGTTGTTTTTCAGTTATGTACCGAAGCTGAGTGAAGTACACTGTACACCAGTCTGTTAATGCTGTTCAGAAGCTTCTTGGGGTAATTGCCTCCACAGCTACAGAGCTTTGACTTCCAGTAAGAGAGGCTGCTGTAGGGCTAGGAACTCTTACTGGGAGTGTGTGGGTGGCAAATAGGATGACAGTGGATGGAGAGAGTAGGACAGAGTTCTGTGTATAAGTGGTCTGAGCGTATGTGCACAAACACAAGTCACATACACCCAAATTTAATTGAAAATAGACCAAAGACAACATATCAAATGTTGAAACGGAGAAATTTTATTGTTTTATGAAAAATATCAGCTAATTTTGAATTTGACGGCAGCAACATGTTTCAAAAAAGTTGGGACAGGATCAACAAAAGACAGAAAAAAAAACACCTGGTGGAGCATCTCACAACTAATTATGTTACCATGGCAACAGATCATATGATTGGGTATAAAAATATGATTTCAGAGAGGCGGAGTCTCTCAGCAGTGCAGATGGGAAAGACTGTTTGGGAAAATAGTTCAACAATCTAAGAATAATGTTCCTCAACGTAAAACTACAAAGAATTAGTGGATTTCATCGTCTACGGTTCATAATATCATTAAAAGATTCAGAGAATCTGGAGAAATCTCTGAACACAAGGGACAAGGCTGGAAACCAATATTGGATGGTGGTGATCTTCGGGCCCTCAGGCAGCACTGCATTAAAAACACACTATTCTGGAGTGGAAATCACTGCATGGGCTCAGGAACACTTGTGAAAACCATCGTCTGTGAACACAGTTCATCGCTGCGTCCACAAATGATGTTAAAACTCTCCAAAGAAGAAACCAGATAGAAACATGATCCAGAAACACCGCCGCCTTCTCTGGACCGAGATCATTGAAGATGGACTGAGGTGAAGTGGAAAACTGTCCTGAGGTAGCTGAAGGCAGCTTATTTGATAACATTACTGACTGTTTAGTTTGCTGTTTGTAGATGTGATTAGACCAGTTAGAATAGCTGTATGTTAATGACGAACCCTCTTAGGTTTGAGGTCAATGGCAGTGTAAGAGCGTTGGACTCGAAGCAGCAGCTGCCTCCTGACAGCATCCGTTGTAACTCATCTGCAATTATCCAAAGGATATACAAACCACACAGATGCTTTCGCTTTATAGCACTTATGCTTGCTATGACCTCAGATATGCTGTTCTTCCTGAAGTGATTGTGTGGGCTACTGCTGAGGAGATTTGACTATATTACTTCATATCGAGTTTTTCAGCCACTTTCAAACTGGAAAAAAAAGAGTCTTTTTTGCAGGTTTTCTCTTTTTGTCTACCAGACCTCTTAAACACATGGAGTAATGGATGGCTTCATGTAAACTGACAACCACAGCTGACTTCCATTCTTTTATACGCCACACACTCAGGATTCCAGACGAGGGGGAGATAAGGACAGGAACAACACTACCAGTCATCCACTGTGTGCCGAGCCCGGCTAGGTTATCAGATGGTGGCCTGACCTACATGGGGAGAACAGGCCCAGCACTGAGCTCCGGCGAGCCCGCTGCCGCAGTGTCTTCCTGGGAGAGCTGAGAGGCCAGAAGACTCGCCTCATTCTGGAGCTCTGCCAAGCAGCCAATCAATGCAGCCTGGAGTCAATGGAAACAAGAAGGACAGCGCCTTTTTTTTTTCTTTCTGTCCTCCCATCTGTTTCCTTGTAGAGCAGGGATATGCAACACCCATCTTGGAAATTATTCACTACTCTTCCCTTATTCCACCTTCTGTTTTCAGGACTTTCACTGGTTTTCCCAGGTCTCTGCTGAACAAACACAAATCTGCTCTGTCTTGGTTTTCTCTTCTTTCTTTTCCGTGTGTGCACGCTAATGTGTCATCTGGGGGAATCATTTGGACTGACCCACTTCCACAGTGAATTAACCCTTGTGTTGTCCTTGGATCAAAATGACCCGTAGCTGTGTTCAACCAAGTTCTATTTTATTTTCATATTTTTTGGGATCATTGGTGACAAGGAGGCTGTGAGGGTTTCTTTAAAGAATGATGACCAATGATCCCAAAAAATATAAAAATATAGAAATAAAATAGAACTTGGTTGAACACAACTGCGGGTCATTTTGACCCAAGGACAACACGAGGGTTAAATAAAAAACATACAACCTGATATTTGTTTCTGCTCACTCTGGAGGGTCTGAAGTCAGATTAGTGGACATCAAACCAATGAGACACTTCTGTTTTGTGCCATGATTTTTTTTTAAAAGCAACCAAGATGTACAGTGTAAGTGTGCTGACATTTCTTCTGTAAGATCTATTTCACTTACAGTACTTGTCCATTTAAACTAGTCTATAACTGCATGTTTGCCCAGTCGGTGAAGCTCTAACAGGCTGGATGGCTGCAGGTATGTGCGAATGCGTTCTAGCAAACTGGATGTAGATGTCTGTTTATGAACTATTTTTCCTTTAACTACAACATAATTTCCTATTTGTTTTGTCTAAATAAAAATTGATTAAAATGAGCAAGTACCTAATAACAGTTGCAACCAACACTTTTTTTCCCCCCATTTCCCTTATAATTTTCCTAATAATAGTCTTTCCTTGTAATTAAAGGCTAAATATCAGCTAATTTTGACAAAATTATTAGAAAGGTTTTAAGGGAACAAGCTAGAAAATACCAGACCATTAAATTATATGAATATAGTAATTGCAATGGGGCATTTTTGTGTTTAATTACTTGTTGTCTTTCATTTTGCATTGTTTTAATCTTTGTCACTGTGCTCATGACGGTCATAAGTAACACATACACACATGCACATATGAATAAATACTCCCTTCAAAAAGATTACAATGTTGAGTTTTTATTCAATTCAAGTGAAAAACGTTTTGTGACACTCTTGAAGTGTTTCCATTATTATGTACATAAACAGCTGGTTGAAACTAACAGAAATGTTATATTTCCATCAATATTTCCACTTTCCAGCATTTGAGGTTTGACTGGTGCTCTCAATGACATCATCTACTTGCACCCTCTTCTTCTGCTGTAGTTTAATGGCACATAAATGGAGAATTAGTGCCACCAACTGTTTATGTTGATGCACTTAACTTCTGATAATAACCTGCCCACATTTCTATGAGCATCTATTGACATGAACATCATGGATTTAGTTGCAAATCCAAACACCAGGTAAGTGGCTCTTCTGCTCTATAAGAGGTGTGTATTACTAAACTGTGATGAGTCATACTATGATAGTGGCATTAAATGAACAAAATAAGACAAATAAATCACAGCCTTGTGTATATGTAAACACAGTTATGTATTTCTGTTGTGTTAGATTGTGATAATGAACTGTTTTCCTCTTCTTTTCCTGAAACAGATTCACCACCGTCAACGTTGAGTGGGCTGGCAGCAGTTACAAAACTCCTCACCTTCTCATATTCTGCAGATGGCCTGTTCATTCATTTGCACTTGTCCTTTACATTAACTTACACTGATTTTTGTTTCATGTACAACACAATAAATTGGAGGTACACAGGAGCCCGTTGTGCTCTGGAGAGATCCTGCATATCTACAGCTGGCTGATGAGGGGATATCTGACAACGGACATCTCACTAAAGAGCAGAGACATTTTAATTACAGACTGAGTTGTGCACGCCTGACTGTGGGATGTGCTTGTGGAAGGATTAAATGGAGGCGGCGGTGTCTGCTGAAGAAGATGTCAGCCTCACGACGTCATCGTCAGGAGCTGCTGTCTTACACAACTTGTGCGAGTCACAGCGAGATGAGTTTTTGGAGGAAGAGGATGAGCCAGCAGAACTGAGGGAACCACACATTCCAGAAAATACCAGATGAGAGATGTCTTCTCTCTCTCTTTTAATATACACAACCTTCATCCGGACATGATGTCAGGTATCGAGTGCCCTGAAATTACATATGTTGTGATTTATTGCTGTACAAATAAAATTGAATTGAATGGATTGCTCTGTAGTCCATTTCAATGTTAAATGCTGTGTAATGTTGGCTTCCAGTAGCATTTCTTGCTGTTTTATTTGTGATTTGACTCAACCTAAGAGCCTTGACAATATTCCTTCTATCCATCATCCATATGGACTTTTATCCTGAGCACAGTCACGAGGGTCAAAGGCAGCGTGCACCCTAGACAGGTAGCCCGTTATTACAATATTAAATTAGTACATTGGTATAACAAGGAAAAATCCTTCTATTTGAGCCAGTGAGCCAGTGAGCCAGTGAGCCAGTGACCCACCGGATGGAGCTGGAGGAGTCTGGACCACAAGGAACAGCAAAGGCCAAATATATATCAACTTATATACACTTTACATCAAAACAAAATAAACATCTTTATTTTGCTGTTTAATTATGGCCGTTTGTTTATATAACTATTGTTTACATATTTTATTTTTAAATTAAGGAATTCCTTAATTTCAATTAATTAAATAAACTTTAAATGTACATATGATTTTTCACTGTTAAGAAAGATTATATTACAACCTAGTTCACACACACAAACGCACAAACACACACACATGCACACACACACACACACACACACACACACACACACACACACACACACACACACACACACACACACACACACACACACACACACACACACACACACACACACACACACACACACACACTCCAAAGCAGAAACCAGGCACAGTTAGTGGGACAAAAGCTGTATTCATAGTGTCAAACCTACTACAGGCAGTTTCCCATTAAAAGAGAGGGAAAAAAAATCAGTTTCAGCAGCAGCAAAATGTGGCAATAAATTAAGTATTTGTTTTAGTGCTGGTGCTGCAGCTGCATGTCTGCTGCTGCAGCTGCTGCTGAGTTCAGGGTGGAAACAGCTTCATACTTCCCCAAACGCTCAGTGAAAACTAAATCTGAATTCATCTTGGTTTCGCCAAAGAGCCCTTACAGCTGCCTGCATGTTATCTCTATCAAACACTAATGTAGGCAGCGTCTCCTCCTCGTGCGCTGCAGCAGTCTCTGAGCTCCACTGGATCTTGCCCAGTGGTGCCATTCTCCAGTCCATTAGGATCTGATTTCCGCCATGGAAACATCACTCAGAGCCCATTCTCTGTCTCCGTGTCTGTAATGTACCATCACTGCCAGCCTGCCTGGAGCAATCATCCATCCCTCCATCCATCCACCCCTCCATCCCTTCATCTCTGCAGGCAGCGAGGCCCCACCCAGAGCGAGCCAGAAACCATGATCTGATGTTTATATAGGAGCGCCTGCAGCTCTCTGGCTGAGAAAAAAAGGATTTAGGCTCAGGACTTGACCAGTGTGGTGTTTTTAATGCAAGTAATAGTTCCAATAGTTTTACTTGAGTGAGAACAACACGTCGGATGGAGTTTACTTGTAATAATGACTAACTAATGTTGATAGTATCTTTAAAACTATGGGAGACTGGAGTCTCTGCATTTCCATTTCACCCTCCTGGTCCTCAGACTGAACTATTTCACAGTGAACTGTTTGTTGTTTTCGGCCACCCTGTACCAGCAGTCACCCATGCAGGTGAAGTCACAGATCTCATACAGTATCATGAATCATCATGAATCATCATCATCATCATCATCATCAAGACTTAAAGCTCGATGCATCATCAGTCCTTCACATTTCTGGGAACTCCATGCAGGGGGATGACAGGGTAAGTGGAGACAGTTTTTACTTGAGAATAAAATATGTTCAAATATTTCCAGGTGGGGTGCATCGCTGGGAACCATCACTTTGGATCTAAAATGAACCGTTTTCTAAACATTACCTTCCAAATAAAAGTGGTTTGTGAGGGATGAGCTGAGCCACATGAGAGCAAACTGTGCTGCTGATTATGTTCAAGTAAAACTGAAAACAACGTTGTATCAAAGCAAAAGAAATTCAATAGAGGTGGATGCATTTGTGCAAACTGAAATATCTGGTCATGTACAGGTGAAAAGGGAAGTGATGGTTCCACCTGTCTGTCCTCTGCTTGAAGAGGATGGATTCTGGTCTAAACTTAAAAATGTCACATCATTTTAATGATACAAAGTACAAATGCATTGTAGGATTAATAATGTACTTCAATAGTAAAAGTACTATTGATGATAATGATAATTAGGGGGATTGGACTATCAAATGCCCCCCCTCTAACAGTTCAGCCTCATCTGAGGCACTAACGTGGGTGAGATTTTTTTCAAACTTGTCTGTTATTATTCAGAAAATAGAATCATGATTTCTTCAACATGAAAAAAAACAAAAAACAGGTCTGTGTCAAATGAATGACTTCAAAAATGTGTAGTCACATGACACATTGTCTCTAGTGGCCAAGAAAACAGCAACTTCCCCACAGGCACACCTGTTCTCTCTGCCTTTAGTTAAAAATACAAGAAACACTCAAAGCTGAAGAGTTTTCACTGTCAACAGATATCCAGAATCCCTCCCCCCATTTACTAGACCAAGAACCAGGAAAAGAGATCACATGACTCTAGTTTTCACAACGCTGGCTTCATGTGTCACTTAGGATTACATTTTTTTTAAAGCTCTTAATGGTTCAGCACCTTCTGAAGTTTCTGATTGTCTATCAGAGAACATCCCAAACCGTTCTCTCAGATCGAGAGCTGCTAGCTGGCTGTTAAAAGCACAGTGAAGCAGCCTTTTGTTTTTAAGCACTTGAGGTTTGTAACACACTCCCACTGCAAATTAGATCAAGACTTACTTAAGAAAGCTGCTGTACAAATAAAGTTTATTATTACTATTATTATTATTACTCCCGATATAATTTTGAGATTTCAGACACTATTCATTAAAATCGTTTGTTATCACTGACAGGTGTCGTGTCGTGTGACATCTACGTCATAAAACATTGCAGTTTGGTAATGGAAGTAAGAGTAGAGTGCACGACACCTCTTTATCTGACCCATTCAGAATCACGCTCAGAGGTATCTGTACCAGGAAGTTCCTTGTTTTATGATAAGAATTAACATCAAATCACACGTGAATATCCAGCGTTTCCATCGGAGGTGTATCTTTGTTCGAGCAGCGTAACTTTAGTGATGGATCGTTTCCACAATAAAAGACGTGTCCTGTTGTCTCCATGTCTCTATGTTTCTATGTATTCCAGATAAAACTGCCTCAATCCATCATATCAGAATTGCATAAAGTATCGAAGATTTTCAATCACAGGCAGCGTACATCTGCAGAACCGTTTATCTGTCTCACAGCAACACTGAATACACTCATCTGTAACTGACCAGGAACACGAAGCGCTGAGGGTTCATCTCCACGGGCCTCCTGCCCACCAAAAGCTTTTTGAAGCTGCCGATTTAAAATATCTTTTCTCTCTGCTCCATTCACAAGTGCTGCCACTGGTTTCTGCTGAGCCAGGAGAAGTCGAGATTGAGTGTTTCACCTCCCCTCTTAGTCCCCCACACCTCCACCCCCTCCCCCATCATTGTTTATACACCGGCCCTGTATATTCATTTGGCAGAGCAATTGGCAAGGAAGAGGGAAGGGGTTTCCCGCCGGGCTGCCCAGTGACCAGCGAGTGTGTGTGTGTGTGTGTGTGTGTGTGTGTGTGTGTGTGTGTGTGTGTGTGTGTGTGTGTGTGTGTGTGTGTGTGTGTGTGTGTGTGTGTGTGTGTGTGTGTGTGTGTGTGTGTGTGTGTGTGTGTGTGGAGAGGGGTGGAGGGGTAGACGGGAACTGATTAGGTGCTGCAGAAGTGGAAATTGGTGCTTCTTTGTGGAATATTTTGCAGCTGCTGGAGTGAAAACCTCGTATCTACATTACTTCTGACTCTGAAATCGAAGAATATCAGTTTTGTTTCACTCTTCCTGATTTTCAGTACATCTTCACACTAAAATAATAAACTAGGCCGTCAGTTTCTTCCTGAATGATCCATATGACCATTGTAAAAATAATCGTTACAACAACTGGGTTAATTATAGTTTGTTAAGACAGAAATTGTGGTTTAAAGGGGAACATTGTGAAAAATCCCATTAACGATTAAAAAAATGGGAAAATTTAAGATCAAGTTTATTTATACAAATAAACAAATAAATAAAATAAGTTCATTTAACACAATCATTCACTGAGAAGTCAAAGTGCTTCACATAAGCATATTTCAATTTAGTTTGATTTAAATAGCACAAAATGGTGACATAAGTTGTCTCAGGACACTTTACATGGTGAGGTCACGACCTTTAGGTGACAGTGAGGAGAAAAAACTACATTTTATGAGAAACCTGAGACAGAAGCAGACTCAGAGGTGAGCGGTCATCCGTGAGAGTGGAGAGGAAACAAACTAAAAACACAGATCAGAGACATGCAGCTCGAAGACGCCAGCAGAAAGATACGAGGAGAGAGGACGGACTGAAACATACAAACTACTGGAGACAGAAGACATCCGATGATCACGTACAAATACATGGAAAGTAAAAAGTCATTAGATCAGATAATAGAAACAGAAACACACCATAGAAGTATTTTGGTTTTTTTTTTAACCTTCGTGTCAATCGTCATTTCCCCCCAATTAAGGTTATTTCAGTTTTGAATTTATTCAGGTAGCAGGTAGCAAAAAGGATATTTGGAGACATCCAGCTGTTGGTCAAAGCACTGATAGAGATATTTTACTAGACTAAAGTCCCTTTGGGTGAGGGATGAGTACATTTATCAGCATAGCTGTGATCAGAAATCTCATTGTTTTCTGAATCATGGGTAAACAGGGAAAAACTGTGACTGAGATTAAAAATCTGCGATCAGCCATCTGCGATCCATGTAAAAATGGAATGATCATGAGCACAGTTTCAAAAGAAAAAGATTCATATTTTTATATATATTTGGTTATGGTCAGCAAACGACCAACATTCACTGTTGTGATCGTTAAACATTTTGAACTCAACTCAAAAAAGGTTTTGTGTTGTGTGTTGAGGAGTAACTAGTTACATGTAACTGAGTTACATAATGAAATTACAAAATAAATGTAACTAATCTGTTATAGTTACTGAGGAGAAATATGCAGAGCGATTTGGAGCAGGAAGTGACCATATTTGGACGAGCTGGGGGAGGAGCCAGCGGTGGATCTGACCGATCTGATCGGAAACCTGACGATACTTCGTCCCGCCCACCGATAGCTGTAACCTGACTGCACCACAGGCCTGTCAATCAAACAGACACGCCCCCAAAAACAGGTCTTCTTGAATCTTCTTTTCTAATGAATGAGGGATTATTTTCAGATGGACCTCCAGAAAACTAATAAGAAGGAGTGACTTTAGCTAACAACACCGAGATAACTGATGGACACATTTGATTCACTTTGGATTTGATGAGAGAAGTTGAATGGGAGTCTATGGAGCCGGAGGCTTTTTGGAGCCGACCTCTAGTGGCACTCGCTGGTATTGCAGCTGAAGACACTTCTGGATCGGAACCATTTTACAGACCTGGAAGCTATAAACTCTTTTATTAACAGTCTGTGGTCTGGACAGACTCCGTTCATTTGGTAGTATGAGCTCAAATTTTTTACTTTGTTTTTGATTGGTTCTGTTTGAAATCACATCGCCTCGTCTGCCAATCAAATCAATGTAAATTGCTCGAATATGAAAAAAAGAGAAATATCTCTGATATGACAACAGTCATTTGGTACCCAGCTGCAACAAAAAGCAAACTGAGCTGGGCTCATTTCAAAAGGCAAAAGTTCAACAAAAAGTAAAAAAAAATAAAACCAAAGAGGAGGACCTCACAGGGCAGAAAGGAAACCAAAGTAAATTTAAAAATAAAACAGGAAACATCAAATAGAAATAAAGAACAGAAAACAGGTCAAACTGCGTACTTGTGATTTGTTTTGTGGTTGTGATATAAAAATTAAACATTGTGATCACAATTCAAGTTCTGTTGTAGAACGTTTAATTAGAGTGTGACAGTAATCAGTGCTGGGATCTGTTGGGAGGTGTCCACTGACTCGTTTGAATTCAGTTTTTAGGACTTTTCAGTTTTAATTCATTATTAATTAAAATTGTTACACTACTGATTACATTATTGACAAAGTAACTTGTAATCTGTACACTATTATATTTCAAAAGTAACACTAGTGATGACATCATTTCCTCTGACAGATTACAGTGTTCGCACCGCCACACGAGGCTGCCAGTGAAACTAATTCAATCTCAGGTTGTTGAAAGCTTCTTTTTCTATGTTTTATTTGTGGGATTGTGAAAGAAACTTGACACAGAAGAACCCCGTTATCTTTGGTGAAATCATGACGACGGACTAAAACCAGCTGCAATTTGAAATTGTGTGTTTTTAAGATGCCAACCTTTGGAAGGAGGGAAGCAAAGACAAAGAGGTGGGTTGTGGCTGGCTGCTGAGGGGATGGTGGGATGAGAGGGGGGAGGAGGAGGAGGAGAAGGAGTAAGAGGGTGAACGGTGTGCTGTGCTGCATTGTGTGCTGGTGGCTCCAGCTGCCCTGCCGCTGCGCTGCTTGGCTCACCCAGCGTCTGGCAGGCAGCCAATCACGGGGCAGGGAAGGGAAGGGAAGGGAAGGGAAGGGAAGGGAAGCGGTGCCACTTCAGTTCAGTGTGTCAGAGTGAACAGGGGAGGGAGAGAGGAGGAGGGGGAGGGAGGGAGGAGGCACGGGGATGTGAGGAAGACCACAGGAGAAAGAAAGAAAGAAAGAAAGAAAGAAAGAAAGAAAGAAAGAAAGAAAGAAAGAAAGAAAGAAAGAAAGAAAGAAAGAAAGAAAGAAAGAAAGAAAGAAAGAAAGAAAGAAAGGAGGGAGGCATGGATGAAGGGGGAGAGCGGGACGGGAGGAGGAGGAGGAGATGGGAGGAGGCAGACAGCGCTGCATCCATACCTCCAGATCCAGCAACACACCGCCTGCACCATTTCTACAGCTCCAAGCACTGCTGAATGTACATGTGTGGAATTAAATCTTTTCATTTCTCCAGCATTAACATCTACAGGTACATAAAATACAAAATAAAAACAGATGAGCTCACATCCAACTTCCTGTTGCCTCTCCAGCTGTCAACAAGAAGATGTAAATATGAACCATGCATTTCCTGTCTCCATCCCTTTGTTATCTGTTCTTTGAGTGAATGACATGCAGAGCAGACACACATCAAATTATGTTGACTTAAATACAATTTCATCCTCCTGAAGACATCCAGCAGCTCTCAGTTTACAAACCTCGACTCTGTCAGAGCTTTTTGGTTTGTTCTGTTTTTTGTGGATTTCAGGATAGCGGCGGGAAGATTAATAGAATTTAAATGCTTCCCTGGATTTGAACAAAGATGCTTTCACCTCCCTGACGGCATCTAGTGTGAATATCCACCATGACTAAAACCAGTGTCCTTTGTTTTACCTTAAATCTGCACACACACACACACACACACACACACTGCTCCACTAATCTGTATCATATGATATAACGAATTTACCATTTGCAGCATCACAAGAACAAAAATGTCCGCAGCACTAATTGAAAACCACCTTTATTTGTGTGCGTGTGTGACGTGCCGTCCGTCTCTGAACCACATGAACACACTGCAGCCTCCTGCAGTTCCTCCTCCGTCACACACACACCACATGTTTCTACCCTCAGCAGACGCAGTGTAAACACCTGCTTCTGCTGTTTCCTCTGTGGTAAGACGGCACATGACGCAACACACACATTAACTTCATCATTTTGAAATTATTGCTTTTGGTCGCTTTAGTGTGAAACATGGATATTAATATAAAACTAGTTTGTATGATAAAGGTGTTTCTACCCCACAGCCTCCCTCATATCATCATCATCATCATCATCATCATCATCATCATCATCATCATCATCATCATCATCATCGAGACCTCCATACCTTTTAATGTCTTTACATTTTTGCCACCATGAATCGTACCGATTCTTTAATGCTGACATACTTTGTTGTTGGTTGTGAGAACATCAGACAAGTTGATGACTTGACAACTATTGAATATTCAGTATGTTTTGTAGCACTGATACAGCTGTAGTTTGCTTTGGTTCAGAAATCCAAACATCATATGACCATCAATTTTGAAAATAATCAGGCGATAGCCAGCGCTTATAAAAGCAGTTAAATCCTGTCAAAATTTATTTTAGTAAGAATATATGAGTGAAAACCAGGAAAATGCAGATCACTGCGTGAGAATCAAGAAAAATAAGAGCTGTTTTTTGTATTTCCTCCATTTTTTTGGAAGTAAAAATTTCAGGCTGCAATAATTTAGCTGTTTGCCACATGGCAGCAGAAGAAGCAGAAAACACAATATCTAAAAAAGTATCAGCTTCTAAAGATGAAATGTGTTTGTAGGCTGCAACACGTGAACAAATAGCTTCTGGAGGATTAATCATGAAATGATTATCCTGGAAATATTAAGTCGTGCAGCTTGAAGGCATCCATTGATCACTGCTGTGGAGAAACTTTTATTTAAAGTGAAGCTGAACCATCACACGAGGTCTGCTGTAAACACACCTGCAGCTACAGTTGGAGGTCTGCTGTAAACACACCTGTAACTACAGTTGGAGGTCTGTTGTAAACACACCTGTAGCTACAGTTGGAGGTCTGCTGTAAACACACCTGTAACTACAGTTGGAGGTCTGTTGTAAACACACCTGTAGCTACAGTTGGAGGTCTGCTGTAAACACACCTGCAGCTACAGTTGGAGGTCTGCTGTAAACACACCTGCAGCTACAGTTGGAGGTCTGCTGTAAACACACCTGCAGCTACAGTTGGAGGTCTGCTGTAAACACACCTGTAACTACAGTTGGAGGTCTGTTGTAAACACACCTGCAGCTACAGTTGGAGGTCTGCTGTAAACACACCTGTATCTACAGTTGGAGGTCTGTTGTAAACACACCTGTAGCTACAGTTGGAGGTCTGTTGTAAACACACCTGTAGCTACAGTTGGAGGTCTGCTGTAAACACACCTGTAACTACAGTTGGAGGTCTGTTGTAAACACACCTGTAGCTACAGTTGGAGGTCTGTTGTAAACACACCTGTAACTACAGTTGGAGGTCTGCTGTAAACACACCTGTAGCTACAGTTGGAGGTCTGCTGTAAACACACCTGTAGCTACAGTTGGAGGTCTGCTGTAAACACACCTGTAGCTACAGTTGGAGGTCTGTTGTAAACACATCTGTAACTACAGTTGGAGGTCTGCTGTAAACACACCTGTAGCTACAGTTGGAGGTCTGTTGTAAACACACCTGTAGCTACAGTTGGAGGTCTGTTGTAAACACACCTGTAACTACAGTTGGAGGTCTGCTGTAAACACACCTGTAGCTACAGTTGGAGGTCTGTTGTAAACACACCTGTAGCTACAGTTGGAGGTCTGTTGTAAACACACCTGTAACTACAGTTGGAGGTCTGCTGTAAACACACCTGTAGCTACAGTTGGAGGTCTGTTGTAAACACACCTGTAGCTACAGTTGGAGGTCTGTTGTAAACACATCTGTAGCTACAGTTGGAGGTCTGCTGTAAACACACCTGTAACTACAGTTGGAGGTCTGTTGTAAACACACCTGTAGCTACAGTTGGAGGTCTGCTGTAAACACACCTGTAACTACAGTTGGAGGTCTGTTGTAAACACACCTGTAGCTACAGTTGGAGGTCTGTTGTAAACACACCTGTAGCTACAGTTGGAGGTCTGTTGTAAACACACCTGTAGCTACAGTTGGAGGTCTGCTGTAAACACACCTGTAGCTACAGTTGGAGGTCTGCTGTAAACACACCTGTAGCTACAGTTGGAGGTCTGCTGTAAACACACCTGTAACTACAGTTGGAGGTCTGCTGTAAACACACCTGTAACTACAGTTGGAGGTCTGTTGTAAACACACCTGTAACTACAGTTGGAGGTCTGCTGTAAACACACCTGTAGCTACAGTTGGAGGTCTGCTGTAAACACACCTGTAACTACAGTTGGAGGTCTGTTGTAAACACACCTGTAACTACAGTTGGAGGTCTGTTGTAAACACACCTGTAGCTACAGTTGGAGGTCTGCTGTAAACACACCTGTAACTACAGTTGGAGGTCTGCTGTAAACACACCTGTAGCTACAGTTGGAGGTCTGCTGTAAACACACCTGTAACTACAGTTGGAGGTCTGTTGTAAACACACCTGTAGCTACAGTTGGAGGTCTGCTGTAAACACACCTGTAACTACAGTTGGAGGTCTGCTGTAAACACACCTGTAGCTACAGTTGGAGGTCTGCTGTAAACACACCTGTAGCTACAGTTGGAGGTCTGTTGTAAACACACCTGTAGCTACAGTTGGAGGTCTGCTGTAAACACACCTGTAGCTACAGTTGGAGGTCTGCTGTAAACACACCTGTAACTACAGTTGGAGGTCTGCTGTAAACACACCTGTAGCTACAGTTGGAGGTCTGCTGTAAACACACCTGTAACTACAGTTGGAGGTCTGCTGTAAACACACCTGTAGCTACAGTTGGAGGTCTGCTGTAAACACACCTGTAACTACAGTTGGAGGTCTGCTGTAAACACACCTGTAGCTACAGTTGGAGGTCTGTAAACACACCTGTAAACAGTTGGACCTGTAAACACAACTACAGTTGGAGGTCTGCTGTAAACACACCTGTAGCTACAGTTGGAGGTCTGCTGTAAACACACCTGTAGCTACAGTTGGAGGTCTGCTGTAAACACACCTGTAACTACAGTTGGAGGTCTGTTGTAAACACACCTGTAACTACAGTTGGAGGTCTGCTGTAAACACACCTGTAACTACAGTTGGAGGTCTGTTGTAAACACACCTGTAGCTACAGTTGGAGGTCTGCTGTAAACACACCTGTAACTACAGTTGGAGGTCTGTTGTAAACACACCTGTAGCTACAGTTGGAGGTCTGCTGTAAACACACCTGTAACTACAGTTGGAGGTCTGCTGTAAACACACCTGTAGCTACAGTTGGAGGTCTGCTGTAAACACAGTTGGAGGTCCTGTAAACACACCTGTAGCTACAGTTGGAGGTCTGCTGTAAACACACCTGTAACTACAGTTGGAGGTCTGCTGTAAACACACCTGTAACTACAGTTGGAGGTCTGCTGTAAACACACCTGTAGCTACAGTTGGAGGTCTGCTGTAAACACACCTGTAACTACAGTTGGAGGTCTGTTGTAAACACACCTGTAACTACAGTTGGAGACCTGCAACACTGCGTGTGTGTATGATGTAAGCGTGTTAGAGTGAGCAGCCACAGACAGGCTGCTCTGTATCCTGTGACCTGCTGTTTACTGTGACCCAGTGTCTGTCTGCAGCCCTGCAGCTAGTGACTGGCAGAGCGACCGCTAAGCCCTGTCTGTCTCTGCCGCTCTCCGGGTTAGAGCACACTAAGCTTTTCTTCCTCTCATTAAAAGGCATACGGGTAATCGCCTGTAAGCAGCTGGCTGACGCCTAATACCAAACAACAAATATCAGCCGTGATGCTGCAATCAGTGTCCATCTGGGCCTCAGGAAGAGCAGTGGGACACACTGAGGACCTGTCCCACCACAACAACACCACTGTATGTCATCAGGCCCTCAAAGGAGAAGTTTACATGAGAACTGCCCACAGCAGACAGCAGAGATGGACACGCAGCTAAACGCAGCTGCATGAAGTGTCGCTCGGGGTCGTTGCTCTGAAAGGAACAGGGTCGAGGATTCAGTGCAGAGAGCAGCGACATGTTTCTACTCTGGTGTGATGTCTGTACGCTGGCTGCATATCATGGGGAGGGGCAGCCAGCTGCAGCACAGGGCGGGTAGTCAATAATAGGCAGAGGCTCAGCTTAGCTCAGCGAGATACACATTTATTGTATTCTACTCTCAGTGGATGTTTGGTGCTGAATTAAAGAGAAATTATTGAAGATTATAGAAAGAAAACAATAATGCAAGAAACAGCTGATGATAAAATACATGAAACATCCTTTACTGAAGGCTCAGGTGTGTGAACATCTTTGTAAAAAAACATTTAATTACACATATCATGTTGTCATATTTCTGTCTTCAGCTAAAATTGTCTGATTCCAGATTGTAAAAAAACTGGAAGTACTTTGAATTTGAGTTTCAACATGACTTTCTTATTCAATATCGTCAAAAGCTTCACATTATCTACTAAATAGAGCTCGTGGCTGTGGCTTCAGATGGCGGAGCAGGTCGGCTGCTCCCCCATCCACATGTTTAAGTGCCTTTGGGCAAGACACTGAACCCCAACATGCCCCTGTGTGTGAACGAGTGTATTGGGAGGAAAACTGCAAAGTGCTTTGAGACTGTCGAGTTAAAAAAAAGCACCATCGAGGTGCCGACCGTTCGCCAGCCTTTGTTTTGAAGGTCAAGAATGAATCTTTAAATCTCAACTATTAAACCAAACGTGGATGAGAAATTCTTAAAGCGCTCCAAAAAAGAAAATTGTAATTTGATGTCTGCATGTCCGTGACAACTTGTTGATTTCTTCTTCTGGTGAAGATCAGGAGATTGTTGTCAACTAACACTGTGTTTCATCTCACCGGGATCGGGGAGTTATTCTCTGCATGCTTTCTGGAGAATTTGGGGATATTATCAACACGGGAGGGCTTCGCATTCTCAGATATGTACACATGGTGGGTACTTTAATAAATATAAAGACGGGTTTCAGTACTTATATCAAACTCCTTAATGCAATTTCATTTCAAAGTAAATAAAAAACAACTTTTCAGATTGTAAAGGGTAAACTCTTTATAAACAAAGAAAAAAGTGATCTGACAAATCTGAAGCATTTGATCGACACTTGACACATTCAAGTTTCATTTTGGTTGGTATTCCAAAGATTTTCCACAGATTTTAAGTTGTAAGAACATTTTTTGGAGGGTAACTAAAATAAAACTTTAAACTTAAACTCATTCTGCATCATTTCTGGTGACAAAAATACTCTCCAAGAGTCCAAATGATAATAACAAAAAAAGCAAATCCAATGCGTGCCAACTGTTGGTTTATTTGTAGTCGAGGATTTGAGAAAGTATGGGAAAGAGTTTTTCTGTATAGAATAGAATAAATTCAGGGTTGCCAGGAATGGGGAGGGGACAGCCGAGGTGTCAAATATTAACAACAGGGTCCCATCCCATCACCTCCTCCAGTTCCTGAGCAGCTCCTCATTAGCATTCGGTATTGTGAGTGAGGTGACAAAGGAAAGTGCTTCTGGTCTCAACGGTTTTGAATCAGCTTCAAATCCCCTTTGTGTTAGCCAAAGGACCCCCTCCTCCCACCCACCCCACCCCCACCCCCCACGGCATCCTCCTGCCTCTCTGGCCATCTTCAACGCCACCAACTCATCACCCTGCAAAGTTCTGAATGTGTGAGCTTCATCATGTGAAACTATACTGAGGAAAAAGGCAGAAATCAAACTGCGTGAAGCTTTTGTCATCAGTGCTGCACTTCTGGATCTGAGGTGTAATAAATACATTTTTTAAACTTTATTACACAGAAGCAGGTCACTTCTCCCCATCAAATAAAACTTGCTCTGAAAGAAAAATTATTTGTTTAGTTTTTATATATTTTATTTAACTTGAGAAGCAAATGTTTCTATCGTTGTGTAAGACAATATCGCACTGCGTTGTATCAAACTGAAAAGATGTAGACCGGTTTTAGGTATCTTTTAATCGCGATATTTTGTTTTGATTTTGATTGGACAAGTTATTTACGAAACATTGTTTATGGGTGGGTTGGATCATTCACTGCTAACCTTTTTCAATCTACGGTATATGGTCACTTTGATGACTTATGCTGACATAATTCAGATGTGGCTTCAACCCACACAGGCCCAAATAGCTGAAGTTATAATGCTGACTAATAGAAAACTATGAGAAATTATAATAATAACTTCAATATCAAAATCAACCAACTTGTTTTTCCTTCTAATGAGACCCAGGTATCATTACGACGACAGATCTAGAGGAAAGTGTTATATTTTGTTTTTAACTATGTTTTTTTTTTTGGAGTCTCAAGAAACTCCAAACAATGTCATCATCATCAGCTCAGAGGAAAACAGTTTCAGACAGGAGAGAAAAACTCAGATGACCTCTCTGTTGGTTTGATAAGTTTATATTAATATTACTGGCCTTTGTTGTGAGCAGTAACTACACGTGCTGTTACATATGACTACTGTATAGTTCATGTCAAAATCCTGAAGCGAGGAGCAAACAGAGAAACGGACAAGAAGTGAGAGACAAAGCAGGAGAGAGACTGGGAACAAAGGAGCGGGTGTGCCTTCGGACGTGGCCCCGCCCACTCACCGCCGCCCAGCCAATCAGCTCTGGGTTATGCAAATGAACTCGATGCACCGCATCGTTCCTGCCCTGGCGGTGACGTCACCCGCACATCTCTCTGTCTGGCTCTGCAAGGACTCAGACAGAAGCAACAGAGGACCTGAGGGAAGCCAGCCGGGGAGGGGCGCTTTTGTCAGGAAGGAATATTACACTATCTCCACCGCCGGCTCTGGAATAAACGCGCTTTTTCTCCGCCGTCTTTCCGCGCACCAACTCGGCCCGGTCGGCTCGGATCGGGACATCCAGAGTCCACTGGGAAAACGAAGGGGGTGGATGGTTTTTTTTTTTTTGTGGCTCCTTGCACTGTTTTTCTTCCCCCTCAGCCGCACTGATTTATTTGCACTGACCAGTTGTCTTTGAAAAGCGGGTCCGGTGCCTCTCCCCTCCTCCCCTTGTCCTCTCTTTCTTTCCCGATCACTCCTTTTTCACCCTCCTTCCTTTTTTTTTTGCCTGCTATCCAACTCCGCAACGCTGCAACGGCGCAAAGATGCCCAGCTCGCTCTTCACCGACAGCAGCGTCCAGGGAGACGCACTGGACGACCAGAGAGCCCTGCAGATCGCCTTGGACCAGCTCTCCCTGCTCGGCTTGGACAACGACGAGAACTCTCTGTACGACAACAACCAGGAGCCCCGCAAAAAGAGCGTCAACATGACCGAGTGCGTCCCGGTTCCCAGCTCCGAGCATGTGGCGGAGATTGTGGGCAGACAAGGTGTGTGTTTCAGTGTTTGTAGACAGTTTTGGCTCCATGTTTTTTGTCATGCAACGCAGCTGAGCGGTACAGGCAACACTTCCCCAGCTGTTGTTCCGTGTGGGAGGAACAAAATGCCAACACACACTCCAGTTACGCACGCTGTGCTTGTCTGCACAGCCGCTCCTAAAGCACACCTAAAGATACAGACTGGTGGATTCGGCATCATTAGAGCACACCGGGCAATAATCAGTGTGATAAAACGAGAACTTTTGTTACTGTCTCGCCAGTAAGTCACGCGTTGTTCCTCCTCTATAAATACAACAGTGGTGGGCGGCAGCGAGTGGCACACACCAAGTCAAGAAGTTGAAATTCAAGTTAAATAACTGCCTGTTAGGATTTTCCTGTACATGCCGAATTGAAGCCCACCCCAAACCAACTCCAACGACATACTAAGGCATGCTATTTGGTGCGTATTTTTCGAGGCAAGTGATCAAGTTCAGAAAATGAATGGAGTTTGGTGTTGAAGAAAAAGAGTCCCTACATGCTTTTTAAATGAAAAGACACTTTTATGACGTTGGGACGGAGTGCAGCAGTGACCGCTGACACGACAGGTGTTCTTATAGTGACCGTCTGATAAATTAGGAGATGTAGGTCACCGAGCCGGGAGGGGAACACGCAGCCCGATGGCTGTTTTTTTTCTTAAACGGCTTGCAGATTTATTTTTACGACTGCGATGGTGATCGGGACTAGATTAAATCTGGTCAACGGTCACGATCTTACCTTGCCCGTGGCTGCTCAGATCGAGCTCAGCCAGTCCTCCAGCTGTAGGGCTGCAGGGCGGTACTGGTGCTCGGTTACATATGCGGAATCTGCTCCCCTCCCTGTACTGCCGCTGCTGCTCCCAGGAAAACAAAGAAACTGTAAGGAAGCAGCCTCAGCAGGACATTTGTTTACATCCCATACCCTCACCCACCCCCCTTGTGTCAGCTTGTACATAGAGATTTACATGTATATACACACCTGATTAGTGTACAGCCTGAAGTGAAACACACGGATTAGTCATGGCATTATTTTAGAGAGACTCTCCTGATCTAACCTACACATATTTGGTACTAACTCATTGTGAGTTAATGTTTGGACCGAGTTTAGGTGGCTTTGCCCTCCTCTGCAGGTTACGTCATGCTGTCCCACTCAGCTGGCTTCACTCGGCCAATTATGTCATTCTTGACTTGTTTCCTCAGCTAGTCCCATTTTGGTGATACAGTCATGTGTGTGCGTGCTGGAAGGCCACTTAATGCCCTGGTGCCAGGCTATGAAAGGTTTAAGTAGAGGGATACCGTGGTGAATGAACAGGAACCATCATGTGTCCAGAAGTGAGTTGCGTGTTATTGTTGGTCGTGGTGGTAGCATGTGGTTTGGATTTCTTCTACTCCAAAGGTTCTGGCTTCACCTGGTGTTTGACAATAATAAACATCCAGCAGATGAGTTGAATAAAGTAGTGGTATTACAGATCACATATTCTGTCTGACGTGTTGTTGTTCCGGAACCGACCCTCACTTTCATCTTTTGCTTCCCTGCCTCAGGTTGCAAGATTAAAGCGTTGCGAGCGAAGACCAACACCTACATCAAGACTCCGGTTCGAGGCGAAGAGCCCGTGTTTGTGGTGACGGGCCGGAGGGAGGATGTAGCGATGGCCAGGAGGGAGATCATCTCCGCCGCCGAGCACTTCTCCATGATCCGAGCCTCCAGGAACAAAAACACCAGCCCCAACGGCAGCGGCACCCCGGTCCCCGGGCCGCCCAACCTGCCCGGACAGACCACCATCCAGGTGCGGGTGCCTTACCGCGTGGTGGGGCTGGTCGTGGGACCCAAGGGTGCCACCATCAAACGCATCCAGCAGCAGACCCACACCTACATCGTGACGCCGAGCCGGGACAAGGAGCCGGTGTTCGAGGTGACGGGGATGCCGGAGAACGTGGACCGAGCACGCGAGGAGATCGAAGCCCACATCGCCATGAGGACGGGGGGCATTATCGAGCTGCAGGATGAAAACGACTTCCACGCCAACGGGACCGATGTGGGTTTTGATCTGCACGGACACGCCACCTTGTGGTCGAAGCCCAGCGCCGGGATGACGCCCAGCTCGGTCCGCAAACCCTTCTCCAACTACCGCAACGACTCGTCGTCCTCTCTGGGCAGCGCCTCCACAGACTCCTACTTCGGCAACAACAGCTCACGCATGGCCGACTACAGCCCCCCCAGCCCCGCGCTCAGCTACACCAACAACAACAACGGCAACAACAACAACAACAACATCAACGTCAACACCAATGGCAACGGGTTTGTTTACGGAAGTGAGGTAATCTCGCCTGACTGCACTGATATGACCTTTGACTCCTCGCCGGGGTTTGAACCGACAGCGGCCCCGCCGGGCCTCCTGTGGTCCCAGTACGACAGCCGCATGACCCCCTCCTCCACCGGAGGCAGCTCCCCCACCTCAGCCATGTTCCCCACCAACGCCAACGGGATAGGGGCGAGTCAGAGAAGGGTTAACGGCTGCACCCCGCAGCCCCGGCTGTCGCCGCCCCTCCACGGTCACACCGGAGGCCCCGCCGAGCACCCGCTGGCCCGCAGGGTGCGCAGCGACCCCGGCGGAGGCTCGCTCAGTTACCCCGGCTACTCCAGCTCCATCGCCTCCCTGCCGGGCCCCCACCTCCCCGGGGTTCCGTGCGACTCCTCGGCCTCCTCCTCCTCCTCCTCTTCCTCCTCCTCCACTTCGTCCGGCACCAGCCGAAAAGGCAGCCGCGACTGCTCGGTGTGCTTCGAGAGCGAGGTCATCGCCGCGCTGGTGCCCTGCGGACACAACCTCTTCTGCATGGAGTGTGCCAACCGGATCTGTGAGAGGAGCGAGCCCAAATGCCCCGTCTGCCACACCGGCGTCACTCAGGCTATACGTATATTTTCATAAGAAGTGTAACTCTTTGACTGTGCCGAGACCGGCTACAACAGCAACAACAGACTCTTCATACTGCTTTAAAGAGATCAGCCAATCATCCGTTTGGAAAGTGTACATAGGTATACATATGTATGTAAGAGGCTGCAGTATCCAGACAAAAGGGACAGACACCTTTTCGGGCTCCGTCGTAGTTGTTAATAATATACTGTAGCTTGGGGAAATATTTTCAACATCTAAGTGCATGTTTTAAATATTACAGTATAGTAATCAATAGTTCTAGTTAATTGTACCCTATATTTATGAAGTGAGGACGGAGGTACGTGGGTCGAACCGTAGCCTGTTGGCGGGATGAGCCTTCCAGGTTTGCCCATCGAATGTAGTGAGAGGGGAGGCGGCGGCCGGGAAACGTGGAGGGCGTCCAGCCAAACAGGACTATTGACTTACAGAGATACTGCAGCTCGAGGTCAGAAACCACGCGAGGGAGGGAGGGCGAGCGAGCAACAACATATCCTACATATATATGTATAGAATCAATTTCCACAAGTTGAAAGTTTTAAATGACATTAATACAGATTGAAGTATTTTATTCTTTTTTGACTTGAAAGATTATATTTCTTATTGCAAAGATGTTTACAGATATTTTAATTTAAGTTCAGTGAACTTTTTGTAGCTGGGTTGAAATATTGTTTATTTTCTAGTATGGCCTTATGGCATTGATCACTGTATTATTTTAATATCACACGACTGTGGGAGGAAATCCGAGTCCACAAAATGTGTATTGTATTTGACAGTATTCTGTTGGGATGGAGTTTTTATAGGTTCAGCAAAAAATGTCTTCTAAATCTGCTTCACCCAGCATATTTTTTATTCTGTAATATAAAGCATATTTTATTCTATATTATTATGAAACATTGAAATGTACAAAACTTAGTAAGTTGAACACAAAGAAACTGTTTATGCTTTCTAAAAATTTGTATGAATTAGATTCCAGTGGGAATTACAGGCTTCTGTTGCACCACTATAGTTTTAGTATTTCTATTTTAATACATTTGTTTACCACTTGTTTATGTATATGTAGGTGAAGTTACTTGAGCGTAAATGTACTTTATTGAGCAAAGTTTAAGAACAAAGTATATTTTATTTTATGATAAAGGGCCTTTAACCTCATGGTCAAATACTAATATTATATTTGCTGAGACAAGATTTGAAAATGTATCAAGAGTTTTATTTTTCTGACATTTAAAGTTACATGATAAAAAGTCAAACTTAAGTAATGGTGCTACTTCATGTTTTTTTTAAGTATTTCTATATAAGTCCAATAAAAATGGTACATTCATGAGGTGTGTGCTTCTCCTCTTCTTGCTCACCTGTTGTGTTCGGCTCCGCTGCTGCTGAGGATTGTTGGAGTTTAATCATTTTCTGAACATTTGAACCCTTTCAGCTTCCTAATGGAAGCTCGGAGGTGGCAGGATTATCACAGTGGCCTAATTATGGAAGGTCTGCGTAGACAGGGGCACTTGGCCTGCCTTATCACTAATTAGAAGTGCTATGTGACCTACTTTTATCCAGATATACTGGCACAAGGACCATAATCTGTCTCTTCAGGGTATTGATGGAATAATGAAACCCTTCATCAAGATACGGAGGAATTTGAGAAATGTGGCATTTGATTGCCATGATGTCATTTAATGTTGCTGCTTATCAAACCTCATATTCTGAAAAATGGCCTCATTGTGTCTTTTAAGGTTGTAACAACGAACAGTTTTCATAATCAAATGTTAAAGTTGTTTATGTCAAAAAAAAGAAAAAAAAAATCTAAATATTTTGTTGTTTCAGTCTCTTAAACAGGATGACATGATATGCTGCTTTTCTCAGTTTTATATCATTTTAAAAGGAAGAGTTGGGGTTGTGGACTGTTGGTTCAAACAAAAGTAGACATTTAAAAACTTCACCACAGGCCTTGGAAAGTGATGATGATCATTTTTCATTTCATCAAGTGCCAAATCAATTAAATAAATAATCAGTTGCTAATCGATGGTAAAAATAACATGCTGCAACCCTGTTGTCGTTTACACAGATTTGGCACTGAATGATTGGCCAGATATTTATTGATATTTAAATGATCTCGTTTCCACTGCAATTTTGTCTTATTTTGTTTAACTAAAAGAAAAAAACTTATTAACAAGGCAAAGGTTCCAGGTTTTATGAGGGAAAATGTCTGTGGTCATTTTATTTAAATACAGATTGGTTTGGTAATATGTAACAGTAATGCACAATTAAAACTAAAAAAGCTTTTCTTTTTAATAAATCAGTAAAATGTGAAAACATATCCATCAGGAAATCCTGAAGCACAAGCTGATGTCATCAAACTGATTGTTTTTACCAGAACAATGGGCCAAGACCCAAAAATATTCACAATCACACATAATCAGGAAAAGTAGTAAATCTTTAAAATTCAGAAGCGACATTTCTGTCTGAAATATGACAAAATAGATGCAGATTATTTTTCGGTGGTGAGCTAATCATTTCCTGGACATTAACCATTTGGTAAAATCATGACCAGCACAGACTCTGTGACACAATGAGGGAAGTCTGCAGTAATTGTGAGGTTATTATTTTGTTGTATGATGAAAGAAAGTGGACTTTTCAGATGTTACAGCACTTCATCTTTCCAAGAGCTGCTAATTATTATAATCATATCTGGGATGATTTTGTGTCCTCTGCTGGTGCAGGCGAGGCCTCAAGCCTAAAGCCTCAAGCCTAAAGCCTAAAGCCTAAAGCCGAGCACTGTCAATGAGCTTCCAAGTAAAGTCAATTAAGACACCTGTCTTCCAAAGGAATTTTTAACCAAACCTTCTTGTGGATGTCTTGTCCACACCCTGATTTATTTTAACTGCACTTTGCTGGATGTGTCACAAGCCTCAGTGGGAATTCTCTTCTCAGTCACACACACACACACACACACACACACACACACACACACACACACACACACACACACACACACACACACACACACACACACACACACACACACACACACACACACACACACACACACACACACACACACACACACACGTTTCCTTCCCTGGGCTGAAGAGCATCTTCCTGTCATGTGGTCCTGCTGGAAACATTGACGTTTAAACACATGCTTCGCTGCAAGATAGTAAATGTGGACAGAGAAGGCTCTAATGATGAGTTTAAAATGGAAACATCTAACTCAGGCGCGCAGAAACTGGCCCCATAAACCATATTATTAGGAAGCAATCTCATCGCTGCGGAAAAGAGTTTTTAGCCAAATGTGCAACACATGGAGTTCACATACGGCTGCTTTTTGGTCAACGATTCACTAAAAGAAGGACTGAACTTCTTCTGGCTAAGAGAAGAAGTAAATCCTGCACAGAAGAAGCCTGACTCAGGACTGTCACTGTCATTTTCTTTCAGCATATCTGCTGAAATCCAGAGTTTAATTTATTTAAACAATTTAATTTACGACTATATTTGAATATATGTGATTTTGGGGCATTATTTTACTGGTGTGAAGAGACATAAGGCATCAAATATGTACAAACATGTCGGAAACATTAGGAAAATTACACTAATGCTCAGATGATAATGACCTTACAGCTTCTTACTGGTTTTTATTGGTTTGAGCTCATGTTTATAACGGTGGAGTTTGCTGAAGAAACAGAAGAGAACACATTAAATCTCCTCTGTGTCTTTTTTAACTGTTACTTTGATAATACTTGAAGTTACTACATGACTTAATCTGAGTGTTTTTTTTTAACCTGTATTTTTTTCCACTCATTTCTGTGACTTTGTAGATCTTCATCTTTTGTTACCATCACTAATGAACAATTGATTTATGTGCCTGTCAGCAGGGCTCGCTGAGCCAACACACTAATATTCAATTCAGTTCAATTGTATTTAAATAGTGCCAGACGATACAGTATTATAAAGAAAAAACAGACAATTTCCAAAAGTAAAGCCTCTATTCCACTGACCTTTGCTCCATGCAGCATATTCCATGAAAGATGAAACATGATGTATTTATCGTGTGAACAAAAACTTGTATGAACTGATGATTTTCTCATGAGACTTTGACTGTGTCTATATGGAGACTTGTTCGATGGGAAACTAATTTATTATTATTATTTGTGTATTGCATTATTTATGTGTGGTACGGGAGCTGCACGACCCGGCAGTGCATCGTGAAGGCAGCTCTCCTGGACGTCGACAACACCCGCCTCACCCGCCTCACCCGCAGAGCAGTCAGCATGGAGGGAGACTCCACCCGTCCTTTACAGCCTCTTCAGCCTCCTGCCTTCTGGGAGGAGATACCGCAGCCTCCGTCACCTCCTTCAGACTGAGGAGCAGCTTCACCACGAGGCTGTCAGGATGCTCAACTCTCTCCCCTCCCTCCCCCTTCACCCATAAACTCTCAACGTTTGCACTATTGACCTGTATTTGCACCACATTGTACTTATATATACTGCAGTTAAGCATCACTGTGGTTGTTTTTGTTGTTACATATTTATACTTTTCTTGTTTTATCTATCTACACCGTGGGACTGTTACAACATTTCGATCTCTGCATGTCTTGTACATGTGGTGGATTGACAGTAAAGTTGACTTTGACTTTATGTAGAGTTCAAATCTCTAACTTGCTGCAGCTAACTGGCAAAAGTCCTTAAAGATGTGTTACTCTTGAAGTCATGAAGCTTCAAAGTAAACATGAACTTTTTTGACCAAGAAGGGTTTCAGATTGAGTCAGTCATTTTTAGAAATATAAATGTGCGAGACAGATTCAGTCAACTTCAATTCAGTTGTACTTATATGGTCTTAAATCACAGACATAAGTAACCTCAGAATACTTCACAGACATCTTACAGCTTACATAAAGATCCTCCTGGATTTCACTGAGGGTTTTTATGATTGTTACAATCAAACATGCATCATTTTCCAGCGGCTTTTCTCCTAAATTGTGATGCAATTGGTGAACTGTTATGTCATTTTTCTGTGGTTGCGGAAATTACGCAATTTGACAAAAAATTGGAAGTTGAATATTGGCAAGTTCCACCTGGTTTGTTTAACTCAAACTTAAAACAGCCTGATTAGCCTTCAATGACCCAAGGGACAACTCAATATTTTCACTCAGTTTTCAATTCATCAATCAAATAAAAAAAAAAATATGACAAATAATTAAATTCTAATTTCTAATTTAATTCAGCACCAATTTGAACACTGCTGCTGGCAATATTAAACATTGTATAACCATAGTGCTTCCTTCTCCGTGCAGGTGCTCCCACTTCACTTGATGTGGCAGCTCTCCCACTGCGCTCCCAGTCAGTGGCCCCACTGGAAACAGAGGCTGTAACTTCAAGGTTCCATGCTGATCCTTTTTTGTTCCTGCTCATGATGCGTCTTATGTTCATGCCTTCATGTTCAAATCCTCTCTATTTGAGTTTTAACTTGACACAAATAAAACATTTATATTTGTTTTTAACTGCTACGTAATGAAGAAGGAGTCACATGTCATCATACATGTCATGATAAGCACACAATTTGCAGAATTGCAAGGTCCCAAATATGGCAGAGATTGGTTGCATTTGTAGTATTGGAAGCAGACTCAGAGGTAAGCAGTCATCTGCCTCAAGCGGTCGGATTGAAGAGAGAGCAGAGAGAGAAAAGAACATCATCGAGAAACAAACAATAAAGAAAACGCAGATCAGAAACATCTCCAGAAATAACTGCAGAATGGAAGAGGGACAGAGAGAAAAAAAAAGCACAAACAGACATAAAAGGGAAAGTTAATGACATGTTTCGGTAGAACATACGCAAATTCATGAAAAGTGAAAGAGAAGAGGTGCTCAGTGCATCATGGGAGCTCCCCCACCAGTCTAGGCCTTTAGCAGCATAACCAATGGATGGTTCAGGGTCACTTGAGCCAGCTCTAACTATTAGGTTCATCTAAAAGGAATGTTTTAAGCCCAAGGTTAAAAGTAGAGCGTGTGTCTGCCTCAAAAAACCCAAACTGGTTCCACAGGAGAGCAGCCTGATAACTTATGGTTCTGCCCCCATTCTACCTTTGGAAACTCTACGAACCACAAGTCAGCCTGCAATCTGAGAACAGAGCGCTCTGTTGGGATAATTGGACGGGGATGACTAGTTTTTCAGCATCACTCTGAGACAGGATGTTCCAGTCCATTGAGACTTATCTTATGAGTGAGTTAAAATCACATCATGGTTAAAACTAACTCCAAGGTTCGTCACAGTAGTACTGGAGGCCAAAACAATGCCAGAAAAAGTAAGTGTATGGTTCAATAGAGAATGTCTGAGGTGTTTCAATGAGTTCCGATTGCCTCGAGCATTATGCCTTTAATCATAATGACATGTTCCAGCCTCTGTAAGAAAATGTTGTGATCAACTGTGTCGAATGCAGCGCTAAGATCTCAGCAGGACAAGTATAGAGACCATTGTCCATCAGTCCATTGTCTGGGACTGAAAATCTTTAAACAAACTATTCCTGTGCAAATGGTCACATCATTGAATTGCAAAGTGATTTTTCAAGGATTTTAGAAATAAACAGAGGTTGGGGGGAGGTCTGGAGGCTGATAAAAACCTTGGATCAAGAGGAGGCTTTTTAAGTAGAGTTTGATTTACAGCAACCCTAAAAGCATGTTGTATACAGCCTGTTAATAAAGATTGATCAGATCTAAAATAGAAGTGCTAATTAAGGATAAAACGTCCTTTGGCAGTCTAGTTAGGACGGGATTAAAGAGACATTTGTAAAGTGTACGATGACAATACATGTTATGTCTAAAAGAATACAAAGTTTTAACAGAGCTATTAGTCTTTGTCAACCTTCCCGCTCTTAATGACACATGGTCAAGGTCACAGTGACCTCAACTCGACCCATTTTCATGAGCACACACAACATCTGAGGAACTTTTGGAGGGAATTTGGGCCATGATGTGATGTGATGTCATGTCCGCCTCATCCGTCCATTCTTGTAATCTCAAGAACGCCTCGAGGGAATTTCTTTCAATTTGGCACAAACGCTCACTTGGACTCAGGAGTGAACTGATGATATTTTGATGGTCAAAGGTCAAGATCATTGTGACCTGACGCCCATCCCCTGATGTAAATGTTATCACTAACGCCTTGAGAGAATTTCTTCAAATTTGGGGCAACCATTCACTTGGACTCAAGGATGAATTTATTAGATTTTGGTGGTCAAAGGTCATTCTGACCTCAACATTTCACACAACTGCCTAAGAGAATAAAATGAGAAAGTGATGACATCTATGTTGTAAAGGTCAAACTTTAGTGTCATCAGAATGTTCTAGAACAACACTTTCATGACAGTTTTCCAATGCCATAACTCAGGAACAGAAGAGCAGTCTTTGCAAAGAAATCTTTGGTGTCCACCTGTGGTGATTGTACAGATGTTCTGTGCTGTCGGGTGTGTGTGAAGGATTTGTAGGAATATCAATATTTCAATCATTGTCTACTGTCAACACACATATAACAGTTCCTTCAAAGTCTTCACTGGACAGACATGAATGTAAACTGCAACTCGGCTGCTTAGCGGAGACATACAACCGCGAGGTGGTAGTTCTGTTTTTTATATTACAAAGCCTTGTTTTTCTAGGTTCTCTGTGTCTCCTTTAAACTCTGCATTTGCATATTTTACGAGAGGGCTAGCTTCCACTGTTTCTTTACCTTCTTTTAAGTAGTGAGGCTGCAGGACTATCATCAATTAGGGGGTAAATGTTAAGGTAGATGTCCTCCATTGTATTGGCACATAGAATTTAAGTACATTTTAATGGTATCATATTCTTAAATTTGGCAACAGCATTATAAGATAGACATGTATTGTAACAGATTGTTTTTTGATACATTATTGTAAACAGATGATAAAACTTCTTAGAAATTGATCGTGTGGATTGTCCATAAGTGTCTTTTACATCCTTTGTGGTTACGTTCAGAGAAGAAAGAGTTTGCAGTCTTGATCTCTGAGCTATCAGTCGAATAGACTGAAACAGAGCAAGATGACAACTCTTCATCCATGGTGTATATTTTAAAAAGCTTCGTTTGGCTGAGCATTTGGCTGCAGACGACTATGTCTGGTGAGCCAGCCTGTGTTAACAGTAGAGGAACAACAGAACATGTCTGGTATCTCCCCTGCTTTGACCTACATCTCATGCACTTAACGGTCCTCCATTTAGACACACACACACACACACACACACACACACACACACACACACACACACACACACACACACACACACACACACACACACACACACACACACACACACACACACACACACACACACACACACACACACACACACCATCCACGTTCCTACAGAAATGGGAGGAGAAGGGAGCCATGCCTTTGCAGAGCGATTGTCTATATTTTATTCATGCTGTGCTCCGTGCTTGTCACCACTCGGTAGTCTAGCCATTACTTGATGTGATTCACCCATTTAAACACACTTTTCCTTCATAAGCAGCTGGAGCACACCGAGCCTTGTGCACAAATTCTGTAGATTACAACAAAGATGAAGACACGAAAGTGAGACAAGGTTTTGTAGTGTAATTACATTTATTTAGAACTTATATAAGCATGTTCTTAAAATGTATGTTTCGAAAACATCCATCCATCATCTATACTTTATCCTGAACAGGGAGCCTATCTCAGCTGACTTTAGGGCGGAGGCGGGTTACACCCTGGACAGGTCGCCAGTCCCTCACAGGGACGACACACAGAGACAGACAGAACAAGACATGAACGCTCGCTTTCACACTTCATGCAATTATTTTTATCTGAAAGTCATCGTAATGGTACACCGACCTGTAGTAGGGAGCCTCTTTCCTTCCCACTCCGCCCCTCCATAGCTTGTTCTTGCACGAAGTAACTTGATACGGTACGATCTAGCAAAAGAGTGCACAAGGCTTCACACCACTACGTCACTCACCACCAACTATGAGTCTTTGGCTTGTGCGGCATTGTAAGTACAGACATCGTGGCAGAGGCAACGAGACCAGAGAGGATGATGCCAGAAGAGAAAAAGTCACGCTTGGAATGACTTTTAGTTGCTGGTGAAACAAAATAAAAGTCTGCAAGTCCGGCCTTCTTGCTGTTGGACGATATCAGCTGGCGTGCTACGCCTTGTGTTGCTGCACTTGCTTGGTGTTGGCATGTGTTTGAAAAGTTGTCAGCTTGCTAGTTTTAGGCACTATGGAGACAACTAACTCATGGTGGCAGAAGATGAAGAAGTTAAACGTGTGAGGGGAATCCAAGTGAATGTAGTTGATTAGCTGTTCTTTTACATTAACATCTCATGGATCTGACTTTGTAGAAATCACAGATCTTAGTTACTGCAACTCAGAGATGTAACACTCGAATGAGGGAATTAACAGGTTAATAAATCCAAACTAATCTTTAATAGCTGTTCAGATTCATCATCATTCTTACTACAGTTACTTGTGTGGTGAACCCTTACACTTATACGCAGCAAAGATTAGACCCACAAATAGTTTTGTATATGTTCCAATCCTTATGTTCATAAACTGATATTAGCCGGTCAGTGTGATCCACATAAACTGACTTCCAACCCTAATAATGGGCGAACCTCCTCCTCCAGCGTGTCCCTGCCTGTAAGAGGCAGTCGGAGCAGGCTGTGGGTTTTCCCCTCCGTGGCTGGGGGAGGGTGGGGGAGGGGGGCATTGGGTTTGTTGTTCAAAGCCCTCTGTGTGTGTGTGTGTGTGTGTGTGTGTGTGTGTGTGTGTGTGTGTGTGTGTGTGTGTGTGTGTGTGTGTGTGTGTGTGTGTGTGTGTGTGTGTGTGTGTGTGAACGTGGGTGCCTCTATGTGCATAATGGATTTTTATCCTTCGCAGAGCACAGCGGTCACAGTTTGTCTGACTCCACATGGTCTTTATTATGCCAGACGGAGAGTGTATCAGCGGAGACATACCAGGCCAGCGTCTGCCCTCTGTTTCTGTACCTGCACACGCACACGCACACAGAGTGCCAACCTCAGGGTCCCTGCCCTTCACCTCTCACTTCTATGTTTGCCCACAAGTCCTGCAGTCTTAACCTCACTTTTGAGAAGCAAAGGCACACACACACACACACACACACACACACACACACACACACACACACACACACACACACACACACACACACACACACACACACACACACACACACACACACACTGTTAGTGTGCAACATTGATTACACTCTCTGTATGTGGGAGGAAAGGTGCACTCCTCTGAGAGTCTCCTAATGGAGGCAAATCATTACATGCTTTTTCTATTCATTACTTCTATATTTACCCGTCCTCATGTCCGCCACAGTGATCTGCAGCTCCCTCCAAATGTTGCTTATGTTGTGACTGACTAAAGTCAGATCGTTGCCCACGCCGGCAAGATGTGAGCCCAGCTCCATCCTGGTGGAAGGGCTTTATGTAAATGTGCCAACTGCAACTGGTTCAGTCCTCTCCTGTCTGACGAGTTGACACTGACTCACAACATGGCAGCGAGCATATAAAAAGATCCAGTCTGTTCCTGTAACGCTGCGTTTACACCTCCGATGGTTGGAATTAGATTCTGTGAAATCAGACCGATGGAGTCGGACATTCGCTTTGCGGGCTCGGCAGTTTCTTCTCCTCTCTCCTCGCTTTGTTTTCGGTTTTAAACACGTTCATAATGCGTCACAAGGTGAGCTACTCACCAATACTGATGCAAGGATGAGGTCAACTTTATTTAACAATATAGTTTCATGTTTTGGGAAAATTCTGGTGTTACTGAGAGATGTCCAATATTAATCTTGTATGTGTAGATGAGTCCAAACAGTTTAGCATGAAGACAAAAAGTGTAAATCATAAATCAAGATATTGCACTTTTCTGTTTAACTTGTACAGAAAGAAAAATGTGAGAAAAGCACTTTTTTTTCTTTTTTTCGGGCGATACAAAGTTAAATTAATGAGCTTTATCACATAAATAAGACTGAGGAGTGAGCATGACTAAATAAATGAAACAATCTGAAAGTATACACAGTCACTTTTTTAAAAGCCTTTTGGAGCTTTTAAAACCACAAAATGTGGTTGAAGCTCCTGAAAAAGTGGGTTAACTTTGAGAAAACATGATTTAGTTAAAGCGGTGAGGTTAAAGAGGTGTTACTTGATGTATTTTTGAGTTTTGGACAGAGTCTGGCTTCAGTAAATATTGGTAAAACACACATTTTCACTTGTTATGTGTAATATTGTGGCTTCTCCTTTCTTCATCCTTGTTTTTTTTCCAATATTGCCTACACAACATATCCCATACCGATTTGTAAACACTTCACTTCAACAGAATATTCTCTGCATGCCAAAGGAACATACGTCTGTGCAGCCTGTGTTAATTCTTTTTAGACTGAGATGTTTACTAACTACAGTACATACTTCACAATTAAAAAAGTACAACATACATTTTTGCACACTTTATAGTGTTTATATTGAATTTGATGATGAGCAGCTTCAGGTGTCCACCAGAGCTGATTTACATGACTGCATCAATCCAAGCTATTTATCTCTGGTATTGTTTTCTGGGTGGTTTGTTTGTCTGTTTGTCAGCAGGTTTATGGAAAAAACACGGTCCCAGTTTTCATGAAACTTGGTGGAAGGATGTACCCTGGGCCGAGGAAGAACACAGGTTAACATTGTGACATCGAAATTGCAAAACATCAGTTGGATGGATGAAATTCAATCCAGCATCTTTGCAGTTGCAACAGTAGTGACAGAGTCTGCGGAGCCTGTGATGGCAGCATGTGCTGGTTTCGTAATGACTCTCACTGAAAAGTCTGCGCTGCTGCTCTAATAAAGGTACAAACACTGTGATGGCACTGAGCGCTGGCGGGACATTTCTCAAATCAACATATGTGTCGTCATGCCTTCAGATGGCAGCAGGGATTTAATGAACGGAGGGAAACGCAGTGTAAAGTATCTGTGGACAACAGGTACCAAACAAATCACTTACAGTCTATCAAATAATAAATACATTACTGATGATCTTGCTTCACACAGTGCACATTATTTTGTATGCTTTGTTTTACATTTTAAATGCATCTACAGGCAGGCAGCCATTACTTTAAAGGTGTATTCACAATTAAGCAGCTCAGTTATTGCTGCACATTTGCTATGATTGTTTAGTTTGGTCTTGATGACATCACCAAAGTGGCAGCAGGTTGACATTGTTCCAGAATAAAGGATGTTTCAGAGACTTTTATTCTCAGTTCAAAGACTAAAGCACATGTCCCACCAAAATACTAACAAATCCCTTTGAGCGGTATCTCCCGAGACCCCCCTCGCTGCACATCTCCACGCTACACTTTGCACCAAAATACCACACAAATGCGAACAGCAAATTTCAAGAACAGGACCTGTGATGATCACAAAAAATAAGACTCTAACCACAAATTACATGATTTTAACTGAGTGTTTGGAAGTACAAAAATAAACATGAGCATAAAAAATGAACACACAGAACACAAAGTCTGCAGTCGATCAGAGAGTCCTTCAGTTTTTCAGAATCCATTGCAGAAGGAGATTTTTCAAATTTTTCTGTCAGCATGGCAGAGGACAATTTGCATTACCAATGTTTGGCTGCTGGCAGAAACTCAGGGGAAACCAACGCAAAAGCGCTCAGGGTTAAATACAGCAGGCATTTCCGAGACAAAGCTCTCTCTCTACCCCCACGCAAAGACAGCAAAGGGCCAACAGTGGCACAGATTACTGAGTAAATTGGCTCGGCATGCTGAATGAGAGCCACTGCATATCTCATGACGAGGAGGATGCAGCCTCTCGCTCATTCCCTAGAACAGGAGACCAGGAGGGTGAGGGGGGTGGGGGGGGTGGGGGCAGAGAGATTCAACACACATCTCACTGGGTAAAATGTTATCACTCAGCCACATGTTTTCACAGCCTCGAATGAATGGAGAGGGTGTGCATGTCGCATCATGACACCTACGCAGCATGAGGCCATCGATCGCTCATATTCTCCGTCGTGGCATGACATGCTCCGACCCCCCCCCATCAAAGTGTTTCCTGATTAATTTCCATTCTGATTTTCAATAGAAAATGCTGCAAACAGTGGCAGACAGTATATGTTTATGTTATAATGGCTCATGTCACAGTGTCTCTCCAGTCTCAGCTGATACTGGTAATTGCCCCCCCACACACACCACCACTCTTTGTCACACTGATAAGCTTCAAAAAATATTTTGAGATATCACCAACAAATTAAACAAATGCTTATACGCGTGTAGGCTGTCTAGCTGTTGTTTTAGGAGAAGACTTTATGAAAGAGCAGTGAGTCAGTAGCGTGGAGCTGTTTGGAGAGAGGAGACGTAATAACAGAGGTTGATGGCAGAACAAAACAAAGCAATCCTAATGAAAGATAAGAGGGTCTCCCTGATGCATTTTTCATATGCACTCCTTTTGTATCCTCTTGCCCTGGGATTTCAAGCAGGGAGCACAATTAAGTAGGCGTAGAGAGTCTTTGGATCAGTAATTATCGTGTGTTTCCTCAGAGTGTGTGTGTGTGTGTGTGTGTGTGTGTGTGTGTGTGTGTGTGTGTGTGTGTGTGTGTGTGTGTGTGTGTGTGTGTGTGCGCACGCAGAGATGTTTTGTTTCTGTGTTCGGTGTTGCGAGGTTTCTTTCTCTGGACATCAGTGTGTGCAGGGAAACCCGGTGCAACATAAATCTTATTCTCATTTGGAGCAGAATGATCAAGCCTTTCAGAAGATAAACCTTTCTCAGGGTCTATTATTACTGTGGCCTAATTTTACACCCACTCCTTGTTGGCACCATTTTGTCACATTGAAATATAAAATCCTAAAGTGTTGAAATTGTCTTCTATTTGTTGAATCCGTATTTTGGTAACAAGTGCTGGATACTTTTCAGCTGTGATGGCAACCTGTTGTTATGGATCAACTCGGTATCACGGCAAAGCGTGTATTAGACACGCCTGTCCAGTATAGCAAAACGTGAGATAGCTACGCGGGCTAGGCGTGAAAGTTAGTTTTCCTCTAGTGGACGAAAATGTAACATCCTGCATGCTTTGAGCCACGTGATTCACAGGAAAAACAAAAACATGTGGTTGGGGTTAGGGAAACAAAAAGAAACGACCCAAGAAAAACTTTACTTACTGGATTTGAACCCTGTGTCACATTGCAGCCTGTGAAAAAAATCCCACCTAACCAGCCATCCTGCCTCCTAATCTGGCCCAAAAAAAAAAATCATTTTTACCTGGTTTTAAAACCTCTGAAACGGGGTCACATGAACCTGTGTCACATGACATTTACGTTTAAGTTTCACACTTACAAAACATATAACTTCCACGCCGAGAAAAAACGTGGATATCTCACGTTTTGCTGTGATACTGGATTGTATGGATTGCACCAGCTGTGGCGTTATAGCTGAGACGACCTATTGGATATCTGCATTTAAGGAGATAGAATGACGTTCTTGTACTTTGTGATGGCCAGTCGACACCTGAGGACAAGCAAGACAGTGTGTTCACTGAGTCCTGAGCTCAGAAGATGGTCCTGAGCATTTAACGCAGCAGTTAAGGCTTGTTTTTCATCCAGCAATCATCAATAATCCTCACATATACAGTACATGCACACAAATAGACATCGAACACAAACAGATACAGTGAACCCTCGCTATAACGCGGTTCACCTTTCACGGTCTCGCTGCTTCACGGATTTGCATCGTGCATTGTGTTCTGCATTCTGATTGGCTGAACAGTCTCTCCGCTTCTTCTCTACCTGTTTGTCAATAACGTTGCGGTTTAATATGTACACGTACGTAAAACAGCTTGCCAAATTAAACATAATCGATGGTGGCATGTCGGTTTATAAGAATCTTTTTGCCCAGAAGAAAAAAGAGCGACAACAACTACCGATAACTATGTTCTTCTCTCGAAAAACCACACCTGCACCGCCGGCTTTAGAAGAAAGAACCGCTGCAGAGCGGAGTCAGGATGCAGCGGCTCAGTCAGAAGAGCAGTGAAATACACGAGTCACTATTTGTCCTACTGTACTTTGTATTTGTTTTCATAATCATTTTTCATTTTCTCCCGTTCTAATCCAATGACTCGGGTCGCAGTGGGGCGGTGCCGATCTCAGCAATTTGAAGCCTTCAGTTCGTATTGATGATTCAAATTATTATTTTACAGTACAGTAGTTATTTGTAAAAAAAACATTTATACAGTACTTTTATTTGTTAAACAAATGATTGGGCTTGTAAAAAGGTTTTGTTCTTTGGTTTCAATGTATTATGGAGTATTTCATTGTATAATAATTGTAAAAAAAATAAAGGTTACTACTTCACGGATTTCGCCTATCACGGTTTCTATTTGGAACGTAACCCCCACGAAAAACCAGGGTTCACTGTATACACAAACCCACGCAGTATTACTCCTGGTTAGAAATTCATGACTTCAAGAGTTAATCTTCACAGCTAATCACCAACTACACTACAGTATGGTTCAGTGTATGTATGGGTTAACACTGCATGTAGAAGTGTGTGTGGGTTCTCCCCACTAACAGCTCCATGGACAGGATTATGGGGGAAGGTTTACTGGTGGGAGAAGGAATGCTGTTGTATGTGCAGTCATGAATGGACGATAATCTCTGATGGAAGCTCGGGATGTAATGATTTAAGGAGAGAAAGTTCTATTGATTAGTGGCAGTTGTCACTAAATCTCACTCTTACTGTGTGTGTGTGTGTGTGTGTGTGTGTGTGTGTGTGTGTGTGTGTGTGTGTGTGTGTGTGTGTACACCGACAGCTGTCGACAGATGCAAGTGACCTTTAACATCAAAGCCCAGATCCCAGCGAGCATTTCCATACAGCTCAATGGTATCCAGTCCGGTTCCTGTACCTGCTGGAAGCCGCTGATTGGTTGATTAAAAGTGGCAAACAAGGAGTTAATGCATGGCTGCCTTGTGTGACGACCCCCTGTGCTTCCATTCAGGCTTCCTGTCAGTGACTGGCAGATGATTATCCTGGCGGCTGCATGCATGTGAAAGCCAAGCTGTGTTTAGGCCTTCCTTCTTGATTGGCTTTGGCTTGACGATGCAGTAATTGTTGCCCCCACACAAGTTCATCACCCGGCTCATGTTTTTCATTCTGCATGTTTTCTGTTCTCGGCTGCTGAATCTGTAATTATTCAGACTCTACCCTTGGATCAACACTGACGTAGTTATGTTTAATTCAAACAGGTTTTAACGGTGTAGAGCTCAGCAGCAGCAGCCTGGTGCTCCAGCTATGAGGATATTCAAACATTGTATTAGTTTGAATATAGTTTTGGATTTAAGAGGGTCAAAGTACATTTTCATTCACATTTACAATAAAATATTTCCTCTGACATTCACACTCGATTTGACGCCATTAATCACACTGAGACTGGAACATGTCATTGAGATTAAAGAAACCAAAGTAGGTTGGTTTAAATAATATTTATCAGATAGATCTAAATTTGTTCACGTCAACAATGACTTTTCCAGGCAAACAAAAGTTAGTCGCGGAGTTCCACAGGGTTTTGTTCTCGGACCGATACATCTTAGTCATTGTTATTAGGAAGCACTGCATACATTTCCACTACTATGCAGATGACACTGCATTTTTTTCAATGAAACCAGATGAAACAAATTTTAAAAACATAAAGCCGGCATGACCTGCAATTTTGCCCTCCTAAATTTTATATAAAACTAAAGCCATTGCCAGAAACATATCACGAACTTGTTTGCCAACTTACATATCAAGCAGGTTTCTTTGACTTTTTTTCTTCCTTTCCCTGAGCAGTAAAAATCAGGCACATCCCATCTTAAAGAGTTGCTGCAAAACTAGTCCATTTGTTTGTTACCTTCTAGTCTGGACTGGTAGATTCCTATTATCTGGATGTCCCCATAACTCTCTCTCCAAATACCTTCCTACCGGTATCTCTGGAGCTGTATGCTTCTGGTCTGTGGTCACTGGCTCCACCAACCTCACCAGTGTCTGTTGTTGTCTCTCTATGCTGTCCTTTTCTCTCTCTGCTCTCCTCTCACCCCAACCGGTCGAGGCAGATGAACTCCCACCTCTGATTCTGGTTCTGTTGGACGCTTCTTCCTGTTAAAAGGTCATTTTTCCTTCCATCTGTAGGGCTATAAGGTTCCTGACCTTACTGTTAGTGCCCTCAGATGACTTATGTTGTGATTTGGCACTATAAGAATAAAAGTCGAATTTATTGTCTACTAAAGGCACTCTTTCTTTGATTACATAAGGACACACACGTGATTTTATGCTGCATTCACTTGATCATTTGATTAATTTTTTTTTTTTTTTTAAGGATATGCAACACACCAATGGTATCAAATCAAATATTAAAGGTATTCAAATTAGATTTAAATTACAGCGCCAAAAAATGAACGCCTCAAGATTAAACGCGCAGGCCACTACATCATATCAGCTTTGATCCGTTCTCTAATGATGCCGGTTACTTAACGTTAAATACATTTCCATAGTGAGAAAAACTCAGAATGTCAAAAAGAGGTGAAAGTAGTAAAAGTTATTGAGCCAATACTTCACCTGATCAGAATAATCTAACAGGGACATCCTTCAAAAATTTGAAAATGCCTTTCATCATTAATTCTCTTCGTTCATGAGTCAGGGGGCATTTTCTGCTTCAAGTTAAGTAAAATCAATCTTTTTGCCGACACTCTGACAAATATAACACAGAATATGATACCAAACAGTACTTGCAGATAAACAGAACTCCACCTCAGGATTCATCTCGAAACAGCTAATCAAGCCGAGTGACGGCTGATGCTGGAGCAGATAAACGTTCATGTCTTTCCCCAAAGAAAGTAAAATCAGGGTACCAAAAAACAAAAGAAAGAAACAAAAGGGAAAGAAAGCAAACTGAAGAAAACAACTGCTAATGTTTTTCAATAGAAGAGTGAGCGCAGTTTAAGATGATGACAGAAGCTGTTTAGATTGAAGGCGGTCAGCCAGGAATCAAGCCAGTGGAACAATTTAATCGGTATCATAAATTAATCAGTTCCACTGTCATATGACATATGGTATCTATCAACAGTACATAGCAAAGTTTAACATCTGGAAATACAGAGAGTGGAGTAGCAGCAGGTCCTCCATCATCCTGATGATGTGACTGGGAGTGTGAGACAATGTGAGCTCGTATTGTGGCGAATAAAAGTTATTCCAAAAAAATCATTGGCAACAACAAGTGACCTGCTTTATTGTATTTTACTTGAAAAAGCGCTTTTTCATCTTTTTGTTTCTTCCACGAAAGCATGTCTGAAGCTTCTTCAGTTGTTATGAGGCTTTTTTTTTTTTTTTTTTAGTTTTGTCTTATAGTTTAAATAAACATGAAGAAAATAATATTCTCTTAAATTTGATAATCCAACCAAACCTCATTTAAGTAAGTGTATGCGACAAAGAAAAAGGAGGCTTGAAATGTACAGACAAGCGCATATCGTTACTTGTAAAGCTATTTGTAAAATTCAAAAGAAGCATGATTAGATTAGATTTAGATTTTGACTTTACATTTCTCCACAGTGGGGAAATTCGGTCGTCACCGCAGCGTAGAAAGAACAAAACGGGCCGAGGTGGATGAAGGAGAAAGGACCCACGGAGGCTCATTTTGAACTAATTCTGCTTCAGCTTTGAGTTTAACAAACCAATGTAGCGACAGAAATTAAGGGTCAATTGCCCAACTCTTCTAATTAACATGAATTCTTTAAATTATATTGCATATCTTGAACAAGTTTCATTTTAACAATGACGACCCAGCTGACCCCCTCTTACACTCCCCCCAGTACTCCTACTGTAAAACAATTACCATGCTCCTCTGAACTGGGAGCCCTCTTTCTCTGCCCCCCACTCCCCCCTCCCCACAACAACACCCACCGCGACCCCCGCCCCACTGATCTCATTTTTTATGTTGATCAGACTGTATGAAGTGAAGCAAGCTGCTGTGCTGCTGCTGAGTCTTTCCCTTCAGGCTCAGGGAGCAGCACACAGGACCTTACACATTAATGAACTGAGTGGGAGGACCCACATTGTGTGTGTGTGTGTGTGTGTGTGTGTGTGTGTGTGTGTGTGTGTGTGTGTGTGTGTGTGTGTGTGTGTGTGTGTGTGTGTGTGTGTGTGTTGTTTGGATGCAAGATGTTAGCTGTGACTACTGTATAGCATGTATGATAAAAACAACCATAAACTAGTGTTTAATTCCAGATTTAAAAGCATGCCAGGACAGATTGGATTTGTGAGAGCAGAGTAAGTTTTGAGAGGAAGCGGAGACACAATGGTGAGAGTTACTGTTTTGGGGTCGCGTGAGGAATTGGGATTTTGGGGCCCTATTTTTGTCCGTGTAGGAAAAAAACTGAAAAAATAGCTCCCAAATCTGGTTTTAGCTGGTAAAGGGGGCAGGCACAATTTCACCCCTTGTTGCGCTGTTCCTCCCAGCTTAGCACAGCCGGGATTCATGATGAGCCACTAAAATTGTAAATCAGCGCAAGCCAAAAAAAGCATCACAATACTAATGCACCAGGATCTGGGTTCCACAATAGGACCCTTAACATACACATACAAATATAAAGTCTAACTGAGAACGGAACAACCTTTATTGGATCTGACCTGGATAAAATGTCTCTTCCATATCCCCCATCTTTCAAATATGGGAACTGGAGGGGCCGTACCCAATAACGTTCTGAAATTCATCTTTCAGGACATTCAACACACTGGCCAGCTGTGTGGAGGAAAGAAGCCGATGTTTCTCACCACCTATCTTTATTTTATTTTGTTATACTGTTTTGTATCTGTGCTGTTTGTGTCACTGTGTGGACTGTGTTGACAGGTCATCATTGTAAATGAGAATTGGTTCTCAATTGATTTTACCTGGTTAAATAAAGGTCATATATATATTTCTTTACACAATTATTTCCATCCCTTTTCACCGGAAGGACCAAGAGCAACCCAATGAACCCCTTCCCGGGCAGACTGTCTAACCGCGTGCATTGTTATACCGATATTAATATCAAATTGCATCCCATATATATCTAAAAAAGGCAGTTTTCATTCAATTAGATGCATAACTGTGACATGTTACATCAACAAATATTTGTTGGTCATCTGGTAAAGAAATAGTCGTATTGCTTAATCTTTAAATTGCGACATAAACGTGATCCCAGTACTGATCCACCAAGACACATGTCTACCTATACTGTAATTAAGCATGTGAAGCTCAGCTCAGCCAGATTCACTAAAACAATTACGTGCAAAGTCATGGCCTTGTTTATCCAACGTTTTGGATGACGGCACCGAGGGCAGACCGACAGGACTGAAAGGCCCTGAGGGGGTTTGACAACATGCAAGAGGGTACTTTGCACCAAGATCCAATGGGACACCATGCGGTACATGTAAGGGATCGAGAGGGGAACGTCTCGTTGTTGGAGGAAGAACTGTTTACCAGAAGAAGGCTTGTTGCAGATGCTTTCTTCCTTTTAGAGGGGAACATTTGTCAAGAGGCTTTTTTTTTTGTCTGAGCAACAAGTCTGTACCTCAGAACAGGACGGTGCTATTAAGAGGTTGTATTAAAAAGACAAGCGTTAGCTCGAAAATCATGAAGGTGCAACGGAGATCTGGTAGTCCTTTTGACATGACCGCACCAACATCCTTGAAACTATTCCTCATAAGCTGGTTGAGCTCACAAAATAAGCAGAGGAAATCCCAGGGAAAATCAGGCATCTTCTCTAAGAGTACTATAATCACTTAAGAATGCAGTTTCCTGTGGAGATTATACCACCAACTGGCAAAGGCAAAAGGCATCATCTCTGGGTGCTCAACCTCTTTCTTCCTCTTCTCTGTGGCAGTTCATCTCTAGGTTAAAGCTGTGGAAAAGCTGAGATAGATGCTGTTCCTGTGAGCCCTGATTGGAGTATTTTATGGATTGTGTTAAAATGGGTTCTTAAAAGTAGATTCTGTAGTCCCGGAGTCTCAAAGTCAAGAAGCCTGATCCTGAGAAAAGGGGCATCCAGGACCACCTCCGATTCAGGATTGGTTATAAGTTCATGCATTTGGTCAGTGGGAGTCCTGCTCCGAGGGGTAAAATGGTGCAGAGTGGAGCTGAATGACAGAAAGAGTCTGATGGAGATGCTTGGCCAGCCTGGAGGAGAGTCTTGGAAAGCAGTGGCCTGATAGGAAGCTTCAGTCTGGGGCTCCCAGCACAAAGTCCTCCGTCAAATCCTCTGGCCAGCGCTCGTGTGTCTAGACAATCGACAAGTCTGTGGTTATTTCACAACAGTTTTGTGCACCAAGAATTAGACTACAGATAGATGACTGTCCAGAGAGTCATGAGTGTAAAGGAAAGATCTTCAGAACAAAAAGCACCCACTGACTTTAATGGATTACAGAGTAAATAAGTCAGATTCACTCATTCATATTCCTCATGGCTGGTCTGTGGTGGAGTATCTGTTTGTGCAATGTGGTGCAATCATTTCAGAGAAAATAGAGTTATTTGGTAACACTACGCTGCTGCTTTTTGAAGAAGTATCTCACATCAGGGAACGAGAAGATTTTCAAAACACACTGAAAACTAAGAGCTGACCAAAGATGCTGATTTCAAATTTGATGGCATGACGACAACTGACTGATGATTGATGGTTGAGCTTGAAATACACCGATCATTATGTTAAACAAGCTGATCAAGATTTAATTTGCCAGCTAATAAAACACAACTTAAACAACAAACAAAGCAGAAGAAAACAAAATGATTTTACATCAAAATCTGGACCGACTGAGAGAGAGAGGAAGAGACAGCGGCAGACACACTGGTGTACATGAATGTATGATTATTTTATGCGTTTGAGATCCGACTCAAGGGCTTGTGTGAAAGCATGTATGAGTGTGTGTGTGCGTTTGGCATTGATTTTTCTTTTTTATGTAACTAAGGATCCTGTTGTGTGCTGGAAGGTTAGCGATAGAAGTAAATATAGTCTGGCAACCTTCTCTCTCAGCTGCAGAGAAACTGTTTTACACCTTAACGGCTGAGAAACAAGGAGAAGAAACAGACACCGAACTTGTTGTGTGCTCAGGGTTCAAACTGTTTAAAATAACCCAACCGCCCTCGGCCTCTATTCCCAGCCGTTCAAACACCAGGAGAGGAAAGAAAGGTTCCGGTGGATGGAGGGGAAGGTTTGGATGTGGTGGAGCAGGAAGTCCTTGATGGAGCGGCTTTGACTGCTGCATGAGGCGATGACATGAGGACCAGAAATACCAAAAGCATCGCCTCATGCTGCTTCAGTACATTTACTGTCCAAGAGGAAACCATCCCAGCCTGCTCACTGTCCAGTTCATGTCCAGCAGGCATAAATACATGCAAATGACCTGCATAGATCAGAACACCGTGTAGTTTCCATACACATCACTGACATTAAACATTCATTACATTTATCATAATGCTAAATCTTCTGCTGTTCATCTTACTGTCTGCACATTTCATGCTCTCTGAATAACCACCTTCATAAGGTGTATGAATGCAGTGCTACAGTTATTGTTATCATTACGCTGCTCAACGTTACTGTCTATTTTTTACAACAAAACAATTCCTTGAAACACCTACTTAATTCTTCATTTATCATTAAAAGCCCTTTTTTTTCTGAACTGTAAACATTTAATTTAAATTCTAAGCAGTAATTGATTATATCACTTCTGACGGGTTAATAAATCAATTTTTAAGGTAAATGCATTTAGTGGAAGTTTATTACTGTGTTCCACTAAACAGGACGTGAGTGTTAAATATCTATCATGTGTTTCAGGCGGTGGTCAGCAGCTCAATCCGCAACCACACAATGTTGCACATTATTCTTGACCTGCACCAAATGTACAGTGTATAGTTCACCGTGTATTAAATACATATTAAAGTTATACTTTTGTTTTCATTGCATTTTATCAGGTCTTATTTTATTCAATTTTGATGGCTGTTGATTTTTATAGCTTTTTTAAAAATTTGATTTTGCGTGTAAGTTTAAGACTTATGTGACTGCTGTTATACTACAGTGTTGCATTGAGATGAATTAAGTATTCTTTCCATATATCTACTTTATGCGGTTGGGTTTTGCTATTCCTCGTCCTGATGAATCTTTACTAATCAGTAGCAGAGCAACAGACGAAGTTGGGAATAATGCTCGCTATCAAAGTCGAGGATGATCATGGTGTTTCTAACTTGGCGGACCCATCAGGTGGAAAAACAATTCACTCTTATTGGCACGACAACCAGCATACATGTGATATACGTCTGCACTGCAGATTTAATGTTTACATTGTTGAAGCAGTATTTCTTTAAATCAACACAGTGCAACTTTTAGAGGACGACATAAGCAAGTTGTCCCCTGAAACAGCTCAAAAGTTGAATTCATAAAGACTAAAAGAACACCTGCACCTCGGGGTTATGTCACCAGTGACCAGCAGCACATGGAGACTAAGGTGAGAAAACTGTAGATGAATAATGTTGTTTAACTGCAATGCATTGTCTAAAATGCTGCAGCATTGATCATATGTATGTCTGTAATACACTATACTTAAAGCAGCAGGTATGAACTGTTTGTTTGTTAAAATCAGCAACACTCAGAAAGTCAGCGACGTGGTGAAATGAGAAATGAATAATACGACTTGACAAGGCTTTTCGGTTCTTTTCCAGAATATGACATCACTCAGAAAGCATTTCCTCTTTATATTTTTGGAGTCACAGGAGTCCCGTCAGGCTGTGTGTGTCTGTGAGAAAGAAAAAACCGAGAGGTTAAGGAGTTTCAGGGGAATGAAGCGGAGGCTGCGAGATTCAGGCTGCCGAGTGTGAAAGATCAAGTGTGTTTTAGGTTAGGTTAGGTTAGGTTAGGTTAGGTTAGGTTAGGTTAGGTTAGGTTAGGTTAGGTTAGGTTAGGTTAGGGTTAGGTAGTTACTTTATTAATCCCAGAGGGGAATTTTTTTTCGCTACAGCAGCATACAGGAAGCAATAAGATAATAATAGAAAAGCAATGAAATAGCAGTAAAATAGCAGTAAAAAATATAAAATATAAAATGCACAGTATATACAGTGTATACAGTACAGTATATATCTATATATATTATATACAAACAACCAAGAAACACAGTAGGGTGGTCAGGATTATCCAATATGGATAATAGTTTGTTCAGCGTCCTCCTCTCCAACACCTTTTCCAGACTGTCCAGTTTGTAGCCGATGATGGAGCCGGCCTTCTTAACCAGTTTGTTAAGTCTGTTGGTGTCTCCAGCTCCAATACTTACATCTTCCCAAGCTAATTTAACATCATGGCTGAATGTGCCGGTGTGCCCCTTCTTCAGTCCTTAGAAACTGAGAATATGTTGCGCGAGAATGGTTTTAAAGGGGATGACAGGAGCTGATATGATTGGCCACGATTGAAGCCAACTATGACACATGTTCTACTTTTCTAATCCTCCTACTTTACCACTGCATCACCATCAGGACATTTTGGAGAGGTTGGACATCAGTCTAACGATGCAAATCTTTGTGCAGCACACAGTGAAACAGTGTGAATCAATTCAACTTAAATTAGTCCATAAGTTTGGTATTTTTTTTTTACTTTGGACTGTGAATGATCGTTGTACTTATTTATAGGCGGTATCAACTCTTTAGAATCTCCAAATACTCATAAGTAATAATAAGGTGAATGGACCTTGCAGTTTTTACTGATAAAGGCATATAGACATCAGCTAGAAAACTATCTGAAATTGATTAAATAGCATTGTTTGTCATTGATTTATAGCTGTTGTTTTAGTTGTTAAAATATGCAAAAGGTATTAAAAATGTGTAAGTAAATGTGTATCTATATTTTTTGTATAAAAAAATTGGAAATTGGATTAACTGAGGAAGGAAACTGAGCATAGGATATAACTAAATTATTTGAGCCCATGCTAAAAATGTGGGGAATTGATATTCAATATTTAAATGTGTTCCTGCTTACGTAGCGTTTTGCATCGTTTGCTTCATTTTGAAGATTTCCTTCGGCCAGGTTGTAACAGAGGGTGAAAGTAACTTGTAACATTTGTTGAAGAAAAAGTGTCTATGCGTGTCCTCATACATAGTCATGTGCACATTTTTACTGTGCAGCACCCCTCAGCAAAAACATGCTCCCAGATGCCCTTCATACTACAGTACTCTGATTTTTCATTCACTTCCCAATTTCTTTTGACTTTGTGACTCCTCCAGAGTCACAGAAAACATCATACAGCTGATTGAGCTGATTAGTAGTAATACATGGCATTGACTTTAGAGGTGAAAAGCCTCATAGCATGATCATAGCAACATGTTCTTCCTGTAAACACTTACATACATTACATGTGTGTCACATGGACATATTTAATTCAAATTCACAGGTCCTTCTCTGGCTAAACGTAAAGTAACGAAGAATTATTGCCATGTTTATTTTGTGTAATTTATGTTGAGCTCAACAATTCAGAAACATGCTTAGACCAGAACTGAAGAGGAAAAGTTTATTGCACTTTTTTTTTCTTTGTCGTTACCATGGTTACAGTGGATAGGAGTCACAGTAACAGTGCAGACTCTGTGCCATCAGAAGTGTGTGACTTTCTGCCAAACTGTGCTGCTGAGGTCACTCTTGGTCATCATTGGTGATGATTTCTGCCTTTTTCTGTTGACCAACCGTAGATATATGTTACGTCATTTAAAAAAATCACGTCCACTGTTCTACGGGATTTCTTACAGGGCGGACCGACCTGATGCCGGCAGCCATTTACTGTATGTAATAACGTGCAAGCACAAAAACGTAGCATGCGCCATTTCCCACCCAAACTGGTACGTGTGATGAGAATGTGTTTCCAGAACAATTGGCGGGTGGTAGGATGAGAAAATGGAAAAAGAAAAATCTAATCACAATAACATTGTTGCTTTAGGTTGCAAACAAATTCTCTGATTCTCAAGCTGGAAAATGCCGACCAACGGCAATTCATAAATGCATTTTTTTTTTTACATTTACTGTCATTACATCGGACGTATTATTATATTTCCTTCTTTGTGTGATAACATATATATTATTTGTTGTTAAGACCTTTGTATAGGCTTAACAATAAATATGGTTCCTGTGCAGTAAATCTTCACATATCATGAAGTAGTAAAATATGTTCCCTCAATTATTTGGGCAAAGTGATCCTTTAATTAGTAAAAAAAGAGCGAGTCCATTTTTATCCCCGGATACAGCCAGGATGAGTGCAGTAATTGCAATTACAAAAACCATGGAGCATGAACTGCCTCGTACGGTGGAACATTACATGGAGCAGCCGGAATTAAAAGCTACTTTCAACCTGTACCCCCCTCACCCCTCTTCTGCACACACACACACACACACACACACACACACACACACACACACACACACACACACACACACACACACACACACACACACACACACACACACACACACACACACACACACACACACACAAGCCTCCCTCTAATGACTGGGTTGAATGTAGAGTCCACCTACACATTTCCCTGACTCATTTGTCCTGTTTCTCCTGGAGAGCTGTGCTGAGAGGTGCAGAGTGGGCTGCAGCTGCAGAGCCTATACAGTGTTTAAGTGTGTGTGTGTGTGTGACTGTCTGTGTGTGTGTGCACATATCTTTTTGGCATTAAAATGCAGACAGGTGCTGGGCTTGTCTAGCGTCAGCTTCGGCATGAAACACATGCAAAAAAAAGAAAACTGAGAAGGCAACAGATGTGTGGTGCCTCGAATACTTCAGAAGCACATGGTAAAACTGTCGAGGGTTTAATAGAATAGAAACGCGATCCTGTCGAGAACAACGTCAGCAGAGAGGTTGGCAGGTTTCAGCATTTTCACTGATCCTCAGCACAATCAAACATGGCAGTCCAGAAGTTCAGAAACACTTGAGCGTTGAAGAGCAGCTGGGATTGAGCTGCTCCACGGTGGCTGAGATGCCCTGCCGTGCCTGGCTCCCCCCCCCCCCCCCCGACGGAGTGCCACAACCCCACACCCCGCCAAGGAGCAGGTGGCAGCATGTGGGGGATATGCAAGGTCTCTCGCCATCAGTACCACATGCTAACATTGGTAGCCCCGACTAAGCTTCCTACTTATCAAACACAGCTACTGACCTAAAATGACTAAAATTCCAGGACACAAACAGGTCTGATCAGTATCCTCGATCGGCCAGCATCCTCGTGGAACCGTACAAAAGCCTGACCGGCTCATAGTCTGATCTTCTCCAACCTCCTGCTTCAGCAGTCTGGCAGCATGCCAGCATCCCCTCCGTGACCCCGTACAGCGGCTGCCTTCGTCACATACTAATGACGGCTCAGTCCTGTCACACAGCCTAAAATTACCATCGTGATTATTGTGCAGGGGTATGCTGTTGGAAATAGCAGCTCGGCCGTGTTCACACGGATCCTCGCCAGCAGGCACTGGAGACGAAGCAGATGTGGCCTTGATCACAAAGTGTTAGCATGTTCTGTATGTGAGCTCTCACTTCGCTGTGTGTCTGCGTCTCTGATTGAAAGTCCACATTTTGACTTGTATCAGTGACATTGTGGGAAATGAAGAGCAAAGTTAATTTCACGAACAAAAAGGATGAAATATTCAGTGATCACCTGCTTTCCACTACAAAACAGAAAACAAAAACTGAACAGATCACATTTTTTATCAATGAATGAAAAGTCATGTTACTTCCCTTCCGTTAATGTTAGCTAACATGAACAGTTCTTCGAATGAAAAAACATTATTACACCACTAAGTTTTGAGACTGTGCTTGTTGCACACAAATGGAGCGTAACTTTTGTGTGGCTCCTAAGCTAACTGCATATAAAAGTGTTCATTGCTTCTGGCTCTGGATAATGAAGCCGATCCAGAAGTGTCTTCAGCTGCAATACCAGCGAGTGCCACTAGAGGTCGGCTCCAAAAAGCCTCCGGCTCCATAGACTCCCATTCAACTTCTCTCATCAAATCCAAAGTGAATCAAATGTGTCCATCAGTTATCTCGGTGTTGTTAGCTAAAGTCACTCCTTCTTATTAGTTTTCTGGAGGTCCATCTGAAAATAATCCCTCATTCATTAGAAAAGAAGATTCAAGAAGACTTGTTTTTGGGGGGGCGTGTCTGTTTGATTGACAGGCCTGTGGTGCAGTCAGGTTACAGCTATCGGTGGGCGGGACGTAGTATCATCAGGTTTCCAATCAGATCGGTCAGATCCACCGCTGGCTCCTCCCCCAGCTCGTCCAAATATGGTCACTTCCTGCTCCAAACCGCTCCGAACTAGCAAAGATGGTGACGGACAGAATCTGAACTGGAGGATTCATAACGTTCACAAACCAACGATGACATCACTGATGGTTGATGACATCTCTACTTGTTGCCACGTGGTTTATGTCCACTGGTGAATGTAAACACACCTTTCACTCCCCTTCCAACTTTCTTTTGATTTCTACGAACTCCTACCGGTTTTCCTGCTATAACTACCCGACTATGGTCTGTGACATTGATTATCTGCTGTTTGGTTCTGGTGTACTGTGGGTTTAGAATTTTTTTTACTGAAAACAGATGCCTGCTGCAGTGAAAAATGAGACCCAGAGGCCCATACTGTAAAATGTAAACATTGAGCTGAACGATTCCTAAAATGCTACCAGGACTGCAGTTCTTCTTTGTGAGCAACAAGAAGCATCGTTCACATCACACATAAGTTACTTTTTGTGAGTTATTAGGAATGACTGCAGGATTAATGTTGACTGTCAGACCATCAAAATGTTCACTTCAGGAATATAAATGCATACATGTTATCTATGGTTTTAGCTAAAGCTAAAGAGTGAGTACTGTAGTTGTGAAGAACTGAGTGAGTGCAGCTTCTCAGTCACTCTTCTTAGTGATGTTATGTCTCTGCCAGTCACATTATCTTAATGGGTTCGCTTACATTCATTGAACAACAAGTGCTACTGATTGGTCAACTGAACATCTGCAACAAAAGCAGACATCTGACAGACACATCTGGAGATGAGCTGGTCAACACAGTGGAGCATTTAGCAACTAAACCGCAAGATCAAGATATTTATACAACCAGTAGCTCCGCCCCCAGAGATCTGATTGGTCAACTGAACATCTGGAACAAATCATCATGACATCACACCGTGCTCATCACTAGAAATATCACTCCACCTCCTCAGTGGGAAAATAGAATTAGAATAGAGTTTCATATAATATGTAATATAATGTAGTTTCTACTTGTTATAGTTCTATTAAATGACCCATTTGGTGAAGTCGGGTCTCTTTTGGTCCTTTTTGGTCACTCTGAGCACCCGTACCGTAACACCACGGATAGTCACGCACTTACAATCCTAGCGGAGGCTAGCTGGACCGGTTTGGTTTGAACACATGACACGGAGCTAAAATGTTAAAAACACATGAGTCCGTGGATATCTTTGTTCTTCAGATATCTTTGTTCAACAGATATCTTTGTTCATCAGATATCTTTGTTCTTCAGATATCTTTGTTCATCAGATATCTTTATTCATCAGATATCTTTGTTCATCAGATATCTTTGTTCATCAGATATCTTTGTTCATCAGATATCTTTATTCATCAGATATCTTTGTTCATCAGATATCTTTGTTCATCAGGTATCTTTGTTCATCAGATATCTTTGTTCATCGGATATCTTTGTTCATCAGGTATCTTTGTTCATCAGATATCTTTGTTCATCAGATATCTTTGTTCATCAGATATCGTTGTTCATCAGGTATATTTGTTCATCAGATATCTTTGTTCATCAGATATCTTTGTTCATCAGATTTCTTTATTCATCAGATATCTTTATTCATCAGATATCTTAGTTACTCATCAGATATCTTAGTTACTCATCAGATATCTTTGTTCATCATCAGATATCTGTGTTCATCAGATATCTTTGTTCCAACCAGACTGAGCTAGCTGATCAGTTTAGTGTTTCTATGTTCTGTATTTATTCAGTTGGAGACTAGACATCCTCTCTGTTGCTAGGTGGTTGCTAAGGGTCTGACTACTTCCTGGAGTAGGAAACATTGCAGTCGTTACATTCAGTCTGACTTATTGTTCTCCAGTTCCTAGTCATACCCCATGTGTTGCCATGGAAACGGAGATCACGCTCAAAAAAAGTTTTATATTTTGAGTGATGCTGTCGTGCCATTAATAACGTCAAAGCACACCCTCGAGTATAATATTGCTTAATTAAAAGAGTAAAAAAACAACAATCAGGTGTAAAACTTCACACCAACAAATAGATAAAATGTAATATCTATGGAAGTTAAAGTGATTTATTGCAGCTTAACGAGGAGTTTTAAATCTACTTGTGTGTCGATATCGCTCCAACATTTTTTTTTCCAAAATCCCACTTAACTGGATGACTTTTAAAGTCTCTCCTTTCAAGCAGCCCGGTTCGGGACACCTCCGCAGGTTTCCATTTGATGCTGCAAGTAGAGCCGATCTGATCTGTTAACAACTGCAGCGTACTCATAGGCCGGCTCCCGTCAGACACAAGAGGGTGGCAGGAGGAATAATGGCTGTGCTGAAATGAGGCGGAAAGCGAGCTTTTCACCGGTTGCGACCTGCGGGTTGTAAAACAGATTTTGAAAGAGATGTGGGAGGATTTCAGGCTATAAAAAGAAGTCCCATCAGCCGCAGCACCGGAGTAGTTTAATGTGCTCCACTTCCACAAAGAAAATGTGCTTTTCTGCGCTAATTATGAGGTGACGCGAAAACAGTTCATCATCAGACACTGGAGGTTTTCTGTGTAATACATGGAAGTCATATAAAACTTGTTGGAATCTAAAGTGGAAGAAAGAGTCCTAATAATCAGTGGTAGCATGATGTCAGAAAAAACAAATCCCATCCCATGTTTAATCTGTCATTCTTAAAGTTTCCTTTCTCTCCTTGGCGTTGAACCTCAATCTAGGCTGTCATAGCTCTTCATGACAGCGACCGCATGGAGCAGACAGTGTATAGACCTGGACTGTGAGCCTTTTAAATGATGAGATTTATTGCACGAGTTTTAAACACTTATTGTTGATGATAAAAGAATGATTTCATCACTACTGGAGGTCCCATACATGTGAATATCCCTCTTGGCGCGAAGAGTGCCACGAGACCTTTCCAGCGAATGGAAGTTACTCTTCGTGAAGTCATGCACCCGAACAAATTCTCTTTGCTGAAGAAGTGTGTGATTTATGGTCGAAAGCTCAGAAGAAGCTACTGAGAGTTTTGAAAAGAAAATATTTGCTTGTTTTAGTGAGGAAGCTGTTTTAAAGTGTTCGTGTGCAGCCTCATGCCTCATGTGTGTCCTTTACCTGCTGCATTTTTTATTATTCTGATAATATATATGATAATTATTAATGCTGGGGACAAGTTCAGCACTGAGAAGTAACAAGTTCTTATGCTGCGATAATCTGAAGTCCGTCTTTCATTTTGGACCACACAGTCACACTTTGCTTGTTTTACAACGTTAGCTGGAATTACATCTGAATCCAGATGTTGGAAGACTACATTTTCCAACCGTGTCCGTCTGTGATTCGTCACTTGGACCTCTCGGCCCTTTTGGCCCTGAAACAGTCCTCTTACCTTTAGTGCCTTCTCACCGCCAGCCGCCTCTAATGAGCTCTTTAAAGTCAACTCTCTCTCGGCTGGTCAGACCAGACAGACTTCTGGCGGTTGTGAAGAAACCCAACAGGAACTCGGGTCATCGCGATCATCACATGCCAAAGTCTCCTCTCAATGTGGTCCAGAGATTCAACCTGTCTTTCTCCCAAACTCCCCATTTAATGCAGTGAGTGTCCAACAATCCACTTTTTGTCATCTCATACTGTCATTAAATATAATGTGACACGGTCGTGTGAACCAGGTGTTTGTGTTCAGGTGTTCACTGGTAAACCAATGAGCTGGAGAGAAGCCACGCAGAGTTCATGGAAATATAGATGTTTCAGAAAGTGTTCAGACCTCTTTACTTCTCGCACACTTTGTGTTGTAAATGTAACTTTAAATGGAAAAAAAAGAAGCCCTTTTTCTCTATCAATCCACATTTAACAACCCATAATGATAAAGTAAAAACATGTTCATTAAAAATGTTTGTAAATTTATAAAACATTGAAATCTTTTATCTACAAAAGCATTCAGATGTTTGATGTTTAAATTGTGGTTGGAGGCATCTTGTTGGTTTGATAAACCTTCAGATGAACCAGCACCAGGGTCTCAAACTACTTCTAACACTCTGTCTTCCCAGGAGCCCAGTGGCCTCGAATATTTAAACCACCCGGAAGCTCCTTGGAGTTGAGCAACCGAGCAAGTAGGTATTTAGTCGGGGAGGAGAGCGATACTGTAACAGAGGCTGAGATGTCCTCTGCTGAGATGAGAGAACCTGTCAAAAGAAGGACCATCTCAGCGGCGCTCCATCAGTCAGGCCTTCATAGTGGAGCAGCCAGACAGGAGACCACATGGCCGCCTGCTTCAGGTGAGCTGCGCAGCCTTAAAGGACTCTGATGCTCCGTTCCAGACGACATACTTCCTTTAGTCCACTAACTAGTAGTTCTCCTCCATGTCAGGACTCTGACTGTGTAGAGTCGTTTTGTTTCAAACCACACTGACAGGAAATGACCTCATCATGTGAACACGTGAGCCTCCAAAATATCTGCAGCTTTAATTAATTAACACTCAATAAACACTGATTCTTCTGTCCAGCAGCAGCAGTGGAAAAGAAACACTTTGTGTTCAGGAACAGCTGCAGCTTTCTCAGATGCTTTTACTTTGAAAATTATTTATGTCGGTGGCCCCGCCCCCTTCCTCTACGGAGCCAAGATGGCGACCGTTTAGGGTGGAAAGTGTCCAGAGTTTCACACTTCTTGTTCTGGAGCGTTCTGAGTGATTCATCCTGGAACTTGTAGTGTTCTGATGGTTCTGTACTGACAGAGAGAACACACTGATGGACTCAGAGTAGAGAGAGGTGGTACACAAGAACAACATCTGGAACACAAGTACAACATCTGGAACACAGCGCGATTGTTCACCTGTCACTCAATGACAGCAGTCAGTGTCTTCAGGACTCTTCAGTCTGTTTGTTTTTGAGTCGACCTGCTGAACTCCAGTCTGATGACGCTTGAGAGGATCTGCAGGATGTAAAGTCTGATTTATCGAAGAAGACTCCACACTGCTTAAGAGGTTTCTACAAAGTATTTAATTAACGGTCTGAATACTTTTTTAGAAATGATACATTTCAGTTTTTGATTTTAAACAAATTTCAAAATTCATAAAAACATGTTTTCACGTTGTCATTGAGTGTAAACTGATCGGATGGTTATATGATATGATGTCAGGTTGAAGAAATGGATAAAATAGGGTTGAGGTTCAATAGCATATTATCAGATTTGACCCAAGAATATAATTATTATTATTATTAAATCAAAATATTTCACCTTTCAACAATAATATATCATATTAGAAATGTTCCAATTTAAAATTCAACTCTGAAATTAGGAGGTTAAGAGTTGCCCCATCTCCACGTTCAGGTTAAAACATTCTGAGAAGTAGAGTGTGAAGTCTGACGAAGCTCCGTAGATCTGACCTCCTCCGTCCTCCTCTGCTCCGTCGGCCTCTCAGTCTGTTTTGAATGATTTACACTTTCTGTCCTTTCGACTCTGCTGTGAATACTTCACCTGACCAATCACACACACACACACACACACACACACACACACACACACACACACACACACACACACACACACACACACACACACACACACACACACACACACACACACACACACACAGACACACACATACACACACACTGCTGGGATGTATACAGTAGGTGGCCCACTGGCTCTGCACAGATGTTCACTGACACCGCTGGTTTCCCTGTGAGAAATCATTCTAACAAAGGGCCTCTGTGTGTGTGTGTGTGTGTGTGTGTGTGTGTGTGTGTGTGTGTGTGTGTGTGTGTGTGTGTGTGTGTGTGTGTGTGTGTGTGTGTGTGTGTCTCTGTGTGTGTGTGTGTGTGTTACAGTATTTATAGTAACTGACGGTACCTGCCTGGGTCCTGCAACCATATGTCTCTATTGTATTGTTGCAGTACAGATTGCAGGAGTGAGAACACACAGATCTCTGGAAGTCTGCGTTCAGACTGCAGACACATCGGATTATTTTTCTCAGACCAGACCTTTAGGACAGACTGTCTGCACTGTTGTTTGCAAGTAAACAGATCGAATTTGGTGAGTCCAGACATCACCGACTTATCTGCATGGGTTGTTATGGTAACGACGTACATGCAGCTACGCGATTTCCTAACACAGAAGTTGCAACAGAGAGTTTATTTTGGCTTCTGTTTCGTGGAGTGTTGTTGTCGACCCTTTCTGATCGCTCTGCTGGCGGCAGCAAAGATTCTGTCACTCTGTCGCTCTGAAAATGACGACACCGTTTCACCGCGTCACTGTTTCACCGTGTCACCGTTTCACCGCGTGTCACCGTTTCACCGCGTGTCACCGTGTCACCATTTCACCGTTTCATCGCGTGTCACCATTTCACCGTTTCACCGAGTGTCACCGTGTCACCGTTTCACCGCGTCACCGTTTCACCGCGTCACCGTTTCACCGTGTCACCGCGTGTCACCGTGTCACCGTGTCACCATTTCACCGTTTCACCGAGTGTCACCGTGTCACCGTTTCACCGTTTCACCGTGTCACCATTTCACCGTGTCACCGTTTCACCGCGTGTCACCGTTTCACCATGTCACCATTTCACCGTGTCACCATTTCACCGCGTGTCACTGATTCACCGCGTGTCACCGATTCACCGCGTGTCACCGTGTCACCGTTTCACCGTTTCACTGTTTCACGCATGTCACCGTGTCACCGTTTCACCGAGTGTCACCGCGTGTCACCGTTTCACCGTGTCACCATTTCACCGTGTCACCGTTTCACCGCGTGTCACCATTTCACCGTGTCACCATTTCACCGCGTGTCACCATTTCACCGTGTGACCGTTTCACCATTTCAGCGCGTGTCACCGTTTCACCGCGTGTCACCGTGTCACCGTTTCACTGTTTCACGCATGTCACCGTGTCACCGCGTGTCACATTAAGTGATGCCAGGAATCCGATCTGAGCCAGAAGCTGCAGGAATCCGGCTGGAATCACATTTCAAACCTCAGAATGTGTTTGGATCTGGATTGAAAAAAAAAAATCACGTTTCATTTGGTTATTTGCTTTTCAGACTTTTAAAAAATCGATCTGATATGAGGAACATCAGATTTGGGCTGTCAGTCTGAACACGGCTGAAGTGACGACAGCTCGCCTGGCTACGCTAACCAACACGTTCTGACTCCAACAGGTTTGATTATCGAGCACAGAATATTTTCATTATATGATGTTGTGCGTCAAGAAAAGGTAATATTAAAATGAGATGTACAAAATGGAAACGGCATAATTGTTTAAATCATAGAAGGACCGAATAAAGTTACAGCTGTTCTTGTGAACAGTGATGAGTAACAGATCAGTAGGTTTTGTTCACTTACACATAAATACCATCAAAGCACACACACACACACACACACACACACACACACACACACACACACACACACACACACACACACACACACACACACACACACACACACAAGTCTTGCTGGCTCCAGGATTTGAAGTAGCCCAGATTGAGAAGGTAAATGAAATCATTTGAGTTTTTCAGAGCTGTAAGTGTGTTTATAAAAGTCCAGAATCATCAGGAGACAATCACATCCAGTAAAATAACCTTTTCTAACCTCCTCGGCTCTGAGCTTTGTGCAGATTGATCACAGCACTGCGTGTCACCATCAGGGATGATGCAGTTTAGAAACCTCTCACCAATTATTGCACGAGTGTCACTATCATTATTGGTAAATGTTAAATGGTCTGTACTTGATCAACTTTTGGTCTCAAAGCATTTTAACATGGTCTTCCCATTCATCCATTCACACAGATCACCATGCAAGGTGCTGCCATCAGGAGAACATTCACACACTGATGGTACACCATCAGGAGCAACTTAGGGTTCAGTGTCTTGCTCAAGGACACTTACGCATGTGGACAGGAGGAGCTGGGGATTGAACCACCAACCTTCTGATTAGTGTTCAACCCACTCTACCATCTGAGCCACAGCCTCCCTTGGTGGTAATGATGGGATGGATTGCCATCCTCCCTCGGCAGTTATTTTGTTTCTTCCTGCAGCAGTTGTTTTTTTTAGCGTTTCATTTCTATTTGACCTCTGCAGCTGTTCCAGGACGCTCTTGTTACAGGAGACACAGTGAACCATGTCCTTTTTCCTCTTTGGCAGTCCTCCAGACAATGTGGCAAATGAAACGGTTTTATTTAGCATTACTTTGTTAATCAGAGCCTTCAGGGATTTGTTTTAAGCTTTTTTTCCATGTTCCATATAAGCGACAACAAGTGCTTCATTAGAGCCTTTTAAAGGGAGTGCTTTGCCATAGATGGTTGATTTGGAGTGTGTGCTTATGTAAATGAGATGGTAGATACATATACTGTATGAATAGTTCAACATTTTATTCACAAGCAGCAAAATAATCCTGCTGAGACTGAAGCTGAGGGCCAGAAAACCAAATATTACACTAAAAGAGTTTTTGGTGAGTTCATCTCTCTTTATATATTATCCATTACACAGTCATTTGAATAACTCTTTATATAGAAAAGTCATGCATGTTTAACTTCTGAAGGAAAGTAAACTGAAAAAATACATTTCAACTTTTTAGATAAGTACACATTATTTGAGTGGTTTTGGTAACTTCAGCTGTTTTGCCTCATGACATTGTTTGAAGAACAAGCATTACGATATCTCTCCCCAGCTGCTCAGCCGCTGCTGCTGGGTTTAAACTGGGCTGTATAGTTCGATATATGTGTGGCAGCAGTGGCCTCTCAGGATGAAAAATGACCTGTCAGCCAGCGCGCTGGGAAAGACTGGCCCAGTTGTTAGTGACTGCATGAACAGCAGGAGAGGAAGATAAAGACGGAAGCTGATCATGAGAGTCCTCTCGCTCTCCATACTACTACTGCAGTACAGCTGCAGGTCATCATACCGATGCAGGATATTGTGAACAATTGTTTTAAAATGTCACTAAATATGAACTTCAAGGAAACACATGTAACCACTTTAAAAACCTTTATTAGAGATGCATTGTAATTTTACTAAACTTAGTCTTCATCTTTCTCTTCTTACAGGTGAACACAGACTAGATATAAAACTACAGACTGGATATAAAACTACAGACTGTATATAAAACCACAGACTAGATATAAAACCACAGACTAGATATAAAACTACAGACTAGATATAAAACTACAGACTGGATATAAAACTACAGACTGTATATAAAACCACAGCCTAGATATAAAACTACAGACTGGATATAAAACTACAGACTGTTTATAAAACAGTTCGTAGCTTCAGGTCTGTAAAATGGTTCCGATCCAGAAGTGTCTTCAGCTGCAATACCAGCGAGTGCCACTAGAGGTCGGCTCCAAAAAGCCTCCGGCTCCATAGACTCCCATTCAACTTCTCTCATCAAATCCAAAGTGAATCAAATGTGTCCATCAGTTATCTCGGTGTTGTTAGCTAAAGTCACTCCTTCTTCTTAGTTTTCTGGAGGTCCATCTGAAAATAATCCCTCATTCATTAGAAAAGAAGATTCAAGAAGACCTGTTTTTGGGGGCGTGTCTTTTTGATTGACAGGCCTGTGGTGCAGCGGGTGACGTCACTGCTGCTTGCTGGTTGGTCACCATGCAGGCTGGCTGGAAAGTTACCCTGTGGCCACTTGTGGTATTGCACCACTGTGAATGGAAAGAATGATGAAGTAAGAAGAATGAAATTTAACTTGAGCAAAGTTAAAATAAATTAAATTTATAGCAGGAAAACTGGTAGGAGTTCGTAGAAACCAAAAGAAAGTTAGAAGGGGAGTGAAAGATGTGTTTACATTCACCAGAATACATAAACCACGTGGCAACAAGTAGAGATGTCATCATCCATCAGTGATGTCATCATCCATCAGTGATGTCATCAACCATCAGTGATGTCATCGTTGGTTTGTGAACATTATGAATCCTCCAGTTCAGATTCTGTCTGTCACCATTTTGCTAGTTCGGAGCGGTTCGGAGCAGGAAGTGACCATATTTGGAGGAGCTGGGGGAGGAGCCAGAGGTGGATCTGACCGATCTGATTGGAAACCTGACGATACTACGTCCCGCCCACCGATAGCTGTAACCTGACTGCACCACAGGCCTGTCAATCAAACAGACACGCCCCCAAAAACAGGTCTTCTTGAATCTTCTTTTCTAATGAATGAGGGATTATTTTCAGATGGACCTCCAGAAAACTAAGAAGAAGGAGTGACTTTAGCTAACAACACCGAGATAACTGATGGACACATTTTATTCACTTTGGATTTGATGAGAGAAGTTGAATGGGAGTCTATGGAGCCGGAGGCTTTTTGGAGCCGACCTCTAGTGGCACTCGCTGGTATTGCAGCTGAAGACACTTCTGGATCAGAACCATTTTACAGACCTGAAGCTACGAACTCTTTTATATCCAGTCTGTAGTTTTATATCCAGTCTGTGGTGTTAACACATTATCAGGCTCTTAATACTTCCAGCCTAAATGGTGTATTAACTCCTCAATAGATGATGTCCCCCATCAACGGCTCAAAAAGGTTCAAACAAACTCTCCACAATATGTTTGTAAAGGTGCAGTTGTGTTTGGATTTGTGAAATGATCTGCGTTAACGAGGCGTTTATGTTCTGTCCCTCACTGTGTCACTCTATCATCCTCTCTCTCCCTCCCTCCTTCTCTCTCTCTCTCTCTCTCTCCCTCCATCTCTCTCTCTCTCTCTCTCTCCTCCTTCTCTCTCTCTCTCTCTCTCTCTCTCTCTCTCTCTCTCTCTCTCTCTCTCTCTCTCTCTCTCTCTCTCTCTCCCTCCCCCCCTCCCATCCTGAGAGGTGTGTGATGGGTGAGGGATGAGGTGTGGGCCTCTGGGTCACAGAATCATTATAGATGTGCTCAAAGTTAATGGAGTGCCCGTGCACGTTTCCACACCAAGAGAATAATGTGCGGCAGGAACACACACAATTAACATTTGCACAAAACGCACACACACTCCATGAACTGTTTGTGGGGCGTATTTCCAGAGCGGTCCTGCGTTGATTGGCGCTGCGTGCAGCGGCCGAGGTTTCTGCCACACATGGCTCGGATGAAGTGACGGCATAAGTCACGACTAATGTAACAGCTTCTTTGTAGTCTGGTTGCTGGATGTCATTAAACCTGGCAGGGTGGGAAACACAGGAGACCTGATTTATACCGAGAGCACCCACCGGTCAGAACGGCAACGTCTCAGCCTCTAATGAAACCACGCCTCTGTACGCTGGCGTGTACTCTGGCATGTAGTCTGGCGTGTATTCTGGCGTGTACTCTGGCGTGTAGTCTGGCGTGTACTCTGGCGTGTACTCTGGCGTGTAGTCTGGCGTGTACTCTGGCGTGTACTCTGGCGTGTACTCTGGCGTGTACTCTGGCGTGCACTCTGGCGTGTACTCTGGCGTGTAGTCTGGCGTGTACTCTGGCGTGTAGTCTGGCGTGTAGTCTGGCGTGTACTCTGGTGTGTAGTCTGGCGTGTACTCTGGCGTGTACTCTGGCGTGTACTCTGGCGTGTAGTCTGGCGTGTAGTCTGGTGTGTAGTCTGGCGTGTACTCTGGTGTGTACTCTGGTGTGTAGTCTGGTGTGTACTCTGGCGTGTACTCTGGCGTGTACTCTGGCGTGCAGTCTGGCGTGCAGTCTGGCGTGTACTCTGGCGTGTAGTCTGGCGTGTACTCTGGTGTGTAGTCTGGTGTGTAGTCTGGCGTGTACTCTGGTGTGTACTCTGGTGTGTAGTCTGGTGTGTACTCTGAGCTCCAGTAGAAAATAGTGTGTAAACCGTACCTTACCCCAGCGACTCCCAGGGGTTCTGATGGTGGAAATATGAACCCTTCGGTCTCCATCTCAAAACAAAACTTTAATTCAAACACAGTTAATCTATATGGTCTTTTATATACACAATAGATTATTAAGTAAAAACATCACAAGTAAGAGATCAGTTTAAATTTACAGATGCAAAATCTAAATATCTGACCATTTTACAGCTGCTGTGTTTTTTCCTCCGTCTTTTTTTTTTTATTTTTTACAAAATGTTGAATTCTTTGCATCTTCTTACGTTCTCTGTCTCCTCAGTTGAACCTGAGATATTCCGTCTAATCTTTCTCTGCTCTTCTCAACCCCTAATTCATTCTCTGAAAATATAAAAACATTTTGGTTTTTAAAGTCATTAAACTGGACTCATTCATTTAATGTCACAGTTCAAAGTTAATCTATGAAGCAACAACAAACCTGACAAAATGATTGGTTAAAACAACACTATGTAAAAATACCCTTTTTTAATCATAACAATTGTGATAGTCGGGTAAACGAACACATTTCTGTGCATCGGCCCTGAATGCACCTCTATCTGCATGTTTGTTTGCCACAGAGGATTTGCTCATTTGAAAACAAAGCATGTAGAGTCTTATCCAATCTCATTAACACAAAAGCGGGAGTAAATCTGAATCTCCATATGCCCCTGGTTGTTCTCTGTGTCACGTATTGATCCATCAGCTAAAGTATAACAGACACAGATCACACTGTGTGCGAGGAAACATGGAAAGGCTCAGGATATGTTGTTGTTGTGAGTTCAGCGCTGTGGCATCATACCTCTGTGTATGGCTGCTGCTGAAGTGCTGGCCCTCCAGCCTCTGTTTACCTGATAGCATATCCCTCCCTGATCAATACAAAACCATTGTGCTCAGCCTGATTAGCCCAGTGAGAAAGTCCAACACAACAACTCAATATCATTGAGCTCTGAGCGTCTGTCTGGTTGACTGCAGCTGCCTCTTCACAGATATGTTCTGATGTGATTCTGGATCTATTTGTATGACTCGTTTATTGCAGACTTAAATCTCTGCTGCTTACAGAGAAACGAGTTTGAACAGACACAGACTGCAAAATGCATCTCATAAATTCAGTCAGTAGAAATCGAGCAAAAAGAAGTCTGTTCCTCTATTTTTAAAATATTAATTATTGGTATTAGCTCATTGCATCACTATTTGCTAAGTAGAGCGTCACAGAGCTGTCACCATGACTGCAGACTCTGAGAGCTCTATCTTACACGAAGCTAGTTTGCTAGTTTTGCACTGATGCCGTTGTACTTTTCATGTCCAGCACCCATAGGCTTCTACTTTTACATTTTTAAAAAAAATCTAAGTGCAATGCAAACGCAAGTTGTGTGTGCTGGGAGCGAATGTAGGTTTGGTGAACACAAACGCATCTGTGGTAAAAAGTAGGAGAAATAAACAATTAGAAGATACTTTGACTTCACGCAGGAGGAAACTGACATATTTGTACGGTAGTTTCATCACATTTATGGTACAATGAGTCAAAATCCACAGGCTGATGAAGCCCAGAGAAGGAAGCGGTTCAATGATAGAAGACAAAAACCTGCATCTTATAGGTGCCAAACACTGGAAATAATTCAAGGTCAAAGAGAACAAAGAACACTCATCTGATACACTGAGATCAGGTGCTGAATGATGTTGAGTAGTGAGCAGAAGTAAATTACGCACACTTAAAGCTCCCGATGGAATTAATTTATTAACAACACTGATGAAGAGCGAATGTGCTCCAAACGTCACTGACGTTGTGGTGTTAATAAATAAAATGCATCAGAAGCTTTGAGTGTGAATAATTTATTATTCAGTCATTAATTAAATGTCCGAAGCTGCCGGGCATAAATTGCCTTGAACTTTCCGTGCGTAAATGACACGGTGTCACTCTGTGGCCGTGTATGGGCGGTTACATCACTAAACCAGGTGTGTTGATGAAAAGGCTTTTGAATTGTTTCCCATTTTTGTGTAATGTAATTGCAATTAATTTGTAGTTAATTGGAGTTGCCTTTTATATTTTATGGCCAATTGCCTGATTCACATCCAATTCAATAGACAAGACTCAGCTTTATCTTGTATATGATTAACTGAATCAAATGGTTGCATTCCAAAAAAAAAAAAAAAAATCATGTTTTTTTTTGTGTGTGTCTCTCCACTGAAGCCACGAAAACAGCCCTCCATTGGCTGCGCTGCATGGAGGCCTGGTCTGAGCTGGCAGAAGCACAAGTGTAATTTCACTTCAAAGTTGACACCAAAGTAGCCCCGCACAGGCAAATCTTGCCAGACACACTCCATGTTGCACTGTTCCTGATTCTTATTGAGCCATGAAAATGGAACAAAAAAAGGCCCCTTGCACTGTATTAATATAAAGATGCACTGTGATTTGCACTTAGATCAGATATGCACTGGTACATAATTAGTTGTTTGAATAGCAAATGTACTTGCTCCCATGTTAGCAACCATTGGTGTGTTGGTCCTAAAATGAGGTATGGTCAACCACATTGTTCGCTACTATTATCTTGTTTTTACATGTGCAGGTGGACAACACAGGCACACTCTGCCTGTTACTCTGCTTGTTACACACACCGTGACACACAGCAAGGGCACAAACATGCAATTATTTTTGTGTCCATCAATCTGCAGATCTGTTTCCTCTGCTGAGAAGACTTCTCACCTACTACTGCAAAGCTACTGCTAAAATAGCAATCTACAAAGGTGCAAGTGCACCTGGCTCTTATGGGGCCTGACACTGATTGGATATTTTATATTATGCCCAAAACACACTTATGATTAATTAAGAGACAAAGTACCACCCCTATGAACCATGCGCCTTACTTTGCCCTCAGACTATCTGCTGTTGAACTACACATGCACCATGACTTCAGTAATGAAACCCTCATTCTTGTTAAATGTTTGGTGCCAATGTTTTCCAATCAACTGATCCTACAATAACTGGGGATAATAACTACTACGTGGTGTTCGACAACCAAAGCACTTGATTGACATCAAGAAAAGATCATGGTCAGCTGTTAAAGAAAGCCAACGCTGACAGCTTGTATGAGATTAACTGCCAGTGCTTTGAATAGAAAACCAGGCGGTATTGTTGACTGACTGGATGGAGGAGCGCTGGAGGGATTCATTGTGACTGATACAAAGAAGCTTCTGCTGTACATTCAAGGACACACTACATGTTGTGCACTATGAAAGGCAAGGTTGGCAACACGCACACACATCTCCACATGTAGAGCCTTCATATCAGTCATTGTAAAGGCTGCAACAGCAGTAAAAAAAACAACTTCCTTTTAACTTCCTTAGAAATACAAATACAAAATATAAAAACATATACTGAAACTACTTCAAATATGGATTTCATAACGGATGCTGCCCGAACAGCTGGAATAAAACGAGGTGTATAAGTGAAATATATATATTCATTTATTGGAATTTATTGTTGGTATTTTAATATGTTTTTTGAGTTGCCTTTTTAAATTATGTTTCTCTTTGAAATCTCTGCCAACATTTCAAAAATTGTAAAATGCATAATTTGTTTTAACTATCAACCCTACATTATGCAGCCTTTACTGCATATTATTCTGGGAGAGGAAACACAAATAAGACGTTTTCAAACTCTGCATCCTGGAAATACGAACAAATAACCTGCAGACAGCAGAGGTGGAAACAAACTGCCAAGAAAGCAGCGGAGCACCCATAACTGGCAGTTCAATGCAAATGCAAATGAATAATGATACTTATCTCAAATTTCAGGGAAAAGAAGAGATTTTCTTTTGTTGATATCTTGTTTAACTTGTTAAGTTAATGTTATAGAATCTGACACCATCAAGATGAGGCTGCCTCCTCGTAAAATGCTCCACTTCTGTTGTGACTAATAGGCAGTGAGCATATCTATCTTTGAATAACATGTGGCCGCTTCAAAGTTGTAACCAGGAAATGTTTTGCTGCTATTTTCTGATCTGCCAACACGGCATGAAGAGGAACCCTTTGAGGCAAATGTGCTGCTGGTCCAACGACACACACACACACACACACACACACACACACACACACACACACACACACACACACACACACACACACACACACACACACACACACACACACACACACACACACACACACACACACACACACACACTATAATTTGGCCTTATTTGTGGAATAACATTCAAAAAATTCAAATCAAACTATTTGGTATGGAGGAGTTGTGCGAATGGAAACAGTGAGCTATTAGATGAAGTGCTGCAGGTGACAGAGCTGACCAGCACACATGATGAAGATAAACAACTCTGGCTGTACTGTGCTGAAGAAAAGTAGCTGCACAATGCAGAGCTCAAGATTGCCTGCATGGTTCAGGGTGACTAACCCCGTCGTGGCCAAACCCTGAGAGATGCTTTCAATTTGGGCCTCCTTCTCGACCCTTACTTAGCTGGTTCCCTCCCGCCGACACTTCACTCAGCAAATATTAACACATAAACTGGGGAGTAACTGCTGGAGAGACATCGTAAAAAGCAGCTGTAGACACTGGCCTCCTGTTCAGTTGCACGGTGTCATGGTTGTAAACTACAACACCCCTCAGAGGAAACCAGCCGCTTCACTTTGATGATCCGCTCGACGCTGCAGAGTTTGTTAAAGCATGAAAAAAATCATGCGAAACTGCATTTAATGACAGATAACAGTGACTCAATGAAATCCAAAAGACTTAAAGAAATAAACTTCATCCCAAAGATAAAGACAAACCTGGACCCTGAGAAGTTTTAGATTAATTAAAGCAGCTCTCCTTCAGCACAACCTCTGCAACGTCTCCATTAATGCACACCTGGAAACTGTTCATTGTAACAGTCATGATTTACAGAGCCGCTCCTGTTGAGTGTTTTAATGTCGTGTGTTTCCACGTGTAACCTGTGAGGAGCTCTGCATGGGAATATGGTTTCTGTTATAGCAGTCATTACGTCCACGTCTGGCCTTCATACATAAACCACATGTATGTACGACGATGTGCGAAGGTTTTTAATTGAGAGGTTTGTGTACGTTGGTGTTTTATAATCTGTAAGAAAATGTCTGTGTCACAGTTGTCAATCTTATTTTAAAGTTGAAAGAGGTGAGATGCTTCCATATGTTGTGTGAGAGCACTTTTTTCTTGTTCTGTGATTTACAGCTTAAGTTAACACTAAACATTTTGAGAAGCAGATACATCAGTACTAGTTGCTGTGGACCTGAAAATCCTCTCCAGTAAAGTCACTTTAATATTCTATTAGAAGCTTCCATCCATGGAACGATAGATGAATGGATAATTGTTATTTTTATACATTAAAATGAACTATTAATAATGTATTAGAAATTAAAATGCTTTGGCAAGCAAACATTTCAGTCAACTTCAGGCTTCACTGAACATAAAACTTTACAAAACACTTAAATCTAAATACATAAAACACACAGACGGAGATAACAGGGGTGAGAAGTCCTTATTCGAAGTTGCATCAGTTCTTTTACAAACTGTTTGGCTCAGAGGCTTAAATGTGAGAGTGTATAATTTCCTGGAAAGGACCAACAGAAGGAGCTGCATCTCGGATGTGGACGGGCTGAACCCGGGGTCGGTTCTTCTGACCCTCACACATGCAACTGCAGACGGAAATGTTTCCTCTGATATCTGACTGACTAATCAAAGAGTCGTTCATGGACTGATATCATCCAGACTGGACCTGCTGTCACGTCTTCTGTCCCGGCATCTCAGGCTTCCATCTCCTGTTTTACAAGTCATTCAAAAAGCTGCTGTTTGCTTATTGACAAGGTCCAAGAAATGAGACCAGTGAGAGGGGAGCCCGGATGTGAGCCCTCGTCCCTGGTGTCAGAGTCGTGCACTTTGTACACCTCCCAAAAAGACACCACTGCCGAGGGGGGCCGGAGTACCGTGTCGGGCCAAGAAACACAAGGAATGGACACGAGAACCTGTGGAGAGCTGGACTTTTTGTTTCTGCTCTGAGAGGCAGTAAAGGTGAACGGATGGTATCTGCATGTGATTCCACCACAGACTGGATAGAAAAGTGTTCGTAGCTTCCGACTCAGAAAAATGGTTCCTTAAGCTGCAATACCGCCAAGTGCCACTAGATGTTGGCTCCAAAACTTTCATTCAACTTCTCTCATAAAATTCTCAGCCAATAAAATGTGTCCATCAGTTATCTCGGTGTTGTTAGCTAAAGTCACTGCTTCTTATTCGTTTTCTGGAGGTCCATCTGAAAATAATGTGTTGCTGTGAGAGGTTTGCTGGTGACGCTCTTGGCTATAACAACCGGCTTCGATCCATCCGGTTTGAGTTTAGAGAAACCATCATTTGCTTTTCAACAAGACATGAGCCTAAACACACTTTCAGGAGGAACAGCGTGCTGCATCAGATGATCTGGTCTCTACAATCACCAACATAAATCCAGCTGGGATGCTTCAGAACGAGTTGTAGCGCAGCGTGAAGGAATAGCAGCCAGCGCTCGGTTTAATGTGGAACAGCTCCAGGTGACGACCTCCTGAAGGTGGTTGACAATGAACAGTGTAGAAAGCTGCTGTCACAGCTGAAGGTAGCTCAAGTTTAAAACAACAAATCATGTATGAAATATGGTGCTAGTGCTGCTTCATAATAGTGACTTCAATAGTTTGGTTTATTTCATGAAGAAATAAATGACCTTGTTGGTATGTAAAAGTGTTACATTATTATACAGCTACATTATAGAGCATGTTTTCATGTGTGTGTGAGCAGATGTTTTTATATTGATAACACATGAAGTGACCTTCTGTTTATCTGCATGCTATTTGCAGCACCTCCATAAATGGTTCATGCAGCAGTGTGTGTGTGTGTGTGTGTGTGTGTGTGTGTCTGTGTGTGTCTGTGTGTGTGGTTGTACTGCTGATTGTTCTTCAGTTAATGAACACGCTGGGCGATAGTGAAATAAGTGGAGGTATGAGAGTGTCTGTTCTCACATGAAACACTGGAAGAAAATGACACACACACACACACACACACACACACACACACACACACACACAACACACACACACACACACACACACACACACACACACACACACACACACACAGGTTGGGATACGGAGTGTGTGATGTGTCGGTGGGTCTCCTTCACTGTAAAGCCCATCAGCCTCTTTATCCAGCTCCTCTACCTTCCTCCTCCTCTCCCTGGAGAGCAGCCCTGCATTGTCATTCACCAGCAGTAATGAGGTGGAGGGGAGCTGTTGAAGCCCTGAGAGCTGACAGCAGAGAGGCAGAAGGCACGGATTAAAGTCAACTCAATGGCACACGGTGCTGGTGACACGGCAGGGTGGGGGGGGCAGACAGAGGAGGGAGGAGATGGAAGAGCAGGAGAAGGGGAAGAGGGAGCTTATGGAAAGGTGATCAGAGATATTTTACAATTTCATCAAAGGCTGTTTGAGAATTAATTCCCCTGATGGAAAAATCTGCCATTCAGCAAATACTTTAGAGGAGGCTGATACCAGTTAGGCAAACAGATATTAAAAAAAAAAAAAAAAAAACATTAAGTTGGATTTTTGGGACAAGTTGCCATTATTATTCCAGATTTCATGACTTTGTGCCCAGTTAGGTTATTTTTTATTTTATCGGAGGGTAAAAATACATTTTTGTGGTTAGTTTTTGAACTTTTGGGGATTCCCCCCCCCACAAATTAATGAGTTGACCATTTCTCGCCTCCAACTGTTTCATTGAAAATGACAGGGCAGTGGGTTCCCCGTCCCCAATGGGCAGATTTACAAAAAAACAAAATGGTATTTAAATTAATTACAACTAGATCAAAACATTCAAATCATTATTTAGTCACACCTCTGCGATAAAATCTGTTGATTTCAAAGAAGATCTGTAGATCTTATGCAATAATATCAAAATATATATCTTCACAGACATCTTACAATGAAAAGCACAGATATCTTTTTTATTATTATAACCACAGTGTGATATGAACAGTAGTAGACTGGGAAGCACGACGCACACACAAAGAGCTCAGTTCTGAAATGATCCAGTAAAGAGGTACAGATGGGCAATCCAAAACTCAGGCAGGAAAACAGTCCAAAAATCAAAAGCAGAGGTCAGTCAAAGGTCGTCAGAGGGACCAGAGGAGGAGAAGGCAAGAAGACACATCCAGAAATACAAAACTCAGGCCAGAAACTCAGACAAAAAAACGTTGTAACGAAAAGTTGTTAACTATGATGGACGGGCACAAAAGGAAAGGAACGCACAGAACCAAATACACGAGGGCAGGACGTTGGTGCAAACAATCAGGGTAAGGTAACCTAAAACAAAACAAGAAGTGAGTTTCTAAATAAAACAGGAAATGAGAGGCAGAATACTGCAAAATAAAAGAAACTGACAGGACGTTATGTAACACGAAGGCTGACTCGAGGCCACATTAAGCAAGCAAAATTAAACGAGTCCTTAATAAATATATATTTTCGAACACAGGTAGATTTTCCTTTTCTTTCTCTTCACCAGAGGTTGCTCGAAGGAAACTATTGAGTTTTTCTGTGAAGGCCTGACCTGACTATGGAAAGTGTCATGTGATTACTTGCGTTATGATTTGGTGCTATGTATGAAATAGAATTATAACAGATGCAAATCCAAAAATATTCCGTTACTCTAATTTATATTTAATATGGAATAAATTAACAATTGACCTCAAACTACTGCATTCATCAGTGTCAAGACGTCCCTCCTCTGTATAATCCAGATTAATGGATCCCACGATGATGTGAGTCACAAGAGCTGTTTTCACAGAGTCACACAGAGAAACACAGTTTGTGTGAAATACAGTTTGCAGTTTCCAAGAAATGCAAACACACAGAATAGTTTTACGACAGTATTACTGTGTCGTGAGTTATTGATGATTGTGTCTGAATGACACGAATCCTTTCATCCCACACTTTGCACGGCTGTTCTGTAAACACTTTCACCAGTTGTTCCCCTGCTGCTGCACTTCTGATAAAGTACCTATTCAAGGTGTGTTGGCTGCTTCTAGTTGTTGAGACGTGTCAGTCAAAGCAGACCTGCATTATCAAAATAAACTTAGAATGAGAGGAGACACTATTTCATTGTGTCTGGCAGTGTAGTAAAATCAAACCTTTTTGGGAAGAGGTAAAAAAGACAACATAACAAATGATCTCCAAAAACATTCCAATGGATTCAGGACTCGATACCCAAAAAGAATAATAATAGATATGTGTCTCCTAAAAGCTAAAAAAACTGATTGCAATGTTTTTGGAAGAAGACGAACAGTCTGAGTGTGATACAGTGCATCCGGAAAGTATTCACAGCGCTTCACTTTTTCCACATTTCGTTATGTTACAGCTTTATTCCAAAATGGATTAAATTCATTTTTTTTCTCCCTCAAAATTCTACACGGAATACCCCATAATGATGACGCTCCATCAGGTTGGATGGGGAGCGTCGGTGCTCAGCCATTTTCAGATCTCTGCACAGATGTTTAATCAGGTTCAAGTCTGGGCTCTGCCTGGGCCTCTCAAAGACATTCACAGAGTTGTCCCGAAGACACTCCTTTGTTATCTTGGCTGTGTGCTTCGGGTCGTTGTCCTGTTGGAAGATGAACCTTCGCCCCAGTCTGAGGTCCAGAGCGCTCTGGAGAAGGTTTTCATCAAGGATGTCTCTGTACATTGCTGCATTCATCTTTCCCTCCATCCTGACTAGTCTCCCAGTTCCTGCTGCTGAAAATCATCCCCACAGCATGATGCTGCCACCACCATGCTTCACCGTAGAGATGGTGTTGGCCAGGTGATGAGCGGTGCCTGGTTTCCTCCAAACATGATGCTTGGCATTCAGGCCAAAGAGTTCAATCTTTGTTTCATCAGACCAGAGAATTTAGTTTCTCCTGGTCTGACAGTCCTTCAGGTGCCTTTTGGTAAACTCCAGGTGGGCTGTCATGTGTCTTTTACTGAGGAGTGTCTTCCGTCTGGCCACTCTACCATACAGGCCTGCTTGGTGGAGTGCTGCAGAGATGGTTGTCCTTCTGGAAGGTTCTCCTCTCTTCACAGAGCAACGCTGGAGCTCTGTCAGAGTGACCATCGGGTTCTTGGTCACCTCCCTGATTAAGGCCCTTCTCCCCCGATCGCTCAGTTTGGCCGGGCGGCCGACTCTTGGAAGAGTCCTGGTGGTTCCAAACTTCTTCCATTTACAGATGATGGAGGCCACTGTGCTCATTGGGACCTTCAATGCTGCAGAAATGTTTCTGTACCCTTCCCCAGATCTGTGCCTCCATACAATCCTGTCTCAGAGGTCTACAGACGATTCTTTAGACTTCATGGCTTGGTTTGTGCTCTGACATGCTCTGTCAACTGTGGGACCTTATGTAGACGGTGTGTGTCTTTCCAAATCATGTCCAATCAACTGAATTTACCAGGTGGACTCCAATCAAGTTGTAGAAACATCTCAAGGATGATCAGTGGAAACAGGATGCACCTGAGCTCAATTTTGAGTGTCATGTCAAAGGCTGTGAATACTTATGTACATATTTTTTAATAGATTTGCAAACAAAATTCTAAAAACATTTTTCACTTTGTCATTATGGAGTATTGTGTGTAGAATTTTGAGGGAAAAAAATGAATTTAATCCATTTTGGAATAAGGCTGTAATATAACAAAATGTGGAAAAAGTGAAGCGCTGTGAATACTTTCCAGATGCACTGTATACTGGGTTTGACAAATGTTATTAACCTTCCCTCTAGAAAGAGTGATTTACATACGGAAAAGGAAAACAATAAATGTTTGAAAAGATCGGGGGACCATTTACTGTTTTTGTGAAACGTATTGATGTGACAGATGATGAAGAGGAGGAATAAGTCCTCCCTGAACCAGGGGTGGGCAAACTTTTTGGCTCAGGGGCCACATTGACTTTTAAAATTTGACAGACGGGCCGGGCCAGCACCAGATGCATACATATCAAACATAAACATAAAAAAGGCATCACAGTGTTAATACGTACATTCACTTTTAGTGGGAACAGTGTTGTTGATCACCTTCTCTGTCAGAGCATCGAAGTCTGCTGTTAGTTTTGTTGTGTGCTCAGAACAGATCTGAGGTGTTCGTCACTCAACTGGGATCTGTGAGGTGCTTTGTTGGTGTTCATCACACTAAAAGTCTGTTCACACACAGTAGAGACAAACAACACCAGCATCTTCTGGGACATCTTCTGGATGTTTGGACATTTGGCTGCTTTAATGAAGCAGAAAACTCATCCAGTTTAAGAGAGTTGAACTTCTCCTTGAAGACGGTGTCACATTGGAGATCAATCAGTTCACACTGAAACTCCTGTGGCGCCGTTTCAGGGTCTTGTGTGAAGGGACAGGACACCAGCTGAAGGGACATGAGACCAGCTGAAGGGACAGGACACCAGCTGAAGGGACACGACAACAGCTGAAGGGACATGAGACCAGCTGAAGGGACAGGACACCAGCTGAAGGGACACGACACCAGCTGAAGGGACACGACACCAGCTGAAGGGACATGAGACCAGCTGAAGGGACACGACATCAGCTGAAGGGACATGAGACCAGCTGAAGGGACACGACACCAGCTGGAGGGACATGACACCAGCTGAAGTGACTTGTCAATTTTTCCAAAATCAGAGAACCGATGGCAGAGTCCTCCGTGCAGGTTGTCCAGTGATGTCCTGTATGTCTTCATGTCCAGGACGTCTTTCAGTGTAGCCAGCGTGGGGAAATGAGCAAATGACTTGTTTGACATTTGCTTTGAGAATAAAGCTAGCTTGGTTTTGAAGGCTCTGACGTTTGTGTACATTTCATGAATAAACTGGTCTTTCCCTTGTAGCTTCACGTTCAGCTCATTCATGTGTGTCAGTATGTCCTCAACAAAAGACAAATCACAAAGACAATCTGTGTCACTCAGCTCAGGAAAATCATCAGCTTTCTCAAGTAGCTCCAAAAATGAGATAATCTCCCGTTTGAGCTCCAACACTCGTTGACATACTTTCCCCAAACTTAACCAGCGGACGTTGGAGTGGTGAAGCAAGTCCTGGTGATCAGAGTCAGTTTCTTCTAGAAACTTAATAACCTGACGACGGTGAAGTCCCCTCGCTCCAATAAAGTTCACCACTTCTACAACCGGCTTCACCACGTGGTCGAGCTGCAGGACGGATTTACACAGTGTAAGAAAATGTCCTCCTGCTCAGGGTTGTCCTCTTTCACCCTCTCCTGGATTCTTTTGAGCAACCCGACGTTTTTTCCAGTCAGATTTGTCGATCCGTCTGTGGTAACGTTGGCGAGCTACTCCGAGGTAGCTGGAGCCTCTCGATGACCCCGACACGCCGTCATACGAGTCCTCTCCCCACGGTGTCCCCTTCAGGGATTCCACGGCCAAAAACTCCTCCTTATCTCAAAATTGTCATTAATCCCTCTGATAAAAATTAAAAGCTGAGCGGTGTCCTTTATGTCGTGACTTTCATCCAGTGCCAAGAAATATCATGTAAATGACTCCGTTTTTTTGTTTAGCTTGCTAGCCAAGTCTTCGTCAATCATCTCAACACGGCGAGTCACCGTCCTGTGTGATGAGCTCATGTTTTCTAGTTTGTTCTTCTCTCAGGACACAAGACACCTGCTGTCTCTACCAGCACTCTTTGACAAACTCCCCTTCGGAGAAAGGCTTGCTGGTCTTTGCTAATTTGAATGCCAGCAAATATCTTGCCTTGGTGCTTGATTCTTGGATGGCAGTTTGTCAGATGAAGGTGTTTTGCTGCAAACGATCTGCCGACCTCCGAGCGGTCGCCGTCCGTTCCCGCGTTGACTGGTTGTTAGCGCAATTAGCATGCTTGGTGGAAAAGTGACAGTTGATGTTGTATTCCTTTAAAACCGCAACGGTTTCTTGGTAAATAAGACACACAGCCTTCGACCGGACTTCAGTGAAAAAGTATTTAGTCGTCCGTTCCTTATGAAACACTCGGCGCTCGCTGTCGACTTTTCTTTTCTTTGGCCCGTTCATTGTTGCAGATGTGTTCAGAGTAGCAGCAGAGTAACAACAGAGAGCAGCCCGGCCTCCGCAAAATCAAGTCAATGTGTCACTGCGCCTAGTGCGGCGCCACCTGGTGGACCGCCAGGTATTACAGGACAAGGTCCAATGAATGCAGTCATAATTATGATATGATTTGGGCAATTCTGTACCAATCTTCGGCGGGCCGGATTAAAAAGACCAACGGGCCGGATGTGGCCCGCGGGCCGTAGTTTGCCCACCCCTGCTCTAAACTGTCTGAAATAATGGATGGATAAAATTCAACATGCCCTTAGGAGTCATGTAAAAACATTGAGTCTCAGAAGATATTATTCTTTTATATTTATTCATGTATTTTGGTTTGCTCGTACCTAAGTGTATGTTTTGGCTGACAAAGGCGGACACTTGTTTGTTGATGTACATATATGTACATATGTTTGTTAAAGAAAATGTTCAATAAATATTGTGTTTGAAAAAAGAAAATCCAGGAACTGGATTAAAACTTTTAAAAAAACTAAAGTTTATCATGCTTTGGGTTTTGACCTTTATACAGATATTAGCTTCAATCTATAATGAAAATATTGAACTCATCAAGTTAAGTGCAAACATCTTGGTGTCCAAGTTAAGCAGTCTGATGATCGCATCATCACTTTCTCATCAACATTTCAGTAATAACCATAATACAATGAAAACTACTTCATGCAACAAAAACTACTGCAGCCAATAAAAAAAGTGCATGTAAAGTATAATTTTTTCATACAATTCGTCCTCCCTCAGCTGCCCTCTGGTTGAATTAGTATTTCTCTGGGTGTTTAGCAGCTCACGTCAAGATCAGTTCAGACAGTATGATTGAAGCCGCTATTCATTTCATCAAGGCAGTGACATTTAGTTTTATTCCACCATGTTTACAAAAAAACCCTCCCAGAATGATCATCTGAGAGGCCTTCTAATTCAAAATATTGAGTAAATATGTGCAGTTAGTGGATCAATGTTCCTCTCAGAAATCTGTCTTTCTTTGGGGAAGAGAGTACATGATTGTGGTGCTGAAACTCAGTGTGGATTCGTCTCTATTTTCTCTTAACCTTGAAATAATAACTATGATTTGTGCTCTGTTGTTCCCAAAAATGCAACATGTCTGAAATTCCTCTTATTCCCGTCTTGAGTAGAAGCAAAGCTGTCAAATTCAATATTTTGTAGCATGATGATAATTTATTTTAGGCTAAATTAATCCTCAACTTGATTTGTTTCTTGAAACAATCTCGGTGTGAATGCAACGCGAGGGTAAAAGGCACAGGAAGGGCTTTTCCTGGTGCAAGCAGATGCATGAGTGTCAGGAGTTCAGTTTTGTCCTCCATTTTGCCCCCGATCACCTCTCCTCCTGTGTCCCCTATCTTTGCCTGTGGCCACGCCCCTCACCAGTCCCAGCAGATGCAGCCACTCATCCCTGATCACCACCTGCAGGTGTGCTGCATCATCCCTGATCACCTCCCCAGACTATATGTACCCTGCCCCTGCACAACTCTGGTTGTCGGTTCATTGTGTGTTTTGTTAGCCACCCGTCCGTCTTCCGTCTGCTCCCCGTCAGCTCCCGGTCAGTCCTGTTCCCGTTCCCGTTCCTCCGGCCTCTGTGTCTCCTGCGGATATTCCCGGTCAAAATCACTAGTCGGTGGAGTTGCCCTCCCGGCTAGGAGGATTGTTGACGCCGTCCCTTCCGCTGGTCTGCCGGCTGCCCTGTTACCCGTGTCCCCCTGGAGCTGTCGGTTGAGTTGCCCTCCCGACCGGACGTAAAGTGGACACGCTCGGTGCCACCTTTTTGGTTTGTAGTTTTTGTTTGTTTATTTTTTGGGACAATAAAGACAGTATTTTTGGAACTGATACCTCGAGTCTGTGTGCTTGCATTTGGGTCCTGGAAAAATACACCCACCTCATAACAATGAGTGCTGCATTATTAATAATATTGAGTCGACATGATCCTCAGTTAGCTGAGGTAAGCAGAATGCATGATATTAGTCCAACATGGGCATAATAGATTACCATGTTTGAGCAAACTCTGAATAAACAATGAACTTCTCTACATTAACAGTCCTTGTTTAATCCAAATCTGATTATCTATCCCGTTTACGAGAACAGTTCTAATATGGAAAGTGAAAGAGGAAGGAACAGCAGAGAGAACAAGTAGTGACGGGTCCATTTGGGAGGGCGGGTGTTAGTGTAAAAGCCCGTGGTACCAAGCTAATGGTCGAGCAACAGCACTTAAGCCATCTCTCTTGATCGCACATAAAATACTGGAACCCCATGTAGGCGGAGTCGCTGCACGTCAGTGGGTCAAAGCAGCAGATTTACACCGGCGGCGTCTACATGCTTTACTTGTTTAGGACACTAACATCATTTGCAGCCCTGTTATTAATGGGATATCCATGTAATTGGCTAGTGACTAGTTAGAATTAAACATAAATACATCACAGGCTGAAAGAATTTTTTTCATAGACCAAAGTAGATCGAATTTTTTCACCTTATTAACAATCCATGTAGTTTTTAATATGCTCAAAACAAGCAGTCAATGCAACCCAGCTCAAACTTTAATCTATTTACGTCATCCTTGAGTCCAAGTGAATGTTTGTGCCAATTTTAAAGACGGTCGCCAAATAACATTCATGAAAAATTGCATTCACAAGTGTGGAAAGATCAAGACTGTGATCTTGCATCTTTCCAAACTTGTGAATGCAATTTTTCATGAATGTTATTTGGCGACCGTCTTGTTTTGATCATATTAAAAACTACATCTGCATATAAATTAAAAAAGCTCAATGCACCCAAGAAACATTTGAGATAAAGATGAACATGTTACTGTCTCTTAGCAGCTCATGTAAATTTGACATCTTCAAAGTTTTACTACGACAGAAATCAATATCACACTGCAATCAGCCATCTTTCATCATCCTGTTTAATTAAAAGGAAGAAAGTAACTGAACACATGAAGTCATGCAGAGTCTATAATGTATGGATCAGTGCAGCCATTAAATGTTCTGTAATCTGGAAAACTTTGGTCATTCCCATCAATGTGATTCATCCACGTCAACTAAAGCACAATTGCTGGATAATTTGTATGTCATTTACATATTGCGGAGAGAAAATTACTCTTCCTGAGCCGCAGTCTGCCCACATAATGGATGTATTAATGTGTACAAACTGATGGATCGGTCTGTTAACATTTGCAACATCATGACCGTACACCTTTGCAATTATTGAACTCCCAAACCAGAACGCCTGTTTTTCTTTGCCTCGGTTATTTATTTTATTTTTTTTAAAGAAATTTGCGTTTAACTAGCTTAACAGTACCGAGCTGGCAGAAAACCAAGCTGCTCATATATATATGAAGTTAACCTGCGCATGAAGCACACATTTCCTCTGTCATCTAAATTGTGAAATACACAGTGTAAAAACATTTTCCACAAAAGGGTTCAGAGAAAGCGCCTCAACTTTCCTCCGGCTTCTCTTGGCCGAGTGCTGAGATGTCAAGTCCGGGTCTGGATCTGTCTTTAACTAAAGCTTGTCTTACACTTACAGTGTGCTCTTGTGGGAAAAGCATTGTTAATGGTCTGTCAGCTCCTTTGTACACAGTGAATGAAATATGCTTGTTCAAAAACATTCATCACTAATGGCGGGTACAAACTAACATGCTCCATTGTTTCCTTGCTCCAGTTGAATCCAGAAATCATAAATAAAAGAAAGTAAATCTCTCCCTTACCGTGAGTTTGTAGGGTGATGGTGATGTTAAGGGTTTGAGGGTGGCATCTCTGAATTAACTGGGTCACATTAACTATATATGACATTCATTTTCTGCAGTACAGAAGCTCATGGTATTTGTCACTGGGCTTTTATGTTTCATTAATCCAAGCAAATGCGACTGCGGCTTTGAGTAAAACCCCTGACCAACTAGCCTTGCATCGGTACTGTGAGGCTGCCCTGATCATGTCAATCATTAAGCAGCATGTGCCAACTCTCGCATCACTGCTTAATTTCATTAGGTGAATTTCCAGTTCCATCTGTTGGTTTTACACATTTCCCTCTCATTGGTATTTACATTTCAGAGCTTTGAACTGAAAATAGACCTCACCGCAGCTTTCATTGTCAACAACCTTCGCATGAGTATAATCAGGCGTGGGACACGCTGTCTGCCTGGCGTGTGCGTTACCCGTCACGCACTGCTCAGCTGCGTGTGTGTGTCCACACCAGCTGCAGGTCCGACCATTGAATCAATGATTTCTCTTTGATAATGACCATCAATGTCGTGTTTTTGAGGTCTGACAAGCGATGAGTTGTAACCACGGTTTTTGTTCACCCTCGTACATAGCGAGACACACAAACACACACAGGTACTCACACCGAGAGGGAGATGCTATGATCATACAGTACACATGTGATCTCAGATTGTTTCCCTGAATATTTTAGCTGGAAACCGCATGGCTCGTTTAAAAAAAAAAAAAAGGTGTAGAGTATATTTTATAAATGATGCACTGCTCAAACTGGCCAACACATCACATCTGGCAAGCACACTAATAGCAAGGTACGATTCACTCTGACTTACAACTTGTTGTTCAAACAACGACACGCCCCATCAGTCACCTCCCAAGAATTTTTATTTTCAAGATTTTACCCAAAATATGGGTCAGATCAGGTTGTGCATTATCCATTCATCACGGCTTTATCTTGAGCATAACCCAGTTGATTCTGGATGATGGGCGGGCGACACCCTGGACAGGTTACAGTCCATCACATTCACATTCACACCTATGGCCAATTTAGAAACAACAGTCAACGTAACATGCGTGTCTTTGTACTGTGGGAGGAAGCTGGAGCTCCCACAGCAACTCACACAGACACAGCGGGAACATGAAAACCCCACACAGGTGAGCCCTGCCTGACCAGCAGGTTCGAACCCACAACCTTCTTGCTGTGTGCTCACCACTGCACCAGGTATCAGTTTATTCACATCCATCAGCTTTGATGCATCTAATCTCATGATCAAAGTGTATGTATATGGCCTTTCTTATGTGATTGTGCCACTGTTTGTTTTCAGTTAAATGCTCGATTGTGTGCCGACTATGTAGAGAGATAAACACTTGGCAAACAAAATGTAGCCGATATGCTACTGGCTCGTTTGTAGCCGTACTAGTAGTATCACTCTAGAGACGGCAGTAACCTTTGTAGAGGCCTTCTTGGTCCTCAGAAGATAAATCCTAATGACTGATAATCCATTCATCTGCTGTCTCTGTTTATAAAACTGGATATAAATTAGTTCAAACTCCACATGCAGCAGCAACAACAGTGACATGCTGTTGACACACTGATGCTTCTGTATCTGTATCAGTCAGAGGGATCAAACCGCGACTTTGAGTTTTGCTGCTATTTTCTGGGTACTTTACTAAAGTAGGGTTTTTGACACAGCACGTTGACTAAATGGAGTTTTTTTTATAAGTCTGTATCGGTACATTAAGCAAAGGATCTGAATACTTGCACTTCTTGTTGTCAAAAGGGCACAACTGATTCTACACACTTAGTTCAGTTTACTCGTAAAAGTCGTGCTACTCAGCCTTCAAAACAATATTAGACTAAATTACCCTCATGATCTCATAAGGATTACCTCAAGTTTTAGTGTGAGACTTTGAATTTAAAAGAAAGAACAATGTTATAAATTGTGAGTGTTGTTTGAAAATCTTAAATTCAGGTACAAGTCAGCGTCTGGAATACTAGATTACTGTAGCAACCCTTTAAATGCAGGTTTATTCTCATTTCAGTCATAATCAACAGAGCTCTGAGTACCGTGGTGTTAAGAGGTGTCAAGAAAATCTGACATAAAATATCTCAATTGTATTCATCTAAAACCCGAGTGAAAAAAAAGTCGTGCATTATTTTGGTATTATTTTCCTTTTGTTGAAGCCTGAAGTAAGAGGTAATAGTTTATTGATGTGTATACTTATTACCACAAACAATGTCAATGAGCATTTCAATGATGCAGTCTGCTGAGCTGGGTCTTCAAAACAACTCAGCGGAGTTACTAACCCCAAAAATCCCCCCCAAAAAATCTATACAAGCACAGATTTAATTCACCACTCAGAGTGCTCTACAAACAATACACTCCTACAAAAACTGTTATTTACAGTACAGATCCAACTGGTGAAACCTCTGCCCACATTCAGTCCATTTGCACCATTTATCTCAATAGTCTCAATGAGGGAGAAGAGGCATTGTTCACCATCAATGGCCATCTGAGAGCGGCTGCTTCCAAAGCTGTTGAGTGCTCTAATGTCAGTTCTCAGACAGGTCTGTATGTGTTTGGGTGTTTGGCCAAATGAAATATGTATTTTCCAATTGCAACAGTCATTTTTAGACTGAGGCAATAGATCTTGCGAGCAGGAATTCCCAGGGAATCAGTAAAACATCTGTTGTTGGTGGAGGAGCCACCTTGATGGAAAAAACTCTGGGGATGGGGAATTTATTGGACAGCTATGATTTCATTTGTCATACCATCAGCCACATTTCTGGTCCATTCAGCATCATTCAGTGTTTCAGAGCTTTTGTTAAGATTCATTCATAGCCGACGTGATGGACATGAAGCAGTTTGATCCTTGTTTGTTGCAAAGCTGCTCAATCCTGTAGAAGTAGAGAGAAGCCCTCATCTAAATTAATTTTGTATTGATATTTCATTAGATTTTGCACTAATATATGCAAATATATGAATAGCACTACATACTGGCGATAGGGGTACCTTTCAATGTGTTTGGATGTTATCACTTACTACTGCATGTATTTGTACATAATATATGCATGAAACATATTTGTATTTTTTCATGTAATCTAAAAAAATGTTTTAATTCACTTTGGCGTAAAAATAGACAAAACATTGTTATGGAAAAAAGAGCCGGATCGGCATTTTACATGAATCTCATCCGAAAGTGAGACAGACTGGAACGACAGTGAGGAGGAGGGCAATGAGAAAGAAAAAAATTGTGTTTTGATTTCATACAGCAGACCATGCAAATTACAGGTTAAATATCAACTGTAGTTATTCTTGTATTGTCTTTAGCATTGGCAACTTTAAAAAAAATATATATATTTCTATATACTGTATACTCAACATACGAGTGAGGGTGAAGATGAAGATGACAATCTGTCTGATGATGGCTGTAACTCTTTGCAATGGAAAACATGTCACACCACTTCCTCTCCAGTACGCCCTGAAGAGTTACACATCCCTTCATCAGCCGGTAAAATTCTGTCTTCATATCAGTATATTTCAAAGGTCTTCTCTCTGACAACCTCCCTGAGCTTATTGTTAATGAGTCAAACCTGTGCAGCATCTCATGCAATCCTGCCAGCTGCTTAACCTTGAGTGTGGATGAAGAAATGGTGCCATTCAAGGGAAAGAGCAAAATCAAGCAGGTCCAACCCAGTAAACAGAAAAACTGGGTTTACAAAATACTGGTGCGAAGTGGATTAGATGGTGCTTCACTCAATTTTAAGTAAAGCTGTTCTTCCACTTGAGCTTCCAGATGTAGGGCAAGTGGAAATGTAGTACTGCGCCTGTCAAAACCAATACCAATGAATAGAAATATCATCTGTTCCTGGTTATCTGGTTTAGCTCCGTCCCACTGGAGCTCATGTTGTCTCAGCAACGCATCCGCTGCCAGATGCTGATCTGAAAAGATCTGGTCGTGGATCCTTCCAAGAAGAAAATGGCCTATGTTGGAGATACACAGCTGCATGCAGTGAAGTGGTATCCCAACGGGTCCGTCACCCTCCTAAGTAGCTACATACAGTAGGTGCTTACTCTGTATCCCATCTCAACAGATGGGACAAGAGAAATTCATCGAGTTAGATTTAGACTTTATTAATCCCACACTGGGAAAATGCGGTTGTCACAGCAGCATAGAAAAACAAAAGGTGCACACAATATGAAAAAATGCACAAATACGTATAAGATATGAGAAATAAGATAGGTACAAAATAATGATTTTAGAAAATAAATGAATAAGAACAATGAATAAATACACACACACAGACTATACAACGAAAAAAACAAATACAGTTTGGGATGAATGGAAAAAAGTGTCAGGTGCTATGGAATGAAGTACAGTGCAACGCTATTATAGGCTGGTGTTGAAAAGTCTGACAGCCGTCGGAACAAATGACCTGCGGTGGCGCTCCTTCCTGCTCTGAGGGTGCAGCAGTCTGAAGGAGCTGCTTAAAGCTCCTACAGCCTCATGGAGGAGGTGAGAGGTGGTGTCCATGATCCATGTCAGCTTGGCGAACATCCTCCTCTCACCCACCTCCTCCATGGAGTCCAGAGGACTGTGCAGGACAGAGCTGACCTTTGACCCACCTGTTTATTCTTCCCATGTTGTGCAGCAGTATCCACAAATAATCAGCAGGAGGGAGGTGTTGACTTCACTTATAGTTTCACATCACACCAACATCAGGTGAAAGAAATGCTACCATCGCCTTGTCTTTCATGTTATAGATACTGTAATTGAAAAGCGTTCCAGATGACTAAATCTTGAATCTGGTTCAGAGAATACAAAGATTGCGCAAAGCTTTTGTCGAGGCAAACAGTGACTTCTTTGAAGAATGCTGAGTATGAAACATGTTGCTCACTATTTTTGTCACTATTTCTCTTTCATATATGTTGTTTCAATGCCAGCAGTATTGTTATACAATGTCAAAAAAAAAGAAGAAGAGTAGCTGTGTCTAAAGCATTGATTGTTTTCATGGTGGAAAAAGTAACATCTGTGAAACTTTACCAGTGAAATTGTTTACTGATATGTTAGTACATTTATAGTTTTTGTCTCAAGCAAAAAGGCATGGCGAACCTAAATGATATTTTTACACATTTACATATTTTCCAGAAATCCGTGAATCAGAAACGTGATTTAGAATGTACTCATTATAAATGAGACTATACGCTCATATAAGAAGCTAAGCAACAGTCTCCACATTCTTAATTATAGATGAAATCCTCATTAATCGATCATATGTGACATTAGTGTTACATAATAGGTATTAAAGATTCATGTGTCATATGACAAGCGAACTAACAGGATGGTGTATTGTGCCCACTTTCTTACAGCTAACTACCAGTCTGCTGGTACAGGAAAAAATGGTCGTGATAAAATAAAAAAAAACGGACATGTTAAATAAATACATTTCACTTTACCCATCTAGTTAAAACACAGGCTGGCCTTTGCTGGTCCCCAAAGTCTAATATTCTACAGCGCACCATGAATAACAGTGAAGTCACTGAGCCCAGACTTTTACTGTCTCCTATTCCAAGTCCATTCCCAGATGTGCTTGTTAGCTGCAGAGGCTGTGGATGTTGTCACAGTGTCCAAAGTAGGTTAAAAAAAAACTCATCATCAGGGAAACTCCTACTCTATAGCCTCATCACACAGTCAACAGCAAGTTTTTGATGGACTAAGAAGACGAACCGAAAGGTCTCAGAATGCTTTCTAGGAAAATCACTGTATAATTCCACCTGGTCTATTTCCTATAAATCTGCACATTGCCATTTTATAGATTATGCTAGCTTTGCACCACCTGCATTGCAAAAAATTTGGGGCAATGAGAACATGCTCTGAACAATGTAGAAAGAAAAAGCTTCCAAATAAACCAGATTTTAGGATGAATATCTGAAATGCTTGTTTTCCAACTCTGGCTGAAGCTAAACAAAGAAAGTATCCTCCTGGAGGAGCCATGATGACTCACTGCAAAGTACTCCACATCCAGACTACTTCTAATTTTATAAAATCCTGGAGCCTTGTTACAACCCCTTTTCCCAAAAAGTTGGGATGTAGTGTAAAATGTGAATAAAAACAAAACGTAATGATTTGCAAACCATGTAAACCCATGTGAACCCATGATCTGTGGATGATCAATAGTTGTAATGTGAGTAGAAAGAATTGACCACCATGCAGGCAATGATTAAAAAAAAAAAAAAAAAAGACATTTATTCAGAACCAAACCCTGTCACTTCCTGTCTGCAGCCAATCAGGAAGGTTCTCTGGAATCAGTGCCACTTGGACCCACCTGGGTCTGATCCGAACATCAGACGCAGGTGGGATCCATCTGTAATCAACCAGAGCTGTTTGGTACTCAGCTGCAGTTTTATAAGGATAATGATTAAATTTACCTGCTAAAGAGGCACAATCAGACCTACATACTGCAGGTAAAAATGTCACTCAAGTAAACATTACCTTCTCTGGAAATGACTAACAACAACACAATATCAGCAAACAATAACTCACAAGGAAATCTTAAAGTGTCTTTCAAGGCTCCATCTTCACTGCTGAGAGACTATACCTCTTTGGGATGATGTTTTTGTACTCAATCATGTTACTGATCTGTCTTTTCTGGTCCTTTGTTCATCCTGTCGCAACTTTTCTAAACATGTTACTGGCATCAAAATCAAAATGAGCCTATATTTTTCAGAAAACAATAAAATGTCTTAGTTTCAACATTTAACCTGTAGTTTTTGGTCTATTTTCAACTAAATATGATTTGCAAATCATCACATGCTGGTTTTATTTACATTGTACACAGCATCCCAACTTTTTTGGTAACAGGATTGTAAAAACATGACACATCCTGTTTTAATAAGTGCAAATAGCTCTTCCTTATAATAACACTATGGTCTCTGCTTTCAGATCATCCACCTAGACACAGCGCAAGTGTGCTGGGAGCGAAGTAGATGTGGCCAACTTGTTATTTTGGCCAAACAAAAACCTGAGTCTTATAAATACTGTCAATTAAATGCCAAGGTGAACAAATAAGACTCATCCAATATCGTGAAATCAGAAGCTGGAACAAGGTTGAGGAGTGAGCAGAAGTAAAAGAGTACATTTAAAGCTCTTGGCATTTTGAGTGTGCCTAATTTACTTTTCCATCATTCATAAAATGGCCTGTAGCTGCAATATGTAATTTACTCTGAACCTTTTGTGCGTCATTTGTTGATTAATCCGAGGGTCTTTTATGTAAATGATATTAAATACATCGAACAGCCATCAAACCTTTCTGTGAAGTTTTGGAGGTGTCTGTTCATGACCACTTTTCCCCACTGAAGCCACAAACATGCTCTCCACCAGCTGTGCTGCATTTGGTCTGGTTTGAGCTGGCAGAGGCAGACACCAAAACTGCACTGCACAAACACATCTTCACTGACACACCCCTTGTTGCACTGTTCAGTTCAGGCGGGTAGCAAAGTTTACCTTGCCAATCAGCGCATGCATGGAAAAAGCCCCTTGTGCAGCACAAAAATGCCAATGCCTGTGGATCTGTTGTGTTTGAGTGTTCATGGAGGACCCAGAAACAGACAAACAGCCAGATGTGGAATAAAACAATAAAGTTCTTTCTTGAAAACTAGTAGTATTGTGAATGTGAGTCTTTGCAGGTTGTGTTCAGAGTCAGAGTTTCTAAAGTCCCAGAGTTCAGGCCGCTTGGAAGCCAACTGTCTGGAAATCCTCTGGTGGTCACTCTGGCTGGAGTGAGCAGAGACCAGGGTTAGTCCAGAACTCCTGGCGGAGATGACGGGGTGTCTCCCGGCTCCGGATCGGGCAGCACCACGTGTGCAGAACAAAGAGGCAAACCGGTGAGTCGACGGGTCTCCACCGCAACATCCCGAGGTCCGACACAGGATGGCCATAGGTGAGAGTCAACAGGTGGTCTCTGTGAACCGGCGGTGATGACTGGAATTGGACGCAGCTGTGCCAGCTGATCAGAGGAGTGGAAGTGGGGCGGGTCTGGGGCGGGCAATGGACGAATCCACACCCTCCAGGCGGACCAAAACAAAAGCACATGACAGGCAAAAACAAACACGGGGAATGACAGACAACACATGAGGAAAGGCGATCGGGGGGAAACACAGGGATCCTGACAGAATCTGTTTTTTAAGAAAATAATCCAGTATAGCTCAGTGAAATCAGTCGCTTCAGAAAGTATTCACACCCCTTCAATTTTTAAGCACTTTGTTCTCAGAAATGTTTGAAAGTTTGTTAAAAAAACAAGAATTTAAATCTTTCATATACAAAATTTTTCAGACCCAAATTGTGGTCAGTTGCACCTGCTTGCTTTATAAATGTGTGCAAAGAACCTGATTGGAATTCACGTGTGGCAACCTGAATTGTTTTTACATAATTTAAAAAGGCACCCACCAGTGTATACAACATCCCACAACATATGACAGGACAAAAACTAAGCCATGCAGTCCAAGGAACTCTCTGTTGACCATTATGATAACAGATGGAAAATGGTCTGTACTTACATAACATTTGATCACCTCAGCGTCTCAAAGCTCTTAACATCGTTTCCCATTCAAACACTAATGGAGCTGCCTGAAGGCGCTCACCTGCCATGAGGAGCAGTTTGGGTTTCAGTGACATACCTCAGGTATCCAACAGCTACCCACGTAGGAGCCCAGACGAGATCTTTTCTCTTCAGCCACAGACAGAGACGGCTCCTTTCTGAGGCGTTGGTCAAAGGCTTTAATAGCCTTCCTGTGGGACCGCCTGGTGACTCCTACTTCCCTCAGGAGACTTGCGGTGGAACTGGCAACGAAGCCTCTCAAACTCACCTCCACTGAACATACTTCAACCTTCCTGCCTCGCTCCTCAGCTTCGGCTACAAGGTCACTGTATCACAGCATCTTGCACTCAAAAGCGTAGTTGACTAACTCAACGAGGAAGGAACGCCGACAGGAATTGAACCAGCTGCATTCAAGTGGGCTTCAGTCAGGAGGCAACAGGCTAACCGCATGTTTCTCTCCTGGAAGATGGAAACTTGAGGTCTTGAGAGGCATTGCATTGGTAGCTACTGTCTTGCCCTCCAGTTCAGCAGCCAAACACCTCAGTGCTTGGTTGTGTCGCCAGGTGTATCTGCATTGTGTTCGGCCGGTCTTTCATCCAACTGAGATGTGCTTGAGGGTTGCCAGAACTGAAGACAGAGGACAGGCTGAACCAGGAGTGTTCAACTGGAGAAGCCTTTTTCAGGAAGCTTAATTTATTGCCTAAGCCTCGATTGTCTTAGTGACCGAGGAAAGATTTTGCGTCCACTACTGCAGCGACTGGGGTCCACTTTCTTCCTTATGGAGCAATGTCTCCGAGATACTGTGACTGTCAACTCCAGTCTTGCTTTGGCACATTTGTATTCCTCCACCAAACGAGCCGAAGTTCAGTAAAACCATATGCTGCCGAGACATCTCAGTAGGCCTAGCCATTTCCTCACTTGTGCGTTCACCGGCCTCTTCAGTCGATTGGCGTGAGATATACTGACCTGTAGCTGGTCTTGTGACCGTGTGGTTTGTCGGTGAGTCATCTTGCGCCTCCGCTCTCGCAGACTCAAGCGGTAATCTTCTTCTTGAAGGTTTTGGACAATGGTTGTGCGGATGCAACATGCTTGCCAGGGATGAATGCTGTTGGCATGAGCAGCAAGCCACGCCGGCCTCCATCAGGTCTGTCTGCAAAAGTGTGAAAAAAGTGATGATGTCTCAAATACTTTCTAAAACTATTCTCTTACTCTCAAAACCTTCCTATTTTATTGTCATTATTCATTTCTATCTGAGGAAGCAGTTCCACTGCATCTATTAGTGTCAGTTTAGATGACCTGTTTTCACTTTTTTGGAGGCGATATTCACATCCAATATTTGCTTTCCTTTTAGCTTTGTTTGGTCTTCTGTGCATGAAAATGATGAGCATGATGAGACTGAATCAGAACAGTGAGGTTCAGCCCACCAAACCATAACAATGAGCTGTAGAGTTTTGGGCAATTATTGACTTCTTTTCATAGAACTCCTAATCATTTGATCAATTAGTAAAGAATGTTGATTATAAAAGCATTAAATATAGTTAACAAATAGGTTTAAGTCAATTTGTCCATCCATCCATGAATCAGGCTCTTTATTTTACATGGTGTCAATACTTTATATTAATGTGAGTTGGTCAAAGACAAAAAATGATTTGTTTAACACGCTACTGGCAAAATAAAACTTTGATTTCAACATCTTTTATTTTTCTCCTTGCTTCAGCTGTTTGAGTCTGTCAGACAAATGATCTATCCACTCCCTTTGGCTGTTCTCACGCTGTCAATGGCTCTTTGTGTGTGTGTGTGTGTGTGTGTGTGTGTGTGTGTGTGTGTGTGTGTGTGTGTGTGTGTGTGTGTCTCTGTGTGTGCATGAACTTATATAACTATCGGAGTGAGCTCCCCTTCAAAGGGCTGTTTAAGCATCAAGACTTGGTTTCGGGTTAAGGTTAGATTCAGGTTTAGGTTTATGTTAGTCAGGCATGTAGTTGTGATGATTAAGGTTTGGGTAAGGAATGAAAAAGGGGAATGTGTTATGTTAATGTCTACAAAGATAACCATACCAAGACCTGTGTGTGTGTGTGTGTGTGTGTGTGTGTGTGTGTGTGTGTGTGTGTCTGTTTCCATTTCACTCGAGTATCAGACAACATGCCACCATCGCTCAGTCCTGCCATGTGCTCCTCCCTGTTACATTTCAGCAGCAGCATCACAGTAATCTGTTCACAGCCAGAAAGTCCACCCACCAGTCTGTCTCGCTCCTTTTAGTACTCCCTCCTCAACTCATGTCTCTCTTTCTGTCTCTGTAAGCTTTTAATGCATAGTGACATCAGTGACACGCTGCGATTCGATGCTAAATCAGTTTGGGAAACTGTGCTAGCAGGTCTAGTGTGTGTTGGGTGTATAGGTGCTATGTGATGTGTTTTTTGTGTTGCTTTTTTGCATTGTGCTTCAATAGTGTTGTATTCTTTGAACCATTATTGTGGCATCATGATAAATCAAGTTAGATGATGCCCAAAAAAAAAGAGGAACTTTACCAAGTAGAAATCACAGCCTGACTGTCTCCAAGGCCAAAATCTTTTTTGGCATCATCTAATTTGATTTAGATGATGCCATAGTCCTGTTTAAAAAAAACATAAGAGGAGAACAACTGGTGTGTGTGTTTACAGAGCAGTCAAACAAACTGAGCTGAGCCATCAAATCATGTTTCAAATAAAGAAAACGGTGTTGTCTGACATAATAATATCTGAACTAATTTCTCACATCCACCAGCTTTTATCATCGTCATTATATAGAGTACATTCATGTACTGTTTGTTGTGAATAGTCCTCCATGCACAGATGATTTCTATGAGTAACAATGAAAAATGCAACAGAGAAGCAGGAATGTAATGTGAAAACATTTAATGCTGTTCCTGAAATAAAGCCAAGCAGCATTATAATTATGTAATATAGCTTTATTAAAGCAACTAGGAGAGCCCTCAGAGTGCGTCGACCTCCACCAAGGTCAATAGTCCACTGTAGTATGATATTTCACTATATACAGTTTGTCTGTTCCCAGAACTAAATACAGTGAAGTTTACTGCAGAAAATTCTCATTTTGTTGTGAGTGAAAAATGTCAGTTGTATGATACACAACACTGTTTCCACAAAACTTGGGAGGGACGCTTTGTAAAATGTCAATAAAAACAGAACGCAATGAGTTGCAAATAGACCAAAGATAACATTCAAATGTTGAAGTGGAGAAATGTTGTTGTTTTATGAAAAATATCTGCTCTTTTTTAATTTGATGGCAGCAACACGTCTCAAAAAAGTTGAGACAGGTTCAACAAAAGATTGGAAACATTATGTAGTGCTAAAGATATATCTGGTGGAAAATCTCACAACTAATTAAGATACCATGGCAACAGCTCAGTGACATTATTGAGTATGGGTTTGTTCCTCAATGTAAAACTCCAAAGAATTAGTGGATTTCATCGTCTACGGTTCATGATATCATTAAAAGATTCAGAGAATCTGGAGAAATCTCTGAACACAAGGGACAAGGCTGGAAACTATTATTGGATGGTGGTGATCTTCGGGCCCTCAGGCAGCACTGCATTAAAAACACACTATTTGTTCTCTACCTTTCTGTTGCCAACTCACTGTGATGTGCTGCTGTTCGAACGCATGATAACAGAGAGTTGTCCACCTCTGATAAAATCCCCCAGAATGCATAATGACGGGTCTGAACAGGAACTTCAACATCACTTGTCAGAAAACAACTTGACCTGTATCTCACGACCTTCACCTGGGCAACCACTGGATCACTTCTACTGTTGATTTGAAGGACAAAGGGACAGTCCTGACCTCAGATATCCTCTCTGCAGGCGGCTGGCCGGCTGCTTAGTTCACTTCATCACCTAACACCTGGACCCTGGCGACCCCTACAGTCTGACCCCCAGACCATCGGCACCAGTCCTTTCCCCTCCTCTCTTCTTCCTGTACACAAACAGCTACACCTCCGGTCACCAGTCAGTCGAGCTCCTGAACTCTGCAGACAGCACCAGCCTCATTTGGACTCATCTCTATTGGCCGTGACACCGCCTACAAGTGGGACACTGACCATCTGGTGTCCTGTGCAGCCAAAATAAATTGGAGCTCAATGCTCCTGCTCATCTCCCTCACCAAGAATCTCCACCAAGCATTTACTCCCTGCAGCAGTTCAACCTGTCTAAAGATAGGCTGGTGCACCTTCCCACCGCTGTCATCATCAGTCCATCACACTGCGACCACCGCTGAGGACGAAGGAAGACCGCAGCACGTCATCTGCTCTCCTGAGAGGGTGATGTCGCTCCAGGACCTGCAGGCCTCCACGACACTGGCGAGGCGAGCAGAAAAGATCACGGCCGCCGCTTCCACCGCCTCGCGTACATATTTCCAATGACTCACGTCACAAGGACAGTTTCTTCCCGCCTGCAGCTGGCCTTGTGAACAATTAGAAAATGAACATATTTCTCAACTTATTTTTTACTGTGACATTTTATTTTTTACATATTTACCACCTATGTTTTATGCAAATTGATCCAAACAAAACTCTCAAACTAAACTTTCAATTTCAACTAAAGAGTCAGTTTGCGAATTGACACCTGAACACTGACATCTGTCTGCAGAAATAATTACAGTAATTAAAGTCAAATTCACAGCACAGTATCAGCAGAAGCAGGTCCACCAGCATCAGTCAGCAGATACAGTGTAAACTGACTAATGCTGGAAACCACAGTAACACTGTACTGAGCTGACATGACCTGAAGTAATTAAATGCAAAAGTACTTGCTGAATGCATCTTAGTTGAGAGATTTGAATGACCATTGGGTCATAAATAGATCATTATTTCAGTCTAAATTTAAATGTAATCACTGAATGATAAATGTTTCGTTGTCACGGCTGCGTGTGATTAAGTCGAAAGGATTTTTGAAAGAAAAAACTCATTTAAGTTTCTGAATCCATCAGATCGAGTACATGTGCTTGGAAATACACAAGTTATCACCTGTGTTCACAGGACTCCAATAAACAGGAAGCTCCACATATAACATGTCCCACAAACTGAAGGAAATTCAGTCAGGGGTGCAGAGTAATGGAAACACATATCATTGGTCATCAAAGAGAAAGAAATTTAGCACAGAAATCTGAAAAATAACCAATAAGGGTTCCAGGTGATTATTTAAGAATTAAGAGAGAGAACTTGATTGTCAAATGTACATTGTGTAAAGGCGACTACTAATTCTTACTTTGCTGCTCCTCCCTTTCCTTAACAAGAAAATATATATACATATTTACACAATCTAAAAAAAAGTACTTCAATAAATATCTGAGAATACAAATAGAAATAGTTAAATAGAAAACACATAAGAAATAAAAAATGCACAGTATTGTGCAAGAAGCAGCAGAGAGCAGAAATCAGATGATACATTACCTGGTACCTTCAAAACCCTCCATCCACAGTGTGATGCTCATATCAAAGACGAGGGTCCAATTATGTCATAATATAATATACACTCACGACCACTTTATTAGGTACACCTTGCTAGTACCGGTTGGACCCTTTTGCCTTCAGAACTCCCTTAATTCTTGGTGTCGTAGATTCAACAAGCTGCTGGAAACATTCCTCAGAGATTTTGCTCCATATTCACATGATAGCATCACGCAGTTGCTGTAGATTTGTCGGCTGCACATCTGTGAGGTGAATCTCCCGTTCCACCACATCTCAAAGCTTCTATTGGATGGAGATGTGGTGGCCGTGGAGGCCGTTGGAGTCCAGTGAACTCATCGTCATGTTCCAGAAACCAGTTTGAGATGATTTGATCTTTGTGACGTGGTGCGTTATCCTGCTAGAAGCAGCCATCAGAAGATGGTCCACTGAGGACATAAAGGGACGGACACGGTCAGCAGCAATACTCAGGTAGGCTGTGGTGTTTAAATGATGCTCAGCTGGTACGAAGGACCCAAAGTGGGCCAAGAAAATATCCCCCCCACCACCATACCACCACCACCAGCCTGAACCGCTGATACCAGGCAGGATGGATCCACACTTTTATGTTGTTGACGCCAAACTCTGACGACCATCTGAATGTGGCAGCAGAAATCCAGACTCATCAGACGGAGACGTTACTCCGATCTTCTCCTGTCCAATGAGCCGGTGTGAATCCAGCCTCAGTTTGCTGTTGTTAGCTGACAGGAGGACCCGGTGGTCTTCTGCTGCTGGAGTCCGTCTGCTTCAAGCTTCCACGTGTTGTTCAGATCTTCTGCATACCTCGGTTGGAACAAGTGCTTATTGGACATACTGTCCTTTCTATCATCTCCAACCAGTCTGGCTGTTTTCCTCTGACCTCTAAAAAAAAAAAAAAAAAAAAAATGTCCCCTCGGGGATTAATAAAGTATATACCTACCTACCTACCTACCTCTAACCTCTGGCATCAACGAGGCATCTTCGCCCAGAGAACTGCAGCTCACTGGATATTTTCTCTTTGTCGGACCGTTCTCTGTAAAGCTAGAGATGGTTGCGCGTGAAAATCCCAGTAGATCATCAGTTTGTGAAATACTCAGACCAGCCCGTCCGGCTCCAACAACCTGCCACCTTCACCTTCACTGAAATCACCTTTCTTCTTCGTTCTGATGCTCCGTTTGAACTTCAGCAGCTCGTCTTCACCGTGTCTTCATGCCTTAATGCGTTGAGCTGCTGCCATGTGATTGGCTGATCAGATATTTGCGTTAACGAGCAGTCGAACAGGTGTACCTAATAAAGTGGCCGGTGAGTGTACATAATATAAGAAGGGAAAATACATTTACATGATCAGTAACAGCATCGTTGGTTTGAGGACATTTGAGAGTTGAATAAAAGTTGAATAAAAGTTGAGAGTCTCAGTCTCTTTCCTGGATAAAATCCAGATTAAATATATTTTTGTTTACAAATAGTAACATGAGTGTCTATTGGCCACATCCCAATTCATATTGCAATCTGTCGACATGCAAGTCAACTCCAGTCCAGATGGCAAATGGAAATGTTTGGAAATCGAACAGCCAAAAACCCTGGAAGAATTATAAAATGTGCCGTTTAGTCACAAACACCAACGACAAACACCTGCTTGATATCTACATTATAAAGATTCCTTTTGGAATCACATGATGTCATTTTATCTTTTAATCGTAATATATTTTATACATAAAAAAAAACATAAAATCAGAATGCACAGATTTGACCACTTTAGAAACAGCTCAGTCAGACAGTCGGCAGCCTTCGTGTCTCCAACACCGCAGTGTCACAGACGTTTTTAACCAATAGGACAATAAATAAAGACGATTCCACTATTAAGTGATTTCACATCAGTTTTGTGACCGTACAGAACCTGACGTCTGACACGAGATGTTCCTGATCAGATTCTTGCCACTTGTAATTTAAAATTTTAGACCGTCAGCACGACACCACAATGCTGCTTCAACATCCATCCGCTCTATCACTCTGGAGAAAGTGTCAGGGCCGTTGGACTGGACGGATCACGGAGAGTTGGCCTCCTCTGTTGACGATGCACCGACTGGTTTTTAGTCAAAGTTAGTTCCACATTGTCTTGTGGGCCGAAGCATCACTGTGACAGCCGATTAGATTTTTAGTAGTTTTTTTTAATGGTCCTCTGGAGGATCCATTGCATTGTTTCAGTGTAAATCAAGGTTCAAGGTTCATTTATTTGTCACGCTGACCGTATCCATATTAATACACATACAATGGAACAAGATTACGTTTGTCAGGACCAGGGTGCAAAGATAATTATCAAGAAATTACCAAACACGCGATTAAAATGTGCAGCTAAAAACATACATAAAACATACCTGACACAGAATTAGAAGACAATGACAGAACAGCAGAAACCGGCTGAAAAAACTAAAAAGTGCATCAAGTAAGAGGTAATAAATATAAGACATGAAATACAGTAGCCGGTGTCGTACAGTAAAGGACATGGTAATTGTTCTAAACATTAAATAACTTAAAACGTGTTTATTAATATTTGTTCATTCGTAACTATTCTTCAACTCCTGTGGTACAAACTGTGCTGCTTCCACTCGGGGAAAAACCATAGCAAACATTTGCCTTGAGCTGATTTTAGGAGGCTTTAGCATCTTTTTCTTTCGCCACCTCGTTGGCAGCCTCGGCTGCATCAGACGTGGATTCAGCTCACTCTTCTGCGTGATGACCTCACCCTGTCCCGCCTGCAAGAAGTCACTCCACTTAGTGTAAAATCACACATTCGTTCTTCCTGACTGTACTGTGACTTTATTATACCTGCTATGAATGATTTAATAATACGTGATTCATGAGTAAAAGGTTGATGGTGAGGTGCAGCAGTCTGATGTCGTTCACCTCACAGCAGCCGGCTGCGCTGCAGAATGTGAATGAGATTCTTCATCTGAGTTAAATGAGGTAACTGTTGTATTCTCAGAGGACGACGCTCAGACTGATCCCTCGGTTTGAGAGACGCTCACACACAGACCGTAGAGCATTTATCGGTCGTATCGATCGGTGCAGCAGAGACAGACTGAGAGTGTCTGCAGGGTTCAGACATGCAGACACCAGGCGTTCAGCAACACTCTGCTTCACAGGAGAACTTGAAGGAGGTCGGCGCCTGAAGAGAAGCTCGGTGTTGATAAGAAGGGATGCTGGGAACACATCGATACTGTGTGTGTGAGGGAGGTGGGGGTGGGGGGGGCGCTGCGTGGATAAATACACTACAAACTCACTGTATTTTAAATGCACATGCTTAACATCGTTTTAATATTTAATCTCTGTTTTGTCTCCAAATGTTCTTGCATTGCATACTTCATGTCTTGACTCATTTCTGAACTGCAGTGAGAGTATGTGAAGGCAGACAGAAGAGCTGCAGCACACCGAGGCCTCCAAACTGACCACAACGTTTCAGACTGCAGACACATCACATGCTTTTTCTCAAATCAGACCTCGAGGACAGACTGTCCACACTGTTGTTTGCACGTGAGCAGATCAGATTTGGTGTGTCCTGACATCACCGACTTATCTGCATGGGTTGCCGTGGTAACGACGTGCGAGTGACACAAGAAATCGTATCTGAGGCAGCACAGCGTCCAGACTGACATCCGAATGGAATCATTTCAAACAACCTCCAAATGTGGTTTGGATTCAGACTTTCAACAATCAATCTGGTGAAGACAAAAATCTGATTTGGGCGTTGAACACGTAGACGTCATCAGTTTTAGCTAAATGAACCAAACATGGAGGTCAGAGAGAGTTTCAGCGGTGGTCTGTGGATTTCATGATGTTTCTATCAGATGATCAAAATCACGCCGCTCGTGATCTCTTGAGCAAACAGAAGTCTGCAAACCCGAAGATCAAGATTCACCTCAGGAGGCACGGTGAGGTAAGAAGTCTCTGTGTGTGTGTGTGTGTGTGTGTGTGTGTGTGTGTGTGTGTGTGTGTGTGTGTGTGTGTGTGTGTGTGTGTGTGTGTGTGTGCAGCTAATGACTGCTCTCGGGACAGAGGCCGACATGCCAGGATTTCCAGTCATCAGTGTTTCCAGTGATCAGATCCAAATGTTTTGCCACATTCTGCTCTGACATGAACTGAGTGACTCCATAACTCAACTTTATGTGTTAGATGTCAGATGAAGAGATTCAGACCTCCGACAAAAAGATAAAAAACTAAGACAAATCTTTCTTGTGTCACCAGTTTTAACGTCAGTGTCATAAACATCCATAATTCCACTTCCACACATCTCAATTTCAGATAGTGTCTCATAAAGTTGAGTACAGTATGAGTATGAGTAAATATTCTGAATACAGTTCATTACAATAGAAAGTGAGTGTCGTAGTAGTTTTAAAGTTTTGAATATTCTGTGTGTGTGAATAGCATCATATTTATTAGCATATATCCAGGAAGCAACAGGAAACAACTTAATAGTTGAAAACCAATATTGACCACTGATATTTTGTCTGATGTGAATCTCCTGCTGCAGCTTCAGCCTTTACTCTGCTGTGGGCCGAATCATGAAGGGCTGTCACTGCAAGAGGACGACAAAGAGCCAGCAGATCAGGGATCAGCAGGCCACCAGCCTCCTAACATTAACGATACAATCATAATACAAAATTAAAAAGTGCATCCAGATGTGAGTAAAAGTCATGATTTTTTAGGTGCGAGTGAAGAAGCATGTTGCAATAAAACAAGTACACATTAATCAGAAGTACATGTAAAAGAATACAGGTAGCTTATTACGACCCGCCTCTGAGCCTGATGGAAAATAATATTACTTCTTCTATCGAAATAATAATAAAAACAAAAGAAACGATATGATATAAGTTAAAGAAGCGCAGCGCTGTGTGACTGTGATTTGGACTCAAAGGCACAACTTAGAGTCACAGCTTGGTTCAAGGATTTCACTGAATGTTTTCAGAGAAAATCACAAATGTTTACAAAGACGTTAAAACAACAGTAATCAGTCCAGTCAGGCAGATGTGCAGCAGAAAGGCCGACAAGGAAACAACAGCCTCAGGTCATAAACGAGAAAACTCCCAGAGAGACGACACCGGAGCCGACAGCTGTGAACGACGACGACCCGGCAGAAGACATATACACCAGGACAGGAGCGATTAGACGCAGGTGGAAACCATCAGGGCGGAGCAGACGATCACAGAAGGGACCGGAAGGGAAGTGATCTGACATGAAACAGGAGGTAAGGACCAAAATAAAACAGGAAGTGGAACCAGAAATATTGCAAAATAAGCAGACGGGACGAGATGTTTTCTCAAAATCAGCATCCAAGTGACGCACGTTCTTGTGAGCGCTGGTCCGTGCGCACTTCGATTTCTGCGGACATGACGAGAGGCGGGACATCAGATTTTGTGTCAAACTGTGAAAATCGTCAACAGAGACCCTTAAAGTGCTTGAGGAAGCTTCTGAGCAATGAAACAACGAGCCGGGTGAGTGACATTCACCTTTCAGAGGGGCGGAGCTTCACTGTCCAACACCGAAAAAGGTGCATCAGGTCAGGAGACACCAGGTGGGTGTCCTTTGACATTCGGTCGGTGGGTCACCTCAGATTCGTCCCCCAGCGTCAGACGGTCAACACCGAGCTCAACTGTTCTACTTCAGGTGCGTAAAACATGGCAGACACATGTGGACCAGTGCTCACTGTAACTCAGGCGCTGACTTTGATCAAGTGACATCATTTGTACCACGTTCTCATCAGGGTTACACCTTCCTGCTGCTCCGCGTCCGTCACCGTGCTGCCCATCGTCTGCAGGCAACACGAGCCGTCTCGGGACGTATCGATCCGCCCTCGTAATGAGGCTCAAGCTAACGCTCAATTAAACTTAATGTCTGTCAGGGAGAACTGTGGCTTAGACAGCTGATGACAACATGACTCTTGGACTTCTGGACACTCTTGTCATTCATGTTGCGCAAATAGTCCAAAATATTTAAAATTATGACAAATGTTTTCTAATATTTAGAAACATGTAATATTGCTGACATGGCATTTGATGAAAACGACCTTTCTGGCGTCTGTAAGCAGACCAAAGTTACGTTTGCTTTACTTCATGATATAAGAAGAAATCCTCAAAATAGTTGGATGTGAATATTCTGCTGATTGATTAAGTGGATTAATGGGTTAACTATTTAAGTTCCAGGAAAAAAACAAGAACAACTTTAAATACGCAGCATTGAAAAATAAACAAATAAAAACACAATAACTTGCTAATGAGTCATGATTATTTATTTTCTTTCCAAATAGACGTAGTGTTGTTATTATTAAAGTTTTTAATGAAATGTAATGTTTACAAAGTTGTGCTTTCTCTTCCCGACCCAAACTTTTGTAATTTGTGTGTCTTGACCAGAGAATTATCAAATGATGAAACTGTTTCATTTGAACTTGGGACACGGTGGTGCGGTGATTTGGTTTCCCCTGGCTGCTCTGTGGGTGTGAATGTGACCATGAATGGTTGTCAGTGTTTCAGTGTTGGCCCAGTGATGGACTGGCCCGTCCATCACTGGGCCAAATGACAGCTGGGATAGGCTCCTCCCCTTTAACCCTGTTCCATCTTGGACGGGGATAAATAATGGATCGATGGACCTGCAACAGTTTTGGAAGGTCCTGACGTATTATGCATTGCAGCACCAAACCTTTTATGTGCCATTTTAAAGGGCAGTGCTGGTTGAAAATAGGTGGTGATAGAATCTCTGACTCACTGGATGGAGAATCAGTGTCATCGACTATTTCAGGCCTCTTTTTCCTCAACTGTTACTCTCAAAACCTGACTGGCAACAGGAAACCAACCTGCAGGTTTGTTTGTATGTTTGTTTATTTAGATCCTCATTAGCTTTTGCAGCTACTCTTCGTTGGGGGTCTTCATACTTGACACAGTGACAATACACTTTGTTTTACAAACACAAACACAAGAAAATACAAAGACCTGCTCCGACTGAATCTACCGCGATCAACCAAAAGGAATATCCTCATTCAACATAAAGCCTGTAATACGCTCACATACCCAGAATGCTTAGGAGTCACAGAGATTTCTTCATCCGGTAGGTAGTGCTCTTTTAGCACTTTTTAAAAACGATATATATACTTTTGTTGTGAAATGTGATTTGGGAGGGAACTCTGAATTACGGTACGTTGAGCTCATGTCGTCTTGGATCTCGGTAAAGTGAAACAACCTCCAGCAGCGTGACGAGTTAAATACTCGTGAGCGTCCGCACCAAATCATTATTTGTACAAAACATGACATTTCAGGGACGTTACTTCTGAACCCACTGAGCTACACGTGCTGCTTTATTCTGGACCAGCTGCAGTTTTCTTAAATGACCTGATGAAGAATTGGACCAAACACCTGAACAATAATCTATCTAATAAAGTCTGGCAATGTGATTCTGAGTTATGTTCGGTTTGTCAAAGTCTCTTTCATCAGTCTCCACACAACTACTTACAGTATGTCACTTCCATTTATACGACCAAGTGTAACACAATGTGTTCAACAGTAGTCGAGAGTGAGATGAAGCAGGAAGTGGCTGCAGCTGCAGGTTTGAACATGTATGTATTGATTATTTTCATTATTAGGTAGTTAGGTTATTTGTACAAACTATTTTTTATAGTGGCCTTCACACCATAATCAGTTGGAGATGAAGGACAGTTAGTTAGCTGCTATCATGGCTAACAGTAAATCCAATGATCCCTGATACAAACACTATGTCTCTTTATGTCTCTGAGACAGACCACAGATAAAAATCATGAACAGCTCCAACAGCACGCTCCACGTTCGGTTTGTAATCCCAAACTCTAATCAGACATCGAGAGTTGCTTCTCTGCCTCCGTCTTCAGGAGGCAACGTGCTCATTAGCCGACAGCAAACTCATCCGATGGCAGGATATACCAATTAGTCTCCCAGCAGGAAGCAGCTCCCCCGCCGCCAAAATAAACTCCCAGAGGTCTTTGTGTGTTTCTATTAGCCCGTTCTCTCGTCTCTCCTCGTGACTCTTCTATTTTTATAGCATCGTATCTTTCACTCTCTGTTTGCATGTACACAGGTACTTCAGACAAAGCAACACGTACACTACTGAAGCATTCACATCTTAAAATAACATTTAATATCTTAAAAGTACCTGTAACTTGATTGACAGGCCTGAGTTACTCAATAATGTCGACAAGGTAACTAGTTTGTACGTAAACCACAAAAACAGCCTCTTTTTTCCAGCTTGACAACAGTCAGTGTGACTTTTTCCAGCCGTCAGCCTGAACATGACAGACAGGAAGTAGCTGACGAGTGAAAACATCGACATCACTGCACAAACTGTCGCATTAATCATCCTACTTATTACCAAATCGTTTTTTTGCAGGTATGTTTAGGTGCAACGTTAGCACAGGTTGGTTTGTTTTTTATTGTGCCAATTCGGTACAACATTTACCAAAGGTGTTGGAGTTGGACGTACAAAGCTCGACTCTCTCACCACATAAAGGTTCACATCCAGATTACCGTCTGTCGTCCGTCAGTCTCTTACCTGCATCGTCCACCGAACACGTGTCAGAAGCCTTTTCTTCTGCCCTTTTTTATCTTCCTTCCCTATCTGGTCATGTTTCCTTGATTTCTGGTCTTCTATTGTTAAACGGCTTCTTTTTTGTCCGTCGTGTGTTTATTGTTGTTGTTTGCTACTTTGTGCTGCAGCCTGCAGACACAGTTAAACAGCTGCTGTGTTTTAGTCCTTAAAACCATGAATCCTCCTGTTTGTTGTGGAACTATTTCACGGCGGGGGTCGACGGTGACGCAGTGATGTGTTTTACGACCGTGGGTGTTTTATTTAGAAAGTTGACCGGATTTCCTCCGACTGACTTCCTGCCCGGCCGTTCTTCTCTGTTCAGATTGCCGCGCTCTCGGAGCGGCTTCCATCACAAATAGACTCGCTGCCTATCTTTGGCGTCGTGGTGCGGCGACTCGCTTCTGGTGGCACCGACGCAACCGGTGGGATACGAAGCACCGACTCAAATGATGGAAATTCACTCCGCCAGCCGCGTGGAAAACAGCCTTTAGACCTACAATGACGGTAAAAGGTAAAACAGGGTGAAATATATTTAAGTTTCTCTTGAAGATCTCACATTTGTGGACTCTGTGTTCTCATTAAAAGATGTCTGAACTGAGACAGTCCGGCGAGACCTTCATGTTTTCCTGCAGCGTCGGTCCTGTTACATTCACTTCATTGTGTTTATTGTGTTGCAGTCGTGGTCGGAACAAAAGGGCGACCTCCGATTAGAGAAGGACCAAAGATCTGTTCTGGGGAGTATCAATGACGGAGATCCACCTCCCGCCTCTCTGCGTATGTGTGTGCGTGTTCATTGACCTGTTCGTGCATTCTTGTTTCCCTGCATGTTAGAATTTACATGTGTGTGTGTGTGTGTGTGTGTGTGTGTGTGTGTGTGTGTGTGTGTGTGTGTGTGTGTGTGTGTGTGTGTGTGTGTGTGTGTGTGCACATCATCCTTCTTCAGCTTCGATGGTGAGGTTTCACTTTCCCACTGGTCAGGGGCTGAGGCCCACAGTCCTCAGGGGTCAAAGGGCATTCGGGCCTATAATGTGACATCATGGCAGCTTAGAGAGGTCAAGAGAGGTCATCGTCAGGAGGAGAGGACACTGACACGACAAAAGAACCGCCGATATAAAGAGAGAGGCACATTATGGAGGAGAAAAAGGCTGAAACAAAGAGTTTAGGAGGCGAGTGAAGGAATCCAGAGACACGTCCCTTCACTGCCAATCACATCTCGGCGTCTTTGCACAACTGATTGAACACAGTGGAGGATAGATGTTGACAAGTATTCAGTGTTTCCCTCTGTGTGCTCTTGTCATGGTGGAAAACCTGGGAAACAACATTTATAAAACAGGAAACGAAGGATTGAACCAAGCAAAATGCGTTGTTTGGCACTAATTTTGCAGAAAAATCTATTTAGAAAACAGTTTACTTGACATTTGTTGCATGGAATTTGAATCTATGATAAAAAAAAAAAAAAAAGTTGGACAATCTTTTGTCAACAAGCCAATTAAACACAGATAAACAGACAAATAAACAAATTACTGTTTTGCTGTAGTCTTATTAAAAGATCTGCACGCAGTTGTGGAGTCACACATTGTGATGACTTTGCTTATCAACCAGTAATGTTATCACTAAAGGGATGTCTCTATTGTGTCTGCACTGTCTGCATTCATATAAAAAAAAAGAAACAACAGAAACAGAGGCATAAAAATAAAGAATAAAAGCAGATGGCGAAAATGAATGCGTCATTACAAAGTTTACAATAAAGTGGAGATCATTATCAGTTTATATTGGCTGAACAATAAAACAGGATTAATAAAGATGGACTTTTCCATTAACAGATGGTGTGGATGTGTATTCTAGATTTCTCTCAAACTCAGTGAATCCCATGTTCGATATAAGACAGATATATGATGTCATTACTCATGAGAATCACAACACTAGTACTGATGATGTTACTGCTACTTTCATTTTTACATGATCATAAACTGTCAGTTCTCATAAACAGCTACAGATAATCGTACCAAAATGTTGATTCTGCAGTACAGACATTTTGTATTTGAATTTGAGTTCCTTCTGATGTGTAGAGATGGATTTAGGTGTGTATGTGTTGTTTAGTGTGGTTAGACAATAACTAGTTGGACTACTGGGTATTTTTCTGTCCTTTCACAAATAGAAACACTGATTGTGATCGCAGCTGCAGAACTCGAGAGTTATCTGGCTTCATGATTAATTTTGCAGGTTATTTCACCAGTTTAAACACGGTGTACACGACAGCTGGAATACAAATCGTTTTTGCAGAAGCTTTTATTGGACTTTGCTTTCCAAAGCTCGTTACACTTACTCAGGAGTGACTGTTGCATATTTGTTTCAGATTTACGGTGTTATTGGACAGATTAGTGAAACTCGTGCCAGCTGGACTCAGACTTAAAACTTTGGCTTTTTCTGCAGCCAAACCTTCAAAGATTCTTGTTGTTATTGCTCTCCTTGACAAAGATCTTTTTTCCACAATAATTAGTTTTTCATAATAACATTGAATGGAGTGGCGACAGCAGCCTGTGAAGATCAAACACAGAGATGTCCCAAGTTGATCCTCAGGATCAGGGATGATCCAAACATGACTTAATGGAGCTCTGTCAGCTAAAATAAACCCGCACCAATCGGATCTGTCCACAGCTACAGATGAAGTGCTGCCCTGCTTTACGAGAGCCACACTCGCAGTGTGAGCACTCACAGGGAAAATCAGTGTGTGCATTTGAAGATATGTTGGGCACAGTAGTGCTGACGAGCTGCAACGTATGGCAGATGTTTTCAGTGTGCGTAGATTTTTTTATAACAAAAATAAATTGTAACAGATGTGGAGTGTCCTTTCTTTATTTTCTTTTTTTCTTATCAACAGTGCGCACAACATGATAATTATGGTCCCTAAACATAATGTTTGTTAATGTAATGTAACATATTTCAGATTTAGTAGCTGCAGTTGTTATTTGAATGTGTTAGAGACATTTAATAATCATTTAGGTGAATATAACTTTCAGGTTGGACTTCGTTTCCAATGCCAATGACTCGAATCAGGATTAAGACTAAAAACACCTGATTATCAAATGCCACAAAGACTTATCAGCTAACTGTGCAGCTCTTTGGTGTTTTCAGCTTTCAGTTAATTTTTCTGTTTCTGTGTTTCCGGGAGCAGCAAGCAACTACATTCAACAATAATCTCAAATCATTCCACACTATACTATGAATTATCAGCACCAAATGGCAAAATTACCAACTGCCAGTTGAAAATTGAACACAGAAGCGACTAATGTAGATATTTGTATTGATCCTTGGTGGAAACCAAAACCAGGGCTAAAAGGAGGGGGGTATTACATTTACAAGCTTATTTTGTGCTCACAGCACAAGCAAGCTACAACCTTCGAGAGGAAGTACTCCAAGTTTTATCACCTGATTAAAATCAGCAACTGACCACATGGTGGTCACATCAAAATCAGTTCATTTCAGTGAGAATTGTGCAATCACAGATCCACTCTCTGAGCAGAGTAATCTGACAACACGCCTACTCACTGCGCATTAAAAAAAAACTTTCCGCAATCTTTCTGACCCACAATATAACGGTCATCTTTCCCCACCACTCCTACTCACCGGCTTTGGCTTCCTGCTGATTCTTTTTGCTCCCCAATAATTTCTCAAAAACTTCGATGTGCGCTCTGTGCTCAAGTTTCAGGTGCTTAAAAAAATCCCAGACACCCGGACAACTGCTGTTGGAATACGTGCAGAATGTGGTTGGACGTTGTTCTGCTGAAATAAACAAGACCTTCCCCGAAAGAGACGTTGTCTGGATGGCAGCATATGTTGCTCCAAAACCTGAATATATCATTCAGCATTAATGCTTCCTTCCAGATGTTCAAGCTACCCATGCCATGTGCACTAATGCATCCCTGTACCATCACAGATGCTGGCTTTAGAACTGAGCTGATAACAAGCTGGATGGTCCCTCTCCTCTTTAACCTGGAGGATGCAGCGTCCATGATTTCCAAACAGAATCTCAGATTGTGATCCATCAGACCTCAGGACAGTTGTCCACTTCACCTCAGTCCATCTTCAATGATCTCGGTCCAGAGAAGGCGGCGGTGTTTCTGGATCATGTTTCTATCTGGTTTCTTCTTTGGAGAGTTTTAACCTGCATTTGTGGACGCAGCGATGAACTGTGTTCACAGATGATGGTTTTCACAAGTGTTCCTGAGCCCATGCAGTGATTTCCACTCCAGACGAGTGTGTTTTTAATGCAGTGGTACCTGAGGGCCCGAAGATCACCACCATCCAATATTGGTTTTCAGCCTTGTCCTTTGCATACAAAAAATATTTAATGATATTATGAACCGTACATGATTCAATCCCCAAATTATTTACAGTTTTACGTTGAGGAACATTATTCTTAGATTGTTGAACTATTCTCCCACTTCACTGCTGAGAGACTCTGCCGCCCCTGGATGCTCTTTTTATTCCAATCATGTTACTGATCTGTTGCCATGGTAACCTGATTAGTTGTCAGGTGTTCCACCAGTCGTTGTGTTGTTTGTTTTTAGCTTTAGACATATTTTCCAGTCTTTCGTTGACCCTGTCCCAACTTTTTTGAGATGTGTTGCTGATATCAAATTCAAAATGAGCATTTTCTAACATTACTCAGTTTTAACATTTGATGTGTTGTCTTTGGTCTATTTTCAATTAAACGCGGGTTAATGTGATTTGGAAGTCATCGCATTCTGTGACCTTATCACAAGTGGTCAACTCTGCAAAAATAACATAAATTATAAATGATATCTAAAGTCATATTTTGAATTAAAGAAGATTTATAATTTTGATCACAATTTTCTGTTAAAGATTACATCCCATAATCACAGTGAACTTCTGCTACTTGTTGTCACAGAGGACGATGCAAATACTGAGTGGTATTAACATGTCAAAGAAGCTTCAACACAGAAAATTACTTCACACTGAATGTACAGCGCTGGCTAATGGGATGTTAAAATGAATTCATATTTTTGCCTACATTATGAGAATATACAGTAGTTGGCTGTGATTGTAATATGGAGTGAGGAAGTATGGCTGCCTTCGGGTTCTCTGTGCTCCCACACTGTCTGCCTCTCCTGTCAGCAGAGAGACAATAACAACAGCCAAATGCTTTTTATCTGCACCTGCAAATCTGCTCTACGCCTACACTCGGTACAGATGCTTTCATAAATGTCCATGGGTCTGTGTGCCTTGTGTGTATCTGTGTGTGTGTGTGTGTGTGTGTGTGTGTGTGTGTGTGTGTGTGTGTGTGTGTGTGTGTGTGTGTGTGTGTGTGTGTGTGTGTGTGTGTGTGTGTGTGTGTGTGTGTGTGTGTGCGCCTGTATTTTCAGAGTGACTGAACGTGTGGGAGTCGGCAACCGAGAGCGGAGCTACATTTCCCTGCTGCATAATGAGCCTCTGCTCTAGTCTGGGGACAAGAGGAAAAATAAAAAGGATGTCTCCCACCTCTGACACATTTACCTAGATAGAGGCCTTACACAATCACACTCATTACCATGCTTAGATATCTCGGCTGGAAAACTGCGAGACACCAAATGATGTCCTCAATCCAGAATTCAATCCGATATAAATGGAATCAAAGCTTGTCCAATGAAAGCCATTGAACCCTGCTGGCATTTTTCTCTTTTACCCTGAGAACTCATCTCAACCTCTTTCTGAATGGAGGCTGAGGAGCGTCAGGCAAGATAAGTCATTTCATTTCCAGCCATCTCTTCAGTGCTTTGAATGTTAATGACCACTTCTGAGGTGAGAGGACTGCATCTGAGAGTCAAGGTAGAACACTGACTGAAGCTCTAACATCACAGTTACAAGCAAGAACCAAGGGGAGGCTGTGTGTACGCAGATAGAGTAATGTATGGACAGTCCACCTTGTGTGCATTTCAAATGTTTAATCTGCGTCTGATAGTTTAGATTATAATTGAGGTAATGTAGTTAACTGTGACAAACCTTGTGTAGTTATACCAACAGGATTGCTCAAGGGATGGTAATGTCCACCACTTTGGTCCAGAACTTCTGCAATACTTTAACTTATCAGTTCAAGACTGACATAGTTTGGGTTTCTGGCTTCTTTTTTTTTTAACTCTTTTGCATCTCCCACTCTGCTACATTTTTAACCCTGTTTCAAAATAAATTGGGACGCTGTGTAAAATGTAAATAAAAACAGAATGCAATGATTTGCCAATCATGTAAACCCATATTTAATTGCAAAAAACCCCAAAACAATAATACAACATATCTGCTTATTTTGAGTTTGATGCCAGCAACAAATCTAAAAAATGTTGGGACAGGATCCTGTTCACCACTGTGTTGCATCACTTTTACAACACTCTGTAAATGTTTGGGAACTGAGGAGACCAGTTTCTGGAGTTTTGAAAGTGAAATGTGGTCCCATTCTTACCTGATAGAAGTTTTCAGCTGCTCAACAGTTCAGGGTCTCCTTTGTTGTATTGTTCATGTCCTGATGCTCCAGATGTTTTCAAAGATTGACAGGTCTGGACTGCAGGAGGTCAGTTTATCAGCGGACTCTTCTACTAGAGAACCATGCTGTTGGAATACGTGCAGAATGTTGTTGATGTTGTTCTGCTGAAATAAACAAGACCTTCCCTGAAAGAGACATTGTCTGGATGGCAGCATATGTTGCTCCAAAACCTGAATATATCATTCAGCATTAATGCTTCCTTCCAGATGTTCAAGCTACCCATGCCATGTGCACTAATGCATCCCTGTACCATCACACATGCTGGCTTTAGAACTGAGCTGATAACAAGCTGGATGGTCCCTCTCCTCTTTAACCTGGAGGACACAGTGTCCATGATTTCCAAAAAGGCGGGGTTTTTTGTGGGTTTTTTTTAGCTTTCCACAACTTTTCCAGTCTTTTTTTTTCCCTCTCCCAACTTTTTGAGACGTGTTGCTGCCATTAAATTAATAATGAGCATATATATATATAAAAATCAGTTTCAGCATTTGATATGTTGTCTGTGGTCTATTTTTTTTAACTAAATATTGGTTTAGGTGATTTAAAAATCATTGCATTCTGCTTTTATTTATATTTAAGATGGGGTCACCACTTTTTTAGAAAACAGGGTTGTAGTCTCTCCAATGGTAATGGAAATGAACATGTAACTGGGATACCTGATCATTACTGGGACACTAGTGTGCGGTTATACACCCATACACACTCCTTATTATCTAGACACGCAAACGCTGTATGTTGTTGAATTTTTCAGTCCTGCAGCGCATTAGATGAAAACTCCACCACCATCATGATGGTCTTCCACAGAACCGAAACCCTCCTAGTTTGTAGACTGAGGTTAAAGATCCGCTGGAGAGGCTCTCCCAGTTGGGCTGCACAGTCCTTAAGCAGTCTCGGACACACAACATCTGGGACATATGCTCTCCAACTCCGTCCTCAGGTCCTCAGCCGAGTTGTGGGTGGAGTTGCAGATGCAGAGATGGGGGTGCAAAAGCTCCCACCCACTGTCGCCTGGCTGTTCTTTGCTGCTTGTTGGTTGATGGTCTTCATTCCCTTCCACACCTCCCTGCTATGGTTGTGCTGCCACTTTCGTCCTGAAGTCCTGCCTTTCTTAATCTCCCCATCGGCTCATGCTGCACGTGCTCTTGCTTCTCCATCCATAAAGGCCTCCTTTTCCTGGTTGAGGAGTGCCGTATTGTCGCAGGAGATTCCAGGGTTAGTTATTAGGGAAGCAGGGTGCAGTCCTTGCTTGTTTAATGACATCCCTACAGAAGTTAATGTATTAATTGGTGCAGTCAACCATCCTGTCCATGTCAGTGTCCGTGCTGTTCCCCTGTGACTTCTCCAGTACGATCCAATCCGTGCACTCAAAACAGTCCCTTAGAGACACGCTGGTTCAATGAGTGGCTGGTTTCAGGCTGCAACAACACATAAGGTTTGTAACACGGCTGCAGGAAGATTGGATTGTGATCTTATTCGCTGCATGGTGATAGAGCTGAAGCACTGTGAGCCTCCTTTGCATTGGCATACAACACATAATGCGTCTTATTTTTTTTTTTGATAGGACGGTCAACCAACTGTGTAAAGCCGGTCAGGTGGGAGGAGGTAAAATCCCTCGATATTGCAATGGATGCATCGGGATGTTGGGTCTGTATTCTCACTACAGCTTCGTGGATGACATCACATGCCTCTGATGAGGGGAGAGAACTCCTTCTGTACATAATAAGGTCTAAGACCAAGAGACAAAAGTTCAACATCTTGACAGCAGATCTTATTTACAACAACACGACATGCGTTACACCATCTATTCATCTACAACTAAACAAGTAATCACCGTTGTTCTTTCCACTTACTCTTACATCTAACCATAGAGATGATGACGAGATCCACACAGGAGTCAGGGATGTTGTTGTTGAACCAGGTCTCTTCACCGCCTGCTCTGCATCTTCACAAGTGGCTGAAACTGCTGACTTTTGTTGGGGAGATAGTCGACATTCCCAATGAGAATAAATGGTGGTACAGGAGGTAGATCTTCTAACATTTAGCTCAGCACCAGCCTTTCAGCTGTTGTACGGCTTCTTTAACACAGCTGGGTCAAAATGTTTGACTCCAGATCTGTTCCATTGAAACTCCAGAAGGTCTTCCCTTGTATATACACTTTTCCTTGTAATCACAAACATTAAACACAGTGTGTACAAACCTCAGCGAGGTGCAGGCCTCTACTGTATACAGATTCACTGTATAATTCTGTTCAGTACTTATCGATACAAATAAAGAAGGCAACCATCAGTGATGTCATCAACCATCAGTGAGGTCATCAACCATCAGTGATGTCATCGTTGGTTTGTGAACATTATGAATCCTCCAGTTCAGATTCTGTCCGTCACCATCTTTGCTAGTTCGGAGCGGTTTGGAGCAGGAAGTGACCATATTAGGAGCCAGCGGTGGATCTGACCGATCTGATTTGAAACCTGACGATACTTCGTCCCGCCCACCGATAGCTGTAACCTGACTGCACCACAGGCCTGTCAATCAAACAGACACGCCCCCAAAAACAGGTCTTCTTGAATCTTCTTTTCTAATGAATGAGGGATTATTTTCAGATGGACCTCCAGAAAACTAATAAGAAGGAGTGACTTTAGCTAACAACACCGAGATAACTGATGGACACATTTTATTCACTTTGGATTTGATGAGAGAAGTTGAATGGGAGTCTATGGAGCCGGAGGCTTTTTGGAGCCGACCTCTAGTGGCACTCGCTGGTATTGCAGCTGAAGACACTTCTGGATCAGAACCATTTTACAGACCTGAAGCTACGCACACTTTTATAAACAGTCTATAATACAAATGTATTCCCCTCAACATCATTCATATCATTACCATTTCACTTTTACATCAGCGTATCAGAGTATTTCAAACACCAGCATTTGCATGAAAAATATAAAATAGTGCAAGATCTGATTAAATTAGATTACAGTAAGACTTTTTTTTAAATGAACACTTTCTCAGAGGGACAGACTTCAAATTCAACGGTGAGAATTTCTCTTCTGATATTGGACGTGGTGCGTCCCCTCAATGTACACCAGTTCATCTGGTTCTGCAGCTCATGTTGAAGCTCTGACTGCTGCTCTCATCTGGTGGGTCTGTACATGTGGGTATGTGTGAGGTCTGGAAATACCTTTGGCTCTATCTAATGATGAACTAGTGCATTCCTAATCCCTGTCGGGTAGAATTGTAGGATTCACATAAAGGATCTGAAAGTCAGTGGGTATATTAAGTAGCTACTTATCTTGTATCATGTGTATCTGTGTTACAGCTCTGGCTGGCTTCTCTTTCCATACCCACGATGTATGAAACTATGCACTTTGAGTTACAGTGTACATGAAGGCCATGATAACAAGCTTTTTAGACCACACTGAATGTGACATGAGGTCGTCATTTGAAATATGTTTATAGGATAATGTTTTTAGGGTTATGAACACAATCGCCAAGTAAAAGTCATTAAGAAACAATTTTATATTCATTGGAGGCATGTTTTATGTCCAGTGCCAACGTTATCAACATTTTAACATTAAATTTGTAGTTTGGTACTAGGCTGATAAAAAAAAAATTAATGATGGCAAAATAAACTATGGCAAACATGTTGGGGGTTATAGATGAGTTTGGACTTGCTTGGAGAAAATACAAATTACTTGTATTTGGTCAGGTGAATATAGGAACTCCTGTTTATCTAATCCTGATCAACCATGCCACTGGTAAAGTGTGTGACAACCTCACACTTTCCATTAGACAGACAGCACTGAAGCAGGGCACCTATCTCTGTAAAAAGACAGTTTACTGCCCTACTTCCCTCAAAATAGGTCAGATCAAATCACCATAGGCCGCAATCTGCATCTCCAAGCACTAATTATAAAACCCCTCCTCTCACTCTTAAGTTATTTCAGTGCAGGGCTGCTCTACTGCAGCATATGCAAGCTGTTGCTAAATGCTTAATATATATACCAATTAAATTGTACCTCTGTGTCTAATTTAGGTGGAATTGTTGGAGCATGTGGGTGGTCCTGAACAAAATGCTTTAGTACCTCTCTGGGAACTCTGGGAACCTGAAGAAGGCGCTGAAGGAAAATTAGACTGCAGATAGAGAAGTTTAGTGCACAGTTGGTCATAAGAATGAACAATACAGCAAAAAAAAACGTTAATTATACATCAAAAAAGAAAGTAGGAGAGATGAAGTAGAGTAAATGAGTTTGTTCCTTTTCTCATAAATAAACTGGAGGTGTGCATCTACTGTATATATATATAAACACATACAGATATGTTTAAACCAAGCTGTGCTGCCATCAAAGTCATTAAACTGTCATTTTAACACTTAAACACTCAATATTATTATAATTTTTGAGTAACTGCATTAAGATTACATAAATATTTTTAAAGTCTGCTTCCTGCCACACTAACACCAGTAGCTGCGGGAAACCGTGGCCTCGAGGTTCAGAACATAAAGGATGCTGATTTGATTCCTTGGATGGGCCAGTGAAAGCATTCTTGGCTGAGGTGTCCTTGAGAAACGGCTGCAGATGACTGTGTGTTCACTGCTCCAGGAGAGGTTAAATACAGAGATCAAAGTCCTGTGTGTTGCTGTGTGTCAGACCATACTGGATGAAACATAAAGGCAAATCAAATTCTTCTTCTTCTTCTGACAACAGTTAAATTAGGCAGTGATACACCGAGCACTTCTTTAGTCATTTGGAGTTTCCAGGTTCATGGAGTCCATCTCAGCTTGGTATTACGAACACACTTCTCTTTGGGCATTTGCATTGTAAATGAAAGTCCTCTGGGCTTCAGCAAAGTCGTGAGACAGGAGGAGTCTGATGCCAACGTACAGTGGAGGTAGTGTTACAAGCCTCAATGTATTTTGATACCACTGTGAGTTTTGAAAAATGTAAATACATTGAAAATGATTTCAGGCAGCACCTAATCGGGTAGAATTTCATTCAGTTTGCACATTTTTTAGGAGAGTGGGTGATATTTTTTTTTTTTGGAGAATGTAGCTGGGGAGCGCGTAAACACACAGAGCAAGAGAGTTACATGGATTCATTTCTTTGACAACTGATTTCAGGAATTATGCACAAAATGCAGGTTGAATGTTTACTCTAGTTTTCTGATGCATATTGGTTAATCTTTGCACTCTTTGCAATCTTTCCAACCTGCTGTCCCAAGGAATGATGGTGGTATGGACAATTATTCATTGTATAGTATTGCCCAATGCTGATGTAAGGTGTGAACATAGGAAGTATTGTGTTCTTCCTTTAGCAAGGTGGGAAGCATAGATATATGATCACATAATTCTTTCATTTCTGGAAATAGCCACAAACACGCATCACAAACTGCATGAGAGTGATGCTACAGTTTGTTATCCGGTAGTTTGGTAGTCTACCAAATATGATGATGAAAAATGTTCAATAAAACTGACCGCTTGCTTTCTAAGCTCAGTACATCAGTGCTTCTATTGTTGAGTAAAAGTCAAGTCTGATCTGGTTAGTAAGAGGACACAATAAAATACCCACCTGACCACCAAAACACTTACTCTCCACTTTGCTATGTCAAGCCACAGTACTGATACATACAATATACATTTACATATATTTATTATACTTGTATACTGGTAGATCAGCATAGCACAGACTTCATTACAAACTACACAGTCAAGAGACTAAGGGCCTGATTTAATAAAGGTTTGCGTGAGTAAAATCAGGTGCAAACTCCAAACCACCCGCAAAAAAATGTCCAAGCAGATTTACTAACGACGTGCAGTGAGGATTGCGTCTTTAACACACGTTGTCCATTTTGCATGTTTGTCTGCATCAGATGTAATATTGGGCGTTTCTGCTCGAATGTGCAAAATACTGGGAGGGAACATGCAGATAGAACAATTTAGCACCCCAATGATATTTACTGAACCTGACAGTAGAAACAGGAGAAGTGATTGTTGTGTATTTTAGTACGACTGAAGGTTTTAATCAGATGAACATCAGGAGAGACGGCTGCTCTTATTGTGAAGGAGACACGGCTGCTCTTATTGTGAAGGAGACGCAGGAAACCAAAGAATACGTAGAGAACAAGGTTTTACACCCGTTAAACATTTCTGATGTCAGAGGCAGACATTATTCAGACAGTTTGTTTGTCCAGTGATGACATTTCTGAGTTATTGAATGAACTGAAAGATGATTGACAGCCAACAACAAGGAGGAGCCACGAAATACCAGCAAAAAAAACTTCTTCCGACTCAGCATTTTGCTGCCTCTGGGTGGTTCCAGCGTATCCCTGCTTGGATCTCCCTCCAGTCCTGTTATTCAGGTGAGCTGTTACATCCTGAATGAGTCCTGCAGAATTCACAGGTAGCTTCATCAGGTTCACGAGACCTCCAGGAACTCAATGAAAAGTCACCTGCTCATCACAGAAAGATCTGGACCTGCCGATCAGTGTCTGTTAGAGGATCTCATCCACTGTCCTCCTCTTTTATTTACCCACGTTTTATTATGAAGCCTTTTTTTTTGTGTGCCTTTTTTTGTTTTTCCCACATTCACTTTCTTGCTGATAATCTCCTATAAAGTGTTTTGTTCTTGTTATATTTACATTTTTTATTTCAATGGGATCAGATTTCCTTTTCCTTTTGCGGTCGCTCTGTTTTCCATTGCTGAAATCCCTTTAACACGCAAACCCTCATTTAAATACAGCGATTTGCACCTGATTTCAATGACGCAATTACTCAGTAAATCACCGCAAAATGGGTGCAAAAAAATTTGCTAACTTTTGGAAGGAACACAATTTAGTATTCGTTATTTTAGATTTTAGTAAATCTATTTCTGTCAATCTCTGCACAGCGCAAACATAAGTCTGAGTTCTTTGAGCACATGTATGTGTGGTTGCTAATATTAAGACTCTTCCTCTAATATTAAGACTCTAACTCTTCCTCTGTTATTATGAGAACTGCTGCTCAGTGTCGAAAGCGGTTCAATGATAAAAGACCAAGAGCCGAACAAAACTTTTTATAGAGATGCTAAACACAACTGGAACAATGCTGATGACTGAGCAAAAGTAAATTATGCACACTTGAAACTCACAATGCACATTATTTATTAACAACACTGATAAAGAGCGACATCCTTGAAACGTCACTGATGTTGTGCTGTTAATAAATTAATTGCATCGGGACCTTTAAGTGTCACACTCCATGGCTAGACTAGATGAGTAGGTGACAAGGCTTTTGAATCGTTACCCCGTAATGTGTAATTTAATTGCAATTGATTTGCAGTTAACCCGAGTGCCTTTTACAGTATGATAGATGACTGACATGTGAAGAAACGTGGCAAAATTTACACCAAAAATTGTCATTGTCTGACAAAATTGGTCCAAATTAGTGATACTTAGTCATTTTCACTTTTGCCGCTGTTTTAGGGGGAAAATATATCTTAAGAGATCTGGAATTTTTCTAGTTCCCTCCAGCTAAAACGACACCTTGAGCTTTTGTTTAAGCCCTCAATACCACCCCAAATCCCAGAATTCATTTCACACTCTTGGCTGATGTTTTGTGAACTGTGTTGATTTCAACACTGAGATGGTCCAGTTGAGCCCTGAGAAACACAAAGCTGGCTATCATCCAGGCTACCAGAGAGAGCCTGGGTAGGAGAGAAAAATAGAGAGAGGGAGGGAGTGAAAGACACCAAGGGATCGAGAAGTCAGACAGATGGGTGGTAGAGCTTAACGGCCAACCAAGGGTGGAGTAAAACCAAACAAGGTGGGGTTTTGAAGAACCAGCAGAAACATACAATAATTCCATGTTCCCATTTCATGGATGTCTAGGCCCAGAGAGTACATCCAGTACACTTCAATAATGCTTTCTCAGCCGATGTTTCTTCAAACGTACAACAGTGTTTGGCAAATCAATCTCAAGGTCCACTTGAGACTAACTTCTAACCAGCCACGTTATAATTGTAATAAGTCAGAATATTGCAGCGACATCATTGTGACATGATTGTGCAAAGTCCATGTACTGATGTAATCAACTGAAAATTAGTAAGTGAACCTTCAGGTGAGGATGTTTTGTCAAAGGAGAGGTACTGGGTTTCTGAGGGCTCATCATATGACTACAAAAACAATGGGTGCACTTTTAAAGTAATTCAGATTTAATCTTTTAACATTAGCCCACAAACAGGATGAAGTCATTTTTGTAGACAATGATAGACATTTTCTGTCCAGTTCGACATACGACTCAATGAGTAATGACCAATGTTGAGAAGTGGATCATGCCAGGTCTAAATGTAGTGAATTAAAGCTGAAATGACTATTAAAATAATTATGTGACTGGTAGAAAATAATTATCAGCAATTCATAATCTGTTCATTAAATTTATTTAATTATTTTTGGGCTCTTACTAGAGGACTTTCTCTGCCTTCATTAACTATAAAAATATCATGGGTTTGGGCTCGTAGTCAGACAAATTAACAAATGCTACCATCGACTCTATTAAGTATTTTATAGATTGATTATTTTTTTTAGAAATGCATAATTTAAAATAAATATATTTTTCTTATTCCCTTAAAACACAAAAAGTGTTGATCTGTCCCACTACCTTCCAACTTCAGGACCACGTCTGTGGCTCAGAGCCCAAAAGTCATTTGGTCCCTCCTGAAAATGAAGAATCTTTTATAAAAGGTCCACAAATATGTCATGTTTAATAAAGGATCAATGGATTTTTATTTTGCCCACTTAAAAGTTTACCAGATGTTCTGTATCGTACCTGCTGCCTCCTCTAATGGCCTTCACTATTGGTCAGTCCCCTCCAGGCTCCGCCACCTTGAGATGTTTTGTCCTCACCAAACCAATCAGGATGGAGTCCGACTGTTGTGAGGTGAGGCTCAATCCTGATTTTTATAGATTTTGGATACACACAAAATGTGTTATCAAGGTTATTCACATTGTATTTGTTGACAAGAGGAAGACGATAGAATATTCGTCTTCCAAAGTCAACCCAGCATGTTGAAAGGTCACCTCAGACCATGCTACCTTAAGGTGCCGGTCAAAAAGCTACAGCCAATCTGGTGCTGGCAAGCTTCTCAACTCGGTCTGATTAATACCTAAATAATTCTCTCATAGTATAGTCATGTTAGCCGAGTTAGTTAAGGTCCCCAAAGAGAGGAGGGTTGTCTGCTGGTCCTTGTAGCAGTTCCATCCCACATCCTTTCCCCATGTTACCGACAGAAATTTTCAAGTTTAAGATGCAGCCCAGATGTTTCTCAGATGTGGTTTTCTGACCATCGGGATGTCTGAATGAGTGGATACATTTTAAAAGCTGCTAAAAGCTTTAAAAGGAACTGCCACCATGCAAGTTGAAGGAATGACCTTCACTATGTAAAAGGTGACAGTACTGCTATTAGTAGGCTGCTATTTGATTCAAGAAAAATATCTGTTCGTACTAAAATAGACTTCTACAATAACATTATGGTTTTAGTCATCTGTAGCTGTACAATTTGGAGCTTTATTGAGTGAAGGTGTTCCTCTTCTCCTCTTTCAGCAGAAAGTTTTGGGAACAGATGGTTTGCTGGGTCTGCAGGGTCCAAGGCAATCCTTCCTGCCCTTTTCCTGAGCCTGGTGTCCTGTTGTGCAGAAATGGAGGGCAGCTGACACACTGGAGCTTGTCCTTTATTTGATGCCATGCTCTTTTAATAAACAGACCCGTTTTATCAATCTGCATACAGTACAAGCTGATCCTTTACTTTTCTCCCCGTTTATTTTGCTTGAACCTTTTTTGGGGGTGTGATTAAACTACAAAGGCTTTCAGAATTATTATTATTATTTTTTTTATATGTGGCTGTAATGCATACCTTATTCTACCGTTGCAATCATTACGGTTCTGGTGCAAGTGTATTTTCATATATCCACATTTCCACTGGGGCAGAAGTATGGTTGCTGGTGGCTGATTTGTGTTTGTTTGGCCCTGCACTATCCACGGGCTCAGGGGAAAAGGAGGCAGCAGAGCAGACAAGCTGCTCCCTCTACCAGGCAGATGGCGCTGGAGCTGGAGAGGGAGGGAGGGGAGAGGGGTGGAGACAATGCAGAAAAGAGGTGAGGCGGGTAGTTGGGGGTCAGAGGGAAATATTGATTATTAAATTGGATAGGTGAGTTGCAGGACAAGCACAGTCTGAGACGAGCAAGGTAAGTTGTTAGACTCTGGACTGATTCAACCACACTTTACTGGGATCGGATAGCATCGGATTAGTTCTTACTCCCATTATGAGTCCACAGACCAGGATCATGGGGGACTCAGTAATCAACACTGATCCAGCAGAGAGTAGGCTGTGTTCAGACGGCTGGCCCTACATTTTGAAAGTCTGAACAGCAGAAAACCGTCTCAGTCTGGACGCTCCGCTGGCTCAGATCGGATTCCTGGCGTCTATCGCAGTACGACATACGGTGACAACGTCATTTTCAGAGCGACAGAATCGATGCTACCGCTAACAGAGCTATCAGAAAATGTAGATTTTAGCGCTGTGGAGCACAATGATAACAATACTCCACAAACAGAAGATGAAATAAACGGTAGCTTCCGTGTTAGGAAGACCCGTCAGCAGCGTAGCTGGTTGAATGTCGTTACCATAGCAACCAATGCAGATAAGTCAGTGATGTCTGGACACACCAAATCTGATCTGTTCACTTGCAAATAAAGGTGCGGACAGTCTGTGCTAAAGATCGAATATGAGAAAGAAAATCAGATTAGCTGCAGTCTGAACAGCCTCAGATGTCCTGACATTAGTCCCTGATGGCTCAAACTCCAAAAACACTGCTTTCTACATATCACATGATTCGTCTTTCTGTTTGTCACTCGCTTTTTTTAGACACACCTTTCAGGCTCCAGTTTATAACAGGCTGTTTGCTATAAATTTAAATTCATCATGACAGAGTCAAGATAACGCTGATAACATCACAAAGACGTCATGACCCCAAAGCAATAAAATACATCATACTTCAGGATGAGCAGTCCTGCCAGGAACTACTTAAATGGTTTTCACAGTACACATCAGGGGTCTCCAACACGTCGCTCACAAGCTACCAGTAGCTCGTTAATCATTTCTGAGAAGCTCGCTGAGGGTTTGAACAAGCAGTGTTCTTGGATACTGTGATTCATTTCAACATTTTTTTAATCTATTTATTTTTGTAACCTTTCCGAGACAGCCACGCTATCAACACAATCGATTAACGAGTGGACAATCTCCCCTCGCTCTCATTTACCTGTAGCTCCGCACAGTGTACCGGGGGGATTAAATTAAATCATATCTCCGTAGGCAACTTGAGGCCACAGAAGCTGCTGGTAGACAAACATTACATGGTTATTTTTTTTCAGTCATTATACTTCATTCTTAATCAAAAATTAGCAGCAATTGTCAGGATTCCTGTCTGCTCCTCTGTTTGGTCCCCAATCACCTCTCCTCATGTTTTCTGTCAGTCCCTTGTCTTTGTCTTTGTTATTGTGTCCCCATGTGTTCTGTGTCCTCCTCTCCCCGCCTCCTGTCACCTCCCATGGCCACGCCCCTCACCGGTCTCAGCAGCTGCCACCACTCTCCCCAATCACCACCTGCAGGTGGCTCATTTCCCTGAACACCTCCCCGGACTATGTGTACTCTGCCCCTGCAGTCATCTTTGTCGGTCCATACTGCGAGTTCCTGCTAGTCACCGCAAGGAACGCTCGTCACCCGTCCGTCACCCGTCTGCTCCCGTTCCCGTTCCTCCTGCTCCTGCTCCTGTACAGGTACCCTGTTTCGGCTTCCAGTCCGTGCGATCAGTCAGTGCTCCCAATCTCGGCTGATTGCCAAAGCTAAGCAGGGTCGGACCTGTTTACTACTTGGATGGGAGACCACCTGGGAATACCAGGTGCTGCAGAACCACCAGTCAGAGCTAGTGAGTCTGTCCCCGGTCCTGCTCCTCTGCCAGCTTCGCCTCCCTGTTGCGAGTCGGTTGAGTTGCCCTCCCGACTCGGGAGGAAATAGACTCTGTAGGTACCACCTTTGTTTCAATAAAGACTGTTTTGAACTGATACCCGAGTCTGTGTGCCTGCGTTTGGGTCCTGTTACATCATAACAGAATGGACCAACCAACTATGGACCCAGCGGCCACAGACTCGGGTCCAAAATACATGGCTTTATTTCAATATTTTGCCAGTCAGGCCCACCGGAACTCACCTGTTCCTGTTGAACCCAGGACAGGGTTTGAGGGAATCCACTTGGCCTTCTGGGACCCCCCCAGGAGGAGGCAACGCCGGGGTCACTGGTCCTCCGGTCCTGCTACGCCCCTGATCTCTGGATTTGTAGCCATCAGCTGCCACGAGCGAGCCTACAGCCCCGTCAGTCGCCACTACAGACTCTCTGGCCACTACTGGGTCCTATAGGGTGGCCTACTCTGCGGTAGCACCGCTCCTCCGTTTCCTGTCGCTGGACGGGTCGCTGACACCACACCTACTGCAGCTCCTGCCTCCGGGTGGGTCGACGCCCCACCTCCAGCTCCTGCCTCCGGATTGGTCGACGCCCCGCCTCCAGCGCCGGCCTCCGGATGGGTCGACGCCCCGCCTCCAGCTCCAGATGGGTCGACGTCGACGCCCCGCCTCCAGCTCCGGCCCCCGGCTGGATCGACACCAAGCCTCCAGCTCGGGGTCTGGAGGGATTTCACCGCCGCCACCGCCGGTCTCCGGCAATGCGTACGGAGAGGTTCCCCAAGCCAGCCCTGCCTCATCATCGTCCTCTGGAGAGGTCACCCCAGTCCGTCCTGCCCCGTGGCCGTCCTCTGGAACGGTCACCCCAGTCTGTCCTTCCCCATGCCTGTCCTCCGTCCACCTAGGTTTCTCTACTCGTGTCTTGTGTTATTGTGGTCCTCCGTCGGCGTGGTCCTCCGTCGGCTTCGTCCTCCTGGGAATACCAGGTGCTGCAGAACCGCCAGTCGGAGCTTCCAGTCGGAGCCCCAGTCAGAGCTAGTGAGTGTCCGTCCGTCCCCAGTCCTGCTCCTGTACCAGCTGTCCTGCCAGCTTCGCCTCCCCGGTGTGAGTCAGTTGAGTTGCCCTCCTGAAAAAAAAAACATGTAGAAAAAAATCAATAAAAACAAGTGTTCATTTCTTAAGTACTCATCCACACCTGTTTTAAGTACACATTTGTAGCTACCATGATGATGTTTGTCAAAGACACAAAGCTTCAACCTTTTTCCTTTTGATTTTTTTCTCCCTCAGTCTTTACAGGCATGTCTTCTGTATTCCGAGTTCATTTAGGAAAAATGAAAAATGTTGATCACACAAAATACAAAATCCCCGTTGAGTGAGGATGAAAGGTGGATGAGATAGAAGAGAAGAGATGGAGTTAGACTGTGGAGCCGATGAAGGTGGGGAGGTAGAGATGTTGTGTGTGGGAGACTGGTGGGAATTATAGATCTCTGCCAACGTGAGCTGGCAGGTGAAGATGTTTCACAGCCGACTTCAACCGTGGCCAATCAAATCAGCTCCTCTCATCCCCTTGAGAACCGGTGTGATGCAGCGTATTGTTCGTTTCTAAGGGCATCGGCCAGGCAAACTTTATACAGGAGGAAATATATGTTCAAGAGGTTCAGATCTTGTGGTTACTGAATTCATGGTACTACGAGTCGGCCTCCACGGTCTGATGAAGTTAAATCAGCTTGGGACGTGTTGTGAGAACCGCTGTCCAGTGGAGGAAGTGGTTCAATGATGTCTTGCGTCTTCAATTAAATGTCAAAGTGAACACAGAACACTCATCCAATATACTAAAATCTGGTGCTGAACCATGTTGAGGAGTGAATTAGAAGTCAATTACGTGCACTCAAAGCTCCCGATGCAATGAATTCATTAACAATACTGATGAAGAGCAAGGTGCTCCAAACATCACTGATGTTGTGGTGTTAATAAATAAACTGCATCGGGAGCTGTGAGTGGGAATACTTTACTTTCCAATCATTAACTGAATGGCTCAACCTTTCCTGCATAAATGACAAATGTTTAAAGATGCTGTAAAGCAAATGACTCCACCTGCACGTCCATCTTTCCTGGAAGCAAGAACCTCCAAAGCAGCGCTGCATCTCTATTTAAATGTCCTACTGATGAAGCAAAAAGAGGCGGATTGATTTCATGAAGAGCTAAAGGAGACTTTAGGATGAACACCAACAGCTGTGTCTGCAGGGACCATTTCATGACGGATAGTTTCAACTTGGACCGGAGACGGACGGAGTTCACAGACACACCGCTTCTCCTGCAGTGCGGAGCGGATCCGAGTTTCACCCTCACGGCCGTTCATCTTCCGGTCGCACCGGCACCATCCACCGCCACCGCCGGACCGGACCGGACCGTGCCGCCGGACCGCCGGCAGTCTCGCCAATACCATCGGCAGTCTCGTCCACCGCCGCCAGCAGTTCACCGCTCAGCGTAAGTTCTGTGCTTGTTATAATTATACGAGATAACTTTTCCACAGTAACTCTGCTGTATTTAATCCTCGGTTCAAACCTCTAACGTGATTTTATTCGGTGTAGAATAACTTTATTTTGGTGAAATGGGAGCTAACATGCTAATTAGCTTCTATTGAGCTCGTAGCAGAGTTCAGAGGAAAATGTTCCGATAACCGCGGATTGTTTTATGCGTCTCAATAAAGCTCCAATAAGAACTATAATATATGTAACTCTGTATTTTACATGTCGGGGTGATGGTGAACATGGACCAGAGGAGATCTAGTCCTCACATTAATGAGGGTTGTTGTTGTTGTTGTACTCCGGTGTAACGTTACAATCACCGACCCTCTCGGTTACATGTACCGGTACCGGTCCGGATAAACGAGCCCGACTACATGTGGAGGAGGCTGCAGAGTGGAGGAGGAGGAGGAGGGACATCAATGAAAGAGAAAGACTGTCGGCTCGACCTCAGCAGGTTCAAAGTTTGAATTGATGTGATGTAATGAATTAACATGTGATGTAATGAATTAACATGTGATGTAATGAATTAACATGTGATGTAATGAATTAACATGTGATGTAATGAATTGACGTGATGTAATGAATTAACATGTGATGTAATGAATTAACGTGATGTAATGAATTAACATGTGATGTAATGAATTAACATGTGATGTAATGAATTGATGTGATGTAATGAATTAACATGTGATGTAATGAATTGACATGTGATGTAATGAATTGACATGTGATGTAATGAATTGACGTGATGTAATGAATTAACATGTGATGTAATGAATTAACATGTGATGTAATGAATTAACATGTGATGTAATGAATTAACATGTGATGTAATGAATTAACATGTGATGTAATGAATTAATGTGATGTAATGAATTAACATGTGATGTAATGAATTAACATGTGATGTAATGAATTGACATGTGATGTAATGAATTGACGTGATGTAATGAATTAACATGTGATGTAATGAATTAACATGTGATGTAATGAATTAACATGTGATGTAATGAATTAACATGTGATGTAATGAATTGACATGTGATGTAATGAATTGACATGTGATGTAATGAATTGATGTGATGTAATGAATTAACATGTGATGTAATGAATTAACATGTGATGTAATGAATTGACATGTGATGTAATGAATTAACATGTGATGTAATGAATTGATGTGATGTAATGCATTGATGTGATGTAATGAATTAACATGTGATGTAATTAATTAACATGTGATGTAATTAATTGATGTGACGTAATGAATTAACATGTGATATAATGAATTAATGTGATGTAATTAATTAACGTGATGTAATGAATTGACATGTGATGTAATGAATTAACATGTGATATAATGAATTGATGTGATGTAATGAATTGATGTGATATAAGATAAAAGAACTGCAGCCACAGGACTGTCATACAGAACACTGAACACCTTCCAGTGAGGGGGGCGGAGCTTCAGCTCCTTCAGGACACGCCCTTCCCCCTCCCCCAGTCTCAGAGCAGAGAAGACTGATGATTTTCTCACTATTTCAAAGCCTAATTTAACAGACTTGTCCGTGTTTTTTTTCCATTCACATTTGGATGGGTAGTTAACAACACATACTTCTGTGGTGTGATGAACTTAAAACTCATTTTCATTTCTACTTTACAGCATTTTTAACTCTTTTTAATTGACTTTAAAAGATGATGCATCACCTAAAAGCTTCACCTTCCACTTACAAAAAGATGAATGATGATCCCCTATCACCTCCAATATTCACAATTTAATCGATCTCAGCTCACTGGAACACAAACTGAATCCCCACAAGGTGTTCAGCTGTCATTTGGACCAATAACAGTTCCACCACGGGACTTTGAAGGTGTGAACATTTTGAAAACACTTTCCTCCTGTTTCCTTCTTTCATTCAATAAATGTGACATTAACACACCAGGAGGCTTTTTCCTTTACAGATACAGGAAATCAGCCTTTCAATAACCTGAGGGAGCAAAATGCAGCGAGCCTCTGGAAGAGCAGCACAACGGGTGACTGCTGTTTCCTCCAAGGTCATCAGATTCGGGACTTACTGTGCAAAAATAAACCTCTCTGCATACACATAAATACATGAAATATTGTTTTTGAATTTTCTTGTCAGGAGCCCATTATTAGAATCTGGAAACTGTTTCTACTGAAGCAGCCGAGTGGTGTGAAAAGATGAAATGAAATGTGCTGAATGGCGAGGTAGAGTGAGGAGCAGACCTCCTCACATTTATCTATCAGTCTGCTGAAGTGTGACCGTCTGCAGTAACCCTTTATCTCCTCTCTTGTCTCAAAACTAACAGCTGGGAAGTGCAGAAAACACTTTGACACACACATGCACGCTTCAACGGATTTCCTTGGGGGGGAAAGCAATTTTTATATCTGCAATAATGGAAATGTTGAAATTTAAAATGAGGCAAAAATAATTGTGACTCAAGGGTCGACTAGATTTTCAGTTAGTGAAGGAAGAACTTAGATCCCTAAAATAACAGTACTACAATATACAAATAAAACTCCAATGCAAAATGTATTAAAAGTAAAATGACTTATTACTGGATACTGTTATATTATCATTACATTATTTTTACTTGTGCAATAAATATAAGCAGCATTCTAACATTAATCTGTTTGAGTCAGTCTCAGCTACTTTATAGTGATTTCAGTGTATACAGTACCATGTACTGTATGTATTGGATCAGCTGTACTAAGTTTTGTATGTAGAATATTACATTAATGCTATAAAGTTTGAAGGAAGAAATCACAAAGTGGAATTCATAAGCAATTAAACACATCCTCAATTCCAGACACTCCAGTTTTTTACTGCTACTTGGTCTGGGAAAAAAAATACGTTGAGATTGATAGTTCTGTGTCATGACTTAGATCAGTAGCTTTATGACTCTATACAGTAACTACCCTGCTGTAAAGACTTGTGGCCATGAGAAAGCACATGGACTCCCTTTAATCTGCAAAGTAGTCACCATAATGGTGAATGTCCGTGTAATGTATGTAACGTGCTCATCACGGCCCTATCATGGCAGCACCAAGACATTTGAACAAAGTGTATGTTCCTCAGCAGCCACATCTATAGAGTTGAACTAGTTCTCTGAAGCATAACTTCATGTAAAAAAAAAATCCAGTTAATGTGGTAATCATAGCTCTGTGTGGGAACATCCACGGTGTTGGGGGCAGACCCTAACCCCTCTGTTCAATTCAATTTATATTCCACTGGAGACGTGTCCGTCACGCCGCATGTGCAGTTTTGTTTCGTCCTCTGCGCAGCTTCATATTCTGCCGGCAGCGTTTTGTCTGCTCGTCATATTTTACTCCCTCATTTGATCTTGTCTCCTTGATTTCTTTACTTCTATCGTGGGTAAACGTTGTTAAACGGCATCTTTTTTGTCAGTTTTGTGTTGTGCATTTCCTACTTTGCTGCTGTGTTTTAGTCATTAAAAACATGAATCCTCCGGTTTGTTGTGGAACTATTTCACCTACCGTGTCTGTAGCGGGAGGAGAAAGCATTTCTTGTCCAAATTGAGACTGCAGCGGTAGACGGTGATGAAGTGAAGTTTTTTATGAGTGGGAGTTTGCACATGGATGTTTTATTTAGAACATTTTCCCAGAATATTATTTCACTTGTTGACAAACTTCCTGCCCGACCGATCTACTCTGTTCGAGATCGCCGAGGTCTCCGAGCGGCTTCCGCTAGAAACAGACTCGCTGTCTGTCTTTAGCGCAGCAGCGCAGCAAGCCTCTTCTGGGACGAACCTGCAGCCGGTGGGACATGAAGCATCGACTCACTGGTAGCAGACAGAGACTGGACTCAATATGGACAACTCAGAGACAAAATCAGTGTCAGGTTATCAGTCTGAAAATACAGAACACAGGCCATCAGTCCAAACATGGAAATGGACACAAGGTGATGGCAAGAGGCAGAATCCAGGGAACAAAATCACAGGTCGTACACAAGGAACTCACGAGGAAGAGAGGACGTCTGTACAGAGAACTGAAACTACGAAGAACTGGCAAACAGGAGGAGGAAAGACAAAGGTGGAAACAACCAGGGCGGGAAAGACAATCACAGAAGGCGGGAAAAGACAAAATGAAGACACCTGAAACAAGAGGAGAGGTGAGTATACGGAATAAAACAGGAAGTGAAGAGAACTTAGAGAATGATTGAACACAGGGAAGTTAACAAGGACGAGGTGGGACAAAATGTCCCAGAGAAAAGCTCAGGAAAGCACCTGTGCTTCCTTGGGAAGGGTTCATTCCTGCCCTGGACACCACCGAAGAAAAGGGCACCCGGTTACTCGGTGTAATGAACCCATTACAGCTGAGACTGTTAAAGATGCTGCACTGGGAAACGAACTCGCAAAACCAAGCGGAAACAAGTACTGCTTGAGAATGAAGTACTGGCAGTGCAGTCGGATTTCGAGTTGGAGACTACAAAAATATCTGGCTCCAAAAATCTGCCGCTCAAAACGTGTCAACTTCTCTCACCAAATCCAAAGTTGCTGATTGTTTTTAAGTCATTATGATGTCATTCGTTGTGTTCCCTCGTCCTGAACAGTGTGCTGGTGGTCATTTTGACAATAATTCCCTACAGATGGAGATATTAGGCCTCAAAGATAGGGATGTATGAGAGTGTAAACCTGCAAGTTGTTTTGCTGTGAGCTAGTTTTAATTAGTTCTTCACCATAATTATTGTTTGTTCTTCATCGAATCAAACTATCGAAGGATTCTAATGTCCAGAGGGCTGAACTATGAAGCCAGATCAGTGGGTTAGTGAGGTATGTTGAGCCAGCGTTGTCAGTGTCACGAAGGTGTCTCTCTTTTAAGCTAGCTAGATCACCATGGTAACGGATGCTGCAAACTTAACCTGATCCGGAGCAGGTTATGTTGGAGATATCGGATCAAAACGTAAGAAAGTACCGTTTACTGACCAATCAGATCTCTCTGAAAATGATTATCAGTATCCTTTCATCATTTAGCAGCTGTGCTGCTTTCACCTGGATTGTGTGTTTAACTTAATTATATTCTTTATAAAAGTATAGTTCTCTCCGCGTTTGTAAAGTATGTCCCTCCTCTCAGCACCATTGTCCATGTTTGTGATTGGTCAGATTCTGCAAACTCCTCCCCTTTTATGTGAATACACTTAGAGCCTAAAGCAGAAAGCCTGAGTTAACAGAGAAAGCTGATAACCAGTCGTAGTACCGATTATCTCTGACGGACAGTTTCTGCTTTGTTGAGCCTGAGTATGTTGAACCTGCGTCGTAGTACAGCCATCAGCTTTTTTAGTAAGTAAATGTTTTTCTCAATGGTTTTCCAATTCCAGTGCACTTGATACTCTTCTTGTTCAAGTGTCACCGCCCCGGCTCCAACCTGTTTACCATATTTGGGAGGTCCAAGTCTCAACCACAAAAGATGGTGCGGACCCCGAAGCCATTCTTCAATTTGGCTCCAATGCAAAACAATGGGTGATGTCATTGCCCATCTTTATATACAATCTATGTTAAGCAGGTTACTGTCTGTGATTACAGTGCATCCGGAAAGTATTCACAGCGCTTCAGTTTTTACACATTTTGTTATGTTACAGCTTTATTCCAAAATTGATTAAATTCATTTTTTTCCTCAAAATTCTACACGCAATATCCCATAATGACAAAGTGAAAATAGTTTGTTTAAAATTTTTGCAAATCTATTAAAAATAAAGAACGAAAATATAACATGTACGTAAGTATTCACAGCCTTTGCTCAATACTTTGTTAAAGCACCTTTGGCAGAAATTACAGCCTCAAGTCTTTTTGAGTATGATGCTATAAGCTTGGCTCCTATTCTTGGGCAGTTTCTCCCGTTCTTCTTTGCAGGACCTCTCAAGCTCCATCAGGTTGGATGAGGAGCGTCGGTGCACAGATATCTTCAGATCTCTCCAGAGATGTTTAATCGGGTTCAAGTCTGGGCTCTGGCTGGGCCTCTCAAAGACATTCACAGAGTTGTCCCGAAGACACTCCTTTGTTATCTTGGCTGTGTGCTTCGGGTCGTTGTCCTGCTGGAAGATGAACCTTCACCCCAGTCTGAGGTCCAGAGCGCTCTGGAGAAGGTTTTCATCAAGGATGTCTCTGTACATTGCTGCATTCATCTTTCCCTCCATCCTGACTAGTCTCCCAGTTCCTGCCACTGAAAAACATCCCCACAGCATGATGCTGCCACCACCATGCTTCACCGTAGAGATGGTGTTGGCCAGGTGATGAGCGGTGCCTGGTTTCCTCCAGACATGATGCTTGGCATTCAGGCCAAAGAGTTCAATCTTTGTTTCATCAGACCAGAGAATTTAGTTTCTCATGGTTTGACAGTCCTTCAGGTGCCTTTTGGTAAACTCCAGGTGGGCTGTCATGAGCCTTTTACTGAGGAGTGTCTTCCGTCTGGTCACTCTACCATACAGGCCTGCTTGGTGGAGTGCTGCAGAGATGGTTGTCCTTCTGGAAGGTTCTCCTCTCTTCACAGAGCAACGCTGGAGCTCTGTCAGAGTGACCATCGGGTTCTTGGTCACCTCCCTGACTAAGGCCCTTCTCCCCCAATCGCTCAGTTTTGCCAGGCGGCCGACTCTAGGAAGAGTCCTGGTGATTCCAAACTTCTTCCATTTACAGATGATGGAGGCCACTGTGCTCATTGGGACCTTCAATGCTGCAGAAATGTTTCTGTACCCTTCCCCAGATCTGTGCCTCCATACAATCCTGTCTCGGAGGTCTACAGACGATTCTTTGGACTTCATGGCTTGGTTTGTGCTCTGACATGCTCTGTCAACTGTGGGACCTTATGTAGACGGTGTGTGTCTTTCCAAATCATGTCCAATCAACTGAATTTACCACAGGTGGACTCCAATCAAGTTGTAGAAACATCTCAAGGATGATCAGTGGAAACAGGATGCACCTGAGCTCAATTTTGAGTGTCATGGCAAAGGCTGTGAATACTTATGTACATGTGATTTTTTTTTTTTTTTTCATTTTTGATTTTTAATAGATTTGCAAAAATTTCATTTTTTTTTATTTCACATCATTATGGGGTATTGTGTGTAGAATTTTGAGGGAAAAATGAATTTAATCAATTTTGGAATAAAGCTATAATATAACAAAATGTGGAAAAAGTGAAGCGCTGTGAATACTTTCCGGATGCATTGTATATTGGTGTTCTTGTAAAAACTCCCTGAAACTTGAAAAAATGAGTCATGTGATTGTTTGACAGTAACATTACAACATATTTCTGTCATTTTTCACTGTTGATATCATAAGTATGTTTATTGTCGTGGAAATAATGTATTTCCACGTGAGAAATGAACTAATAAACAATGATGCAACAAACTGTCGTTTGTCAATATAATAAAACAAGATAATATAAGAGAGAATCAATAAGAATCACTAGAATGATTCCGATGACGATCACCAAGAATCACTAAGTATTAATAAGAATTATCAAGAATTTCAGAGTCGATCTATTTCAGCTGAAAGGACAGCTCATGCACACCGAGCGTGCATCGAGAGTCTGACCGAACTCAGATACAGACACACATCTATAGGAAACATGAAGTCAAAACACAGCACAAGGACATCTTCCACCGTGAGAAGGGAATGTTTCCCTCTCAGCTAAGCAAGCTTCTCACACACTGATAACATGTGCTGCAGGTCAGCTGGAAAGTTACAGAGAATCGTAATAGCACATAGGTTATTACATATATAAGGTAATGATTAATTTTGCTCTGACATTTATGAAAAAATGTACGTCAGAGAGCGAGAAGTCACTGCTGCAGCGCTAAACACAGTCTGCCTTGAATTTGACTCACAATTCAGATGGTACACCAAAATACAAATGTGTTATGTGATGCTAATAGTGACTAATCCCCAGAAAATAGAGGCAGCATCGTCTGACTTCACAATCATTATTTTCACATAGTTTTGGAGTACAGCATTTGCTAACAGGAATTATGTTGCACTGGACTCTGTGTCAAGAAGACAGTAAATGTAAATCAGCTTTATTTCATCACAAATGTTCGTGTCATTTTTAATGGTTCATAAGTGTCATTACCAGATGTAATATCTCTAATTTTGTGGTGATTTGTTTCATGCGGTACATTATTCCCTGTAGGTGAGTGGCTGTAACATTTGCAGGGGTTTCCATTTGCATCACTTAAAAAGTGTTCTCCACCGCAGCAGCAGGCGGGAGGCCTGAACTTATTGATGTGAAACATTAACAGTCAAGCGTTTAAACTCCTTGAAATTGCTTTAAATGTTGGTGAACTTGTGGACCTAAACGTGGGAAGAGCAGCTGTCCTTCAGCTCGGGCCGGCGAGCTCTTTGGAGGTGAGATTGGTATCTGACTTTGGGAATGCGATCAGGTCACGGTCTGATTGGGAGGTTTCATGGTCTGCAGCCTGCAATGTAACAAGATCGCATAGTTGCTTCAGACTGCTTCCACCAAACGCAGCAGCAAGTAACTGGCCTCACATACATTAAGACACACGCTCATGTTGTCGTACTACATGGAACAGTTTTGAGTCACTCTGTTCGGATCCTTAAGAATTCAGTCTTGGTTGATCTGGTGGTATTGTCAGGTTTATTTCTTATGCTTTTTCTCTGTGTGTCTATTTAACAAAGGTCTGGTTTGAAAAGACTCATTTTAATTGCTGGACTTGATGGCCACAATTTGAGAAATTGTTCTGCCACACATATAAAAGAGGAAGAACAAGTCTTGTATGTGTTCACAGCACAGCCAAAAAAAAAAAAAAAAAGCTGTAGACTGGGATAGTTTGTCTGTGGCATGAATCCCATCCCCAAAGATCAAAAGCAAAAATGTGTTCATTTATCTTTCAGGACAAATACGTTTGTTCCAACTTTTGCACTTTTCCCATGAAAATATGATGAAATGAGAATGGTCTTGGTCATTTCATGCATGTCAGGAAAAAATATTACAATGTATAAATCAAGAGACAGTTTCAGAATATGAATATGTTGAATATTCTATTGCAAAATTTGTTTTATATATATATATATATATTTGATATAATTCAGGTTTGAAGGATTATACTGTACTAAGTCATTTTGAGGGTTTAAAGGAAGTTTTTTTTTTTCAACAATTGAATATAATGTAAGAGTCGCCCAGCAAGATCATGTAATAAACTCAATATATCTGCTGCCTCGCATTTCAATATCTATACAGGACTAGAGAGGTAAGCGCTGTCATTCAAAAATCCGTCATGACTTAATAACAACACTCATACATATCCCGGCTGAATATCATCATCAGACCTGCGGATGGATGAATAATGTGTCTGGCCTGTCGCCACCAGAATCCGGAAAGACTGACTGTCATTCAGCCGACAGCATCAACCCGCCGCCATCTGTTCTCGTAGGCCACTCGTTGCAGCGCTGCCGGCACTCCATTCATATGCATGTCTCCCGCAGACAATGAACACAGCTAAAAGAGGCACTGTCTTCAGATAGAAGTGCAAGTTAAAGGTGAATGAATGAATAAATAAATCCGGTAACACCAGTATGGGCAATATTCATTATTGCAATATCTGATTTGGCTGTTATGTTGTTGTGACACATGTTCACCCAGGAATTATTTTATACAATTTTACACCAAAAACAAGATGACTGACCAATAAAATAAAATAATTATAAAAACACAAACACCATAAAACCAATCAAGGTTACTTCATTTTCGTATTGTAAAATGGCAGTTTGCCGTGTATTTGAAGACTAGAAAATAACATGTTCACAATACGAGACAATTGTTTTGACCAGAGAAAATCTCAGGTTAATCAGAGTCGCCAGCAGTGTTAAATTATGGGTTGCTTGTAGGCTTAACGTTGTTCAACTAATAATTGACTTGGAGCTGTTACAGTGTGCCTAAAAGGTTTAAGTAATGTGTTTTGCTGTCATAGAAGAAATAAATTGTTGAAGGCAAAAAAAAAAGAAAAAGAAGTTCATAGTATCTTCCTCTGTTTTGCTGCAGAAATGAATGCAGAGAAAATCTGTCACAGGCTGCCAAAGAAAACAAATCTCAAATATAAACACTGTCAGAAAATATTATTTTGAGCACTCGAGCGTCTGACAGGAAGAAAGCGAAGACGTGACTCTGCTGTATTTCATAATCTAGTTGAGATCAGTATCTAGTTGCACAAGACCTGAGAACAAATCATATCTACACAAGATCACAACAGTATTATTCAAAGGAAACGATGAAGTACTGAATTGTGGAGTTAGACTGGTTAACCAATGCTCGCTGGTGGACCATATTTAGCGTGACACGAAGCTAATATAGCATGTTATGTTATATTGGCCTTGTTCCCTGAGCAGAATCCAGAAAAAAATGCAGACACATACAACTATATGGTAAAGTGACAAAAATGTTTTGTTCTGTTATTTATTGTACGACTAACAGTTGCTGTTTGGACCATAACTGTTAATGTAGCGAATTACCTGGAAACATCAAAACATGACAATCAACTACAGGAAGTAAGACCTTAGATCAAGGACAAAAAACATTGTAAAAGGGATCATTATGTTTAATTAGAGTTATGATTGCAATAATTAAAAGCAGTCTATAAAACATTTGTGTACTGTCTGAGCCAATCGTCGGATAATAACAGCCTGCCAATGTAGAATTTGGGCTCTACATAAAATCCCTGCATTTGTACAATTTCCAGCTTGACCACAACGTTGATTGATGGAGTTCTTCTGAGATGGACATCCTTCTGGCCGGTTGAGGAACTCTGACACCTCCTTGACCAAGATCCTTCTTGGCTGGATGGCCCCTCTAGATCCAAACTTCTTCCTTTTCACAGTTTTTGCCACTTTGCTCCTGGGAACACTCTTTCGTACCGGCGCAGATCTAAGCGCAGATCCAGGTGCGTTCACATTTTGGTACAGTGCAAGGGGACGAGATGGGCAGACGGCACCACAAGGGGGGTATCGATAAAGATGCGCTCATGCTGTGCGATTTGGTGGCAATTTTGAGTTGAAATTGCGTTTGTGCTTCAATCAGCTCAAACCAGTTCAAAGTGCAGCATAACCAGGCCGATTTTCATGGTTTAAGTGGTAAAGTGCACATGAACAGATCTATCAAAACCCATCACACAGGTTCAGTTGATGTCTTATGTATTTAATCCCACTTATATAACCCTAACCCTAACCCTAACCCTAACCCACTAATATAATTAAAAGAAGATGAATGTAACCTTCCGATTCAGTCAATCATATAGAAAATGAAGCTGAGTCTTGTCTAATGGATTAGATGTGAATCAAGCAGCTGGTGCGCGTCATGACCAATCTTAAGATAATCATAAGATATAAAATTAAAAAATTAAAAATATAAAAACTTGGGCAAAATTGCAATTACAGAACCCATAAAGGTGTAAAAATGTGAAAGCCTTTTCATCTACCCATGTACTTTAGTAATCTAATCAGCCGTCCAAAGTCAGAGTGTGTTACTGCATCATTTACGCACAAAAGGTTAGTTTAGGGCAATTTACCCACAGCAACTCTTACCATTTAAGCAATTATTGGGAAGTAAATTATTCCCACTCAAAGGCCCGATGCAATTCATTCATTAACACCACAACCTCAGTGATGTTTGGAGCACGTTGCTCCTCATCAGCGTTGTCAATAAATGAATCTCATCGGGAGCTTTAAGTGTGCGTATTTTACTTATGTTCACTTCTCAACATGGTTCCAGCACCTGATTTCACGATGGACGAGTGTTCTTTGTTCACTTTGACGTTTAATTAATGGCCGTGTTTGACGTCTATAAGACAAGTTTTTGTTTGGCTCTTTGTCTTATATCATTGAATCTCTTCCTAAACTGGGCAGCGGTTCTCATAACACCAGGGGAAGAATTATTTATGAGTTACCTCTTCCTTCACCAATTTAACATCATCAGCCAGCGGAGGCTGACTTTTAGTTCTGTAAATTTGCTGATAAAAAACCTGAAACTTCCAGATATCTCAGTGATTATTAAAGCAAACAGATGCATCTGACCATAATTTGGAGTTCCACAGAAAATGATCTGAATACTTTTGTAAATGACAGGTTTCAGATTGTCATTTAAAAAAGCAAGAAATATTTATATAAAACGTTTTCACTCATTAACATCATCAGAAGAAAGAAAACATGCTCCATACTGCTAATAGTGTTCAAAAACTTCTCATGATACTTTTTCAATAATGACTACAATAAGTTCTTCTAGTTTATTTACCTCAGAGGCAGAGTGACAAATTCAGTATAATGTCTGTTTTTCACCAACACTTCCATTAGCACAGCAAGACTCACGTCTGGTTTTCCACTTTGCCTTTTAACCCAAATGAAGTTTGGCTGCCATGAATGAAACTCAACACTTCCTCCAGAATTACCTCATTAAAATTCTGGCAAGCTTCCTTTTATAAGTGAGCTTTAAATGTGACAAAGCATCAGGAAGTGTTGCTTTCTGTTGATAGTTGTTGAGTGCAGCAAAGACGAAAATACAGAAATCTTTTTTCTTTCTTTTTTAAAAGAGACTCTCAGATCAACAAAGTGGTGAGTATAACGCTTCTGGTGATTCTGATATTTGCAAAAAAACAAACAATCCTAATAAGCTACTATGCTTCAGATTAGTAACAAGGTCCTACCATCAAACATTTAGGCTGTTACTTTACTTTTGCTAAATTTGAATGGTTAAATTTCAGATAGTTTCAACAGCTTTGAGCACAATATAAATTTATCACTGAAATATATATTTTTGGCAACTTTTTTCACATATAAATGTATTAGAGCAGTGGAATTTATTACATAATTTGTTGATTTTATTTTGTCCCCTTGATTGTAAGTCAGCTGGGTATAAACTAGTTACTGAAAGCTTTGTCACATTTCTTTGTGGATTTTAAACAGAAAGAAGACTGATAGTTTTTAGGACATTTTATTTTTACATTTTGTTTGAGAGCTTTCCCACTTTGCAGACTAAAACTGTGCCGGTCTCTCCATATGCACATAAGTAGAGGTATGTGTGCTCCTATGTGGTCGGGCATATTTAACTCTATCTCACATCCTCGGCACCAAAACGCTTTTCCTCAACGTGGTTGAAGCAGGAGATTGATGGTCTCTCTGCTGCTTTCACAATAACACCCTTTGTGAGGCGATCTGCTGGGTCAGGGCACAGACCGGGGCGAGGAGGGTGGGGCGGGGGCGTAGAGGATCCCATGGTGACATTTGACCCCCCCATCCCACCCTGATTTGCCACCACATTGTGTTTGACTGGACACTGATTGAACAGAGCAGAGGTGGACATGAGAGAAGGGATCCCCTCTTGTTGCATTAAATTGGTGCAAACTGCCAGAGACATTTACCGCAAGTCACTGCAAGTCAGTGTACATTCGTAGACAAACACAAGAAAGTCATTTGCACTAGTCGTCCTAAAATACTGTCCAGCCGGCATTCATGCTGAGAAAAACTATGTAAATGAGAACCAGATTTTTATTTGCAATTAAGTCCTTAGACGGAGAAAACATTAAATCAAAGTTGCCTTGTTAACATTTTATATGACAGATCAATGTCATTCATAGAATGATACCTGGGATCATTTTGTTCGAGTGAGACAGAGTTAGGGGAAGGATTTGGATCTGTGTTGTGTTTTTTAAGAACGGCTAAATGTGGAGTTTGTGGGACTTTGATTGCAGCAGTAATTAGTCGAGCAGAGGTTGTGTTTAAGACGATATAATTAATTACTGGCAGTGCATCAGCACATTAGCATAGAATGAGTTTCCTGAAAAATGTTTGCTTTCTCTCAGGGCTCTGGCTTTTTCTTGGAAGAAAATCTTCTTTTTTCAGTTTTCAAACTGTTTTCTTTTCTTTCTGTTTTCTTGTTCTTTCATTTTTTTACGTTTCTGGGTTTATTTTTCTCTTTCTTTATTTCTTTTGTTCATACTTCCTTTTCTCCTTCTTTCCTCCCTGTGGATATGGAGAGTGCTTTTCAACAAAGCTGTGGTCTCTTAGTATTTTCAGTGGCTGCCATGTTGTCCAGATGGACATCAAAGCACACCTTTTCACTGGTACTTTCCCTCTGCATATTTGACTTTAGCCATGTAACTACCTTCCTGATAGGTACCAACCTAACCACCTAGTTATGACTAAATAGCACTCATCTAATAAAATATAAAATTAAAACATAACTAGCCTGTGTCCATACCAAGCTCCCACCATCAGTGACGTCACCCGTTGGTTTGTGAACGTTATGAATCCTCCAGTTCAGATTCTGTCCGTCACCATCTTTGCTAGTTCAGAGCGGTTTGGAGCAGGAAGTGACCATATTTGGACGAGCTGAGGGAGGAGCCAGCGGTGGATCTGACCGATCTGATCGGAAACCTGACGATACTACGTCCCGCCCACCGATAGCTGTAACCTGACTGCACCACAGGCCTGTCAATCAAACAGACACGCCCCCAAAAACAGGTCTTCTTGAATCTTCTTTTCTAATGAATGAGGGATTATTTTCAGATGGACCTCCAGAAAACTAATAAGAAGGAGTGACTTTAGCTAACAACACCGAGATAACTGGTGGACACATTTTATTCACTTTGGATTTGATGAGAGAAGTTGAATGGGAGTCTATGGAGCCGGAGGCTTTTTGGAGCCGACCTCTAGTGGCACTCGCTGGTATTGCAGCTGAAGACACTTCTGGATCAGGACCATTTTACAGACCTGAAGCTACAAACTCTTTTATATCCAGTCTGGGGTCCACACCTCTAACAGCAATCTTTAACTGGAATTGTTGTGTGTGTGTGTGTGTGTGTGTGTGTGTGTGTGTGTGTGTGTGTGTGTGTGTGTGTGTGTGTGTGTGTGTGTGTGTGTGTGTGTGTGTAAGGTGAGGGATGCCAGCCCTGGGGCCACAGCACTCATTGTAATTCGCTGAAATGACCGGTGATATGTCAGAGATGTTGGCCTCCTCTCTGTGCTGCTCCTCTCCTTCTCACAAAGCTGAAATTCAGGTCAGTTTCCTAACCGAGTCTGGCAGTGGGCTGAGTGAGTCACTGCTGACACAGACACAGAAAGCCACTTCATTCAGCATTTATGGATGTTTATACACTTGCATATCCATAAAGGGAAACATAATATCTGCCTGAAAAAGGCAGCATGCAGAACCTGTGTTAAAAGCTGCAGAAGGAAAGCTCTGAATGGAGAAATGAAAACATCTTATCAGGACGAAACACTGTAGGACTGCAGCAGAGAAGAGTGTCCTGTGTTCACTGACTGAGACGCTGCAGGTGCTCCTGAGTGCTGCACAAATTAATGAAATCTTTGACTTGAGTCAAAGTGGCTTTGCCACAATGGGAACATATTGGATTATAAGCAAACATCCAGCAGTAAGATTGACATTTCAGTCAGTTTTATTAGCATTTTCATTCAGAGAATTTGAAAGTGTATGTTCTTATAAATACTTGTACTTTTTATGCTTATCAAGTGCAGCACACAGTTGTGTTCCACCTTCAGTGAACATCACTTCTCAAAGGTTTCCTGTTGATTTTTGTTAGTGAACAGGGAAACTCTTGAGGGACCGCTTCAATGTGGAAGATGACAGATTAAAGGGAACCCATTGTTTTCAATGTTAGCTCATCTAAATCATACAGCATCTTGAGACACATTATTATGGGTCAATGTGATCGACTTAACTTGGAGGAAGTGACCATATGTGGACGATCTGGGGGGAGGGAGTGGTGGATCTAACTGATCTGATTGGCAACCTGGTGATATTACTGACTGCACCACAGGCCTGTCAATCAAACAGACACGCCCCCAAATATACATCTGTTTGAATCTTCTTTTCTCATGAATGAGGGATTATTTTCAGATGGACCTCCAGAAAACTAATAAGAAGGAGTGACTTTAGCTAATGACATACAGAAAACTTTGAAAATGAACATTTTCATTGACTGAGAATTTCATGAGGCGAGTTAAATCTAATTCTATGGAGGCTTTTTAGAGCCGACCTCCAATGGCATTTGGTGGTATTGCAGCTTAAGGCACTTGTGCATTGGAACCGTTTTTCGAAGTCGGTAGCTACAAACACTTTATATACAGTCAACGGTTTAGAAACTGCACACGCAACTCTGTTTCTTGCAGTAACCAGGGTCACTGAATATTATCCAGTTATTTAAAGTTTTGAACATACACAAAAACCTAATTTGTTCCTCTCAAATATTTGTCTATATGAGAATTTTATGAGAAATGTAAAAACACTTCTTTCGTAAACTGTAACATTCATACAATAAATACATACATAGATACAATACAACAATACATTCAGTTTATGAGATGTAAACAACAATGATGGATTTTGATCATTGTCAGCTAAAACACTAATAATAATCTCAATAATGGTCTCACACTCAAGGACTCGATGCAGTTTCATTTTTCAAACACCAGAATTACAAAACTAACATGAAAAATATGTTATACCATAGTAACATATATATTTCTAATATTTTTCATATAATAATTTAATACAAGAGTTCTCTCTGATCATTAGGGCACAAGAGAACAAGGATGGACCAGTTAGTTCATAGTTGGTTTTGGCTCTCTGAACATCACCTCAGTAACTTGTGGCTCTTTCTACCCACTCCAGGTACATTTCTTCTGCCCTGTGTGGTGTTTATCACAGACCATCGTCGCTACCACAGAGACAAGGCAACTCCCCAACAGCTCCTCCGCTGATGGGCAGGTGACAGGACCCTTCGTGGCGCTGCCTGACCATTGGTTGCCATAATAAAGAACCTCACCTCAGCCTTTATAAATAGAACTGTATTTAACAGACTAACACAAACAGGAAACATCCATTTATATGGCAGCTACCTCCAGCTAATCCATGACTCCTTCCTTTTCTAGGCTCCGTCTGGATATGATTTGGCTGTAGGCTGTAGAGGGGAGACATGCCGCCCCTGCCATACTGAGCCAAGAAATACTTTTCCTATTCGCTTTACTTCCTTGGGCAAATATTAAGGGCCTTTAGGTTTTGAGGGGGGAAACAGGAGGGAGAGTGAGCTGAGCAGAGACAAGTTGACTGAAGAAAGAGTGTGGAAACGTTAAAAGCAAGAAAAACACAAAGTGAGATTAAAAGCTGTCTTTAAGTGCTCTTAATACATTCAGAAAGCCAAGATGGCGAAGCTGAAATGAATAAAACTTTTGGACCCTCGACATTCAGCAGCTGTTAAAACGCTGAATAAACCAAAATACTCTTTTTACAGAGTCTTGTGTTGCTCAAAAAGCTGTTTGTGCCTGTGAGCTGAAAACTCTTTTCTGGGAGAAAGGTGAGAAGAGCAGAGGACAAGCATGAAAAAAAAAATAACGGAGCAGGAAAAAAGGAGAAATTTGGAAGGAAAGGAAAGCATCTGGTTGTGATTTACATGGAGAGGTATCTCCTCTGCTTTTCTCCCACAGTATTGTGCTTTCCTCTGACAGACTAAAAGAGCTGCAGGAGGTGAGCACTGCCAGGAAAAATAAAAGTACAGGCAGCGTGTTTGGGAGTGGAGGCTGAGGAGGAGGAGGCGACGAGAGGGGTGAGGGTTGGGGTGATGGTGGTGGTGGGTTACCGTGAACAAAGGAAGTCAGTCAGGCCAGCTGCAGAGGGCTAAAGTAACATATAGGGTGAACAGGCCTTAAAATAAACACAAGATCCAGAGATGGATGTCTGGCTGGCGTGCACTCTGGGACCCACATCTGGAGGTCTAACTAGTTTCTATCATTAGACATCATTACTGCTGCTCCTCCTTTTGCTGTGCATGCTTAAGCCTCCACAGTCGGGAACAGCAACATCAAATTGAGTCTCCGTCTGTGTTGCAGGCTGTTTCTCTCTGATGAATTTTTTTTGCTTGTTAGCGACATGTTTTTGCCCTGCTCATTAGCCAGAGACAAACCCTGGAAATTGGGAGTAAATCCAGAGGCTGTCTTATTTAAGCCAATTTATTTTCTTTTTCCCCTCACAGCTTTTGCATTCAGATACCAACATTATTCATGTCATCTTTACTAACAGATAGACTTACCATACGAGACTTATTCTTTTTTAAATGATGTATAAAGATAAGTGTTGTGTTGTCAACCCCTTAAAGGCCCCAAATCATGGTTCAAATATTGAAATTACTGTAAACAATGATGTGTTGGAGTTTTGGGGTTCCCCCAAATACATTGCATTGTCTTCTCACCAGCTTGCTGCTCTTTCGTAATGCCTTCCTCATAGTGTTGTTTCTTTTTTATGTATGACAGTGCATAAAACAACAATGGAAAGCTGAATCTTAGTAATGTGTCACTGTTCCCTCGTTGAGGAATCAGTGCTGCTAATTCTGGACTCTAAGGTAACAATATCTCCACATTGTGTTGAACCCAACATCTCACAGTTTGGTTTGGTCACAGGTTCACTAAATGTGCTGGGGCAGTAGTAGACTTCACATAGGGGGCAGTAAGACCGCAAACCCACATCAAACCCACATCAAACACACACCGCCACTTTCTTTTCAGCTACAGTACCTCAATTTCTAGTTCTTCTGGAAGAAAACCCTGCGAGGGGTAACTGGGAGGAACAGCCTCCCCGATCTGAACCCAAATGGTGTTTCGTTGGTGGACATCTGTGGGGTGGCCATAATGATGATCTTAGGCCAAAGGTTTTCTGTGTTTGTAGTTGTAATAACTGATCTGCGGCTGTAAGTCTTGGGCATGCAAGTGAATAGCGGAGCTCCATTTTCCCTGGTGGTGAGTTAGATCAGATGGAAGGGGAGTCCGCCAGAAAGACCTGGCAAACCCAAACGTGTAATGAGGGTGAACTGGGAACGTCTGGGGGAGGTGCCTGTCTGGAAGGTATTCAACTCCCACCTCTGGAAGAGCTTTGCATGCATCCCGGGGGAAGTTGGGGACAGATCCAACTAGGAGTTGTGGTCACAAAGTCATCGGTGCATGTCGAGGCGGCAACCCAAGAATCAGTGGTGGACACCAAGGTTGAGGGAAGCTGTGAGTCTAAAGAAGGAGGCCTTTTGTGCCTGGTTGGCCCAGGAGTCTCCTGAAACAGCTGAGAGATACCAGCAGGCCAGAAGGACTGTTGCGGTTGCTGATGCAAAAATTCAGGTTTTGGAGGAGTTCGGGGAGGCCACTGAGAAGGACTTTTGGTTGACCTCAAGGAAGTTGTGCCAAACCATCTGACGCCTCAGGAAGGGAAACTCTAGGCTGTTCTCTGTAGAGGAGGAGATCTCTGAGGTAGTTAAGGTGGCAGCAAGGCGCCAGGGGGAAATTAGATCAACCCTGAGATGTTGAAGGCTATGGACATTGTTGGAATGTCATGGGTGACACGCCTCTTCACTGTAGCATTGAGGTTGTGATCTGTGCCAGTGTACCGGCAGACTGGATGGCAGTTCCCATTTTAAAAAAGGGCGACCGGAGAGTGTGCTCCAATTATCGGGGTATCACACAACTCAGCCTCCAGTGGACAGCTTATTTGAGGGTCCTGGAAAGGAGGCTCCAAATTATTGTCGGACCTTAGATTTAGCCTCGCAAGGTTGCTTGAGGGGTTAAGGGAGACTTGGAGAAGGCCAGGAGTACAGAGTTCAGGGGCCATTGCAACAAGCCATTTGGTCTCTCAACAACTGCAGAAAGATTTGTGTTGGTATTTTCAGTAATAGTCTGATATGTTTTCGGTGAGTGTTGGCCTCCGCCAGGGCTGTCCTTTGTTAACCTGTTTGTGACCTTCAGGGACAGGATTTCTAGGTCAAGCCAGGAGGAGGAGCATGTCATGTTTGGGGGTACCAGGATCGCTTCTCTGCTGCTTGGAGACGATGGGGGTCCTGTAGACATTATCAGACTGTGACCTTCAGTAGACACGGACACTGCCAGAAAACAGTGGATTGCTCCCTCTGGGTGAGGATGGAGTACCTACCCAAAATTAAGGAATTTAAGTATATATAATTCACCAAAACAAACAAACGCATAACAGAGGAATCACAGTTTATCACACATCTATCACATATCTATTCAATAGTTTATTTCCAAAGATTCCTTTTAGTTTTCAACTCATTTCTGCAGTTATTCCACAAATCAACTCCCCATGTTGAAACACAGTGTTGTTTTCTATTTGTCCTCACAGGAGGTCTTTTAAATACGTAGGTTCCTCTCAGGTGATGTGTACTATCTCTCAGTTGGAACAACTCTTGGATAATAGTTTTGAAATCCACCAAATCCTTAAATTTGAGTGCTTTTAGTACAATGAAGAGTGCATTTGTTGGTTCTCTGCAGAGAACCAACAAAGCGGTTTTATTGACCATTCATATTGCTCTTTTTGGACGTTGAAGATTGGGTGAGTGTTTATTTTGTTCGTGTTCCACCACTTCCACAAAATAGCTGATGTTTGGGAGAATGAAGGGAAAATACAATGAGGGATGAGAACAACTGTTGAAAACACCATGATTATAATGTTGAATTTATTAAATCAAAACGATAGAAATAAACATTATGTCATTATGTGACAGCCACCTGGAGTTTATCCACTTTAGTTTTTTCCCCGGCCATGATTTGAGACTCAACATCAAACATTATGATTTCGTGAACTATTCATGAAGTCAGTCTAACATTTTATCGTGTGGTCACTTATAGTTGACGTCTCTATGTAAACTTGCCACACCACCACCTGCTTACACAACCTCAGAAACGAGCCACAGCTTAGCTGTGCACATGCCCATGTTGGGTGAACTCTGGCTCTACTGCCCCTCTGGCCCAGCTGCAATTTAATTTACGGCTATGCCACTGGGAAGTTATATATAAAATACGTGTAAATGTGAAATGAAGACAAAAATACACTAAATGAAAGCTTCATTTCACCACGTAGAATAAATTATGAGTATTTTGCTCACAGCAGGAAAACAACTTGGTATGTTAGCCCGGAGCTGACATGTCCAGTATGATGTCCCCCACACAGATGGTATCCGTGTGCCTTGACTTCCTCCCTCCTTCCAAATCTCCATCCCTCTCTTCGTCTGTCTTACCACCCAACCCTTTAATGGTGAAAAGATGTATTTAGTAGACAAGGCCCTTGCAGGCACAAAGATTAGTTTTTCTCGTACTTAATTTTATGCATTTTATGGCTGCAGTATAACGGAGAAAAGTGTCTTTCTCTCCTGCTGATATGAACAGTAGCTTCCAGAATTTACAGCAAACAATTCTGAGGACATATTTTTACTAGTGGCAAAAGTGGAAGGCTCCATGTCTCAGTCCAGGGCGCTTCTGCTCAAGCTGGCATATGTCTACATCAGCAAACTAGACTGAAAACAAAAAACTGCCTTTGTTTGGCTAAGTTCAGATGTAAATGTCTTCATTCACACCTATGGTGATTTTAACCACACATCACGCATGGTTGCAGACATTTAGAAGTATCTGACACCTATTCAGTTATTCAGAGTTATTCAGGTTTTCAGAAGCTAATAGCTCAATAATCATATAGGAAATATTCAAATGCTGCAGACTGAACTTATTATATCAGATTTATACTGTTAGATCAATGTACACAATTCTGAGCCAAGCTGCAGCATATTGTGAAAAAAAGATGGCACCCATACGTTGTGCAAATCTTTCTTTAACTGATTGTTGTGTAAACATTGATACTATAAATAGGCAGATAGTGGGGTTCATGGGTGTTTTTTTAAATTACTAAATTAGTGTAAGCATTCTAAATAAGAAAAAGGGGAGGAAGGCTTGGAAAAATATTGTTGCAAATATGAATGCAGAAAAAGACAGCTGACCAAAGTTGTTGCTATTCATCCTGCTGTTGTTTCTATTGCAGTGTGTAGTGTTGTATCTCAAATTATTGTCCCCAGTTGTTTTCCCCGAGTCCGTTGATAGAAGCAGTCTTTAGGCAGTTACCGGTTTTAGTTGATTTTTATTAAGCGTAGTTTACAAGATATCTTGGAGAGCCCAACATCAACAAACATCTCTTTGTTGGATTCTAACCTCCCGCTTTCCGGCACATACCCTTATGCTATTGGAAGAGGCGTGTCCTACACTGTGACTGGAACATTTGCATAGTATGTTTGTCTGGTTGTTTTCCACTGTCCTCCGTTTAAGCCACACCTCCTCTTGCCTGATAGGGAGTTGCACCCCACGTGACCCTTCCATACAGATTCCTGTTGTCCAGGATAATACAAACAATCAACACATTCAGTTCCCTCAAACACATTTCATTTCCTAATATGATGCACTAGTTGCACCCTACTTTTGGCCATATTTCACACCCGTAATGTTTTCTGCATAAACAATGTGTTTTACAATGATTACAATCAGTATGTATATTGAACGTACATCATATGAGCCCACATATGCTTTAATCAGATCTATATTCCACAGTAGCTGTTGGTTTTCATTGATTAGTTAATTGGAAACCACACATCCAGGTACTCTCCACCTTGGGATTTCCATAGGGTGCTGGGGAATAGGGTGGATATATATCCGGCATCCGTCATCCGCGTTCTCCCGTGAGTCCTGGATGGCATAAATTAACTGGCCACACAATATAATACATTTCCATGTACTGCAGATGCACAGGTCCCAGTCCCAAAACAATGCTTGCATTCCATTGCTGTCTACCCAACTCCATTGGTGCAGTAGACTGCACGCACGTTCCTATTAAGTCACCCTCTCCAGATCCGTTCCCATATCTTAACTGCAAGCTATACCACTCCATCAATGTTCAACTCATCTGTGACTCCCAGCAGCACCTTCTGAATGTGGTCTCCTACTTCCCAGGAGGTGCCCACGACTCCTACACTTTGCAAAACAGCTCTGTGGGTACGCGCCTCGAGCAAGGAGCTACTGGAGACGCATGGCTCGTTGGTACGCATCTTTGAGTGAGTGTGATTGTAATTCCATCAACAGTGGCCTTGTATTCATATAATGACTTGTTTTATTAGGATATTGAGGATAAGTCCTGGCCCTCTGCTTGATGACACAGTCACCAACCCTTAGACGCACCAGGAGGTGCCTATTAATCAGAGGTATGCACAATCGAGCGCACCATTGGGATATTAAAGCCCTTTTAATATTCCAATGGTGCGCTGGAGGTGTTTGGACACAACAGGTGCCCAGCTGCTATACAAACCGGAGATGGTGTGTATTAAGATAACAGCTCAAGAACTGGTTCTGTAATTGTTGGCATTTTATAATCACAGGGAAATTTCATCATTTTGGGTTTGTTGGATAATCATGGCCCCCTGTGTCTTGCACAACATAACACAAAATAAGTGATTAATGTGAGAATCCAACTGAAGACCAGGGTCTGGTGCCAGGAAGGGGAGAGAGAGCGTGGGCGGAGCAAAGAGGCACTTATATAGGCCAAACCAACACCTTCATGCAGGTGACCTCAGTAGTTCATCAGGGAGCTGCACCTAGAACTCAAAGACATAGAATACACACATAAACACAAATATTCACAGCAGGACATAGAATTACACGTAGCACCCCCTTCCTTAAGATGACAGCCACAAGGGTGTCATCCTAAGGTACACGTGAGAGGGCATCAGCAACAACATGTTTTACACCCGCGATAGGAAAACAAGAGGGTTATGATCTGTGAACACGATTACTGGCTGCGGGGTCGAGCCTCAAAATGCTGGAGGGCCCAAAGCATGGCTAAGGCTTCTTTTTCGATTGTGCTGTACATACGTTGAGCTGCAGAGAACTTCTTAGAGAAGTAACACACTGGGTGATCAATGCCAGCAGAGTCTTCCTGAAGCAATACAGCACCAGCTCCAGTACTACTCGCATCCACCGCCAACTTGAATGGCATTGTAAAGTCCGGAGCTGACAGAACTGGGGAGCTACACAGAAGAGCCTTAACAGTTTTAAAATCCTGCTTACACTTTGCGTCCCAAACCTGATTCTTAGTGGGACTAAGAAGGTCTGTCAAAGAGGACACAATGGAAGCAAAGTTTCGGCAAAACCCTCTATACTAACCAGCTAATCCAAGGAGCTGACGCAGCTCCCGTTTAGCAGTGGGAACAGGAAACTGAGCAATGGCTGTCACCTTAGCCTCAACTGAGCGCACTTGGCCCTGACCAACATGCTTGCCCAAATAAGTAATAGTAGCCTTTCCAAACTCACATTTTCAAGGTTCAAGGTCAAAGAAGCGTCTTGCAGACACTGGAACACAGTGGACATGTTTTCTACATGTGATGGCCAATCACGGGCGGCACGGTGGTGCAGTGGTTAGCACTGTCGCCTCACAGCAAAAAGGTTCTGGGTTCGAATCCGGTCCTGGGCCTTTCTGTGCGGAGTTTGCATGTTCTCCCTGTGCTTGCGTGGGTTCTCTCCGGGTTCTCCGGCTTCCTCCCATCATCCAAAAACATGCACTTCAGGTCAGGTTACCTGGCGCCGCGGTCGTGGCAGCCTGCTGCAGCAGCTCCCCCCTGAGAGCCCCCCTGCTGTAGTGAAGACATTTCCCCTCGGGGATTAATAAAGTGTATAAAATCAACAACAAAAAAAATCAATCAGTGTAGTAAACCACCACATCAAGATATGCCTCAGTTTGAAACTCCAGACAAGACCCTCCTCATAAAGTGTTGAAAGGTGGCAGAGGCATTGCACATGCCAAATGCCATGACTGTATATTGTAGAAAGCTATCTGGGGTAACAAAGGCAGAAATGTCAGAGTCAAGGGCACTTGCCAGTAACCTTTGAATACGTCTACCTTTGTGACAAACCCGGTCTATGCAGTCTTCCACACGAGGAAGAGGGAAGGAATGTCTTTGTCACATTGTTTACCTTCCTAAAATCTGTACAAAAGCGTGGTGTTCCATCTGGCTTTGGCACTAACAAACACAGAGAGCTCCAGGAACTGGAACTGGACACAGCAAAGCCATACTGTTGTAAAGATTGAACCTCCTGCTGCCTCTGAGCTCTTTTTGCCTCAGGATAAGGAGTTGCAGCACACATTAAAGTCAGTCAGGAGATACTGTTGACCAGATTTAGACTTGGGCAATGGGCCAACACCATCAAGAATAAGTGTCTCAAATGGCTTTCCCATCACTGGTATAGGAATGAGTGGAGCTGGGGGAATAACCTGGTTAGGCTTCCCAGCCATTTGACACGTGTGACAAGAGCGGCAATACTCAGCAACATCACTTTTTAAACCAGGCCAAAAGAAATGCCTCAATATGCTGTAATATGTTTTAGTTATGCCAAGATGACCAGACAGAACATTGTCATGAGCTCAGCTCAGTATCTCTGCACGATAACCAGAATGGACAACAATCTGTTGAATAGTATTCCAATCACTGTCGTCATCAACAGAGGGAAACCACTTACGCATGAGGATACCATCCTCCCAGTAAAAAGTGGCATGAGTACTACCACTCTCATCCTTAGGTAACACTGCTGCAATACACTTGGCCAAAGAAGGGTCAGCATTATGGGCTTCTAGAAGCTGTTCCTTGCCAACCTTCAACTGTGTCAGGCCCAGCAGGCAAAGTGACAGGACTGGTCAATGTAACTTCAGTTGACTCATTTACAACGGAGTAAGTGGACAGCTTATCTATAGCTAACTCAGAAGTTACAGAAGGATCAGTTGGGACAGACTTCAGACTGTCACCAGGTGGAGCCACTGGCAGTTCAGATAAATTCACTACTTTTTTATACTTTCTTGACTGGGCATGAGTTACAATACACAGAGGAAAGACTTTAGGCAACTGAGATGACATATCATCACACTGGTAATTGTCATCTACAGAGCCTGTTGGTTTATACACAACAATGGGAGCAGGAAACATCTTCCCTCCAGCCAGATCATTTCCCAAAATCAGGTCTACTCCCCCTATACGGAACTGGGGACGAATAGTCACTGATATAGGGCCTGTAACCATGCCAGATTGCAAATACACAACTGACCCACATCATCCCACATCCTTGGACTAAACCACTGCTACCAGTGGAGGTCTTCTCAGAGAGGGGCAAAACTCCTGCCAAAAACAAGGACTGAGAGGCTCCTGTGTCCCGAAGGATGCAAATTGGGACAAGCTTCTCAGAATCAGAAATTACTACTGAACTCTCCATACGGAATGGTGCATCTGGTGAATCTGGGAATTTATGATGAAAATGAAACCATTAAAGTGACGTTTTATTTTGGAGGGTTTGGCAATGCAAAGTAAAATGTTTCAATGTTGAATACAAACTAAAAACGTATTAAACACATTCACAAGAATAGGAACCTGCCTTTAGTTTTCATGGGCTGGTCTTTACATGTTAAATGTGTCATATTACAGCTTTTACATACAATTTTGCAGAGATGAAAGCACTAACTTGAGGTCCAGGTCCATGTCCAGATGATCCGTTGATGGCACACCAGACAGTGCTGTCTCTCCAATAATGGCGCTGCTGCGCTGTTCCATCTCTGATAACTCAAGGCGGGGCGTCCCCCCTCCAGTGGTCTCCGTCTCTCGACTATAGTTTGCTATATTTTTATGGCCTAAGAGTTGAAATCGAACCATTTTTGTTTACTTCATCAATCGTTCCCCCTTCACTGCACAAGCAATTTCCTCCCATGCATCTTTATGGGGGTAATTTTGCATCCACTTGCTCTCTTTCTGCAGCCGTACCTTCAGCTTTCTTTTAGATCCAGTGCTTCTCCGTCTTTGGATTTTTGTTTTGGCATTATTGCATTTCGGTCACCTTATTTCTCTCAATTTCAGTGATTTGTATGGGCGCATGGCACTTCAGTCTCATGTCAACAGGAACACGCTTTAAATTAACGAGGACAATAGGATTCATCGATGTAAGAACACAGGTGCGAACAAATCTGACGATTAAGAACACATCATGAATCTGACGAAGACTTTTCTTCAGAAGATATTGGTAATGAGGCCCAGTGAGTTCTTTTCATACCCTATCCACGGTTCTACACACTACATATTAACACTTTTCCCTCTTCTTTCCCTAAACCACCACAACCCCTGCACTGCAGGATAAACCAGAGAATCTCTATGCTGCACAGGTTTTTTTTTAACCAGCAGGACACAGTGCCTCATTTTCAGCTGAGCAGGGAGGCTCTGGCAACAGTTCCAACCTTCTCAAGCAGGAATTGAGACACAGATGGATTGCCACGATTGAGACCGCGGTGTTTCTGTTTTGGCTGCCAACTGGGGCGTCATACAGGGTGTTTGGAAGGCCTTGTTTGATTGGAGAAAGTATCCAGTGACCATGAATAGTTTTGATAAGCAAGTTAATAATAAACTGTTTTTGTTATTTGTAAGTTAAAAAACAATTAAGTAATAACTCTCTTTATTTTAAATATTTTGTTGAACAGTTTTTTACCTGTTGCACTATTTTATGGCAGTATTTCTTTTGTTAAAATAAGGTTGTGATGTCATATTTTGTCTTTTACTCCTTTTGAAAACATCGTAGAGACATTGCAGCCATAAATTGATTTACTCCTGCAGATGGATGGACATCGATGGACGATGTGGGGAACAGAGGAGAGATGCATCCCCAAACAAAACACTGGAGACCACAAAAAGGATGTCCAACAGACCGAAAATACCAGGATGTTTATTATATCAGCCCATCCAGGTGCAACAGCACTACCATGGGCTCACTGCTCAGCTTAGGAAAAACTCAAGTAAACACAACACACCGAAAGGGTTTTATAGAATTTAAGATTGTTTAAGGACCTGCAGACAGCCTGTTAATCAAATAAAAACAAAATACGACGATTTGTGTATCACACAATCTTATATTTATTTGAAAATAAACCAAAGACCACATATTAAATGTTGAAACTGAGAAATTCTATTGTTTAAAAAAAATGTTTTCCAAAAAGTTGGGCCAGTATCAAAAAAAAAAGTGAAACGTTGTGTAACGCTAAACAAACAAAACCTGGAGGAACATCTCACCACTCAGTAGGTTAATTGGCAACAGATCAGTAACATTATTGGGCATAAAACAGTATTCCAGGAAGAAATAGTCTCCACTCTGTGAAAGTCTGTGTGGGAAAAAAAAATTAAGAATAATGTTGGGGAATTGGGGATTTCATTGTCTACGGTTCATAATAGCATTAAAAGATTCAGAGAATCTGGAGAAATCTCTGAACACAAGGGACAAGGCTGAAAACCAATATTGGATGGTGGTGATCTTCAGGCCCTCAGGCAGCACTGCATTAAAAACACACTATTCTGGAGTGGAAATCACTGCATGGGCTCAGGAACACTTGTGAAAACCATCATCTGTGAACACAGTTCATCGCTGCGTCCACAAATGATGTTAAAACTCTCCAAAGAAGAAACCAGATAGAAACATGATCCAGAAACACCGCCGCCTTCTCTGGACCGAGATCATTGAAGATGGACTGAGGTGAAGTGGACAACTGTCCTGAGGTCTGATGGATCACAATCTGAGATTCTGTTTGGAAATCATGGACGCTGCATCCTCCAGGTTAAAGAGGAGAGGGACCATCCAGCTTGTTATCAGCTGAGTTCTAAAGCCAGCATCTGTGATGATACAGGGATGCATTAGTGCACATGGCATGGGTAGCTTGAACATCTGGAAGGAAGCATTAATGCTGAATGATATATTCAGGTTTTGGAGCAACATATGCTGCCATCCAGACAACGTCTCTTTCAGGGAAGGTCTTGTTTATTTCAGCAGAACAACGTCCAACCACATTCTGCACGTATTCCAACAGCATGGCCCAGAGAAATACGACAAAGGAGACCCTGAACTGTTCAATAACTAAAATCAAATGTCAGGCAAGATTGGGACAACAGTTTACTTTCAAAACTCCAGTAACTGGCCTCTTCAGTCCCAGACATTTAAAAGAGGAAGTGATGCAACTATGTGTTGTGTTTTCTGCAGCGGCAAACATTTGGTCCAATTGTTTCAGTGAATGATGCGGTGTGGGGTTCTCATCCCCAAATCCGAGCTTATCAGGTGAGTAACTAACACAGATGCAATCAATGATTGGTTTCTCCACAAAGTCTTTAGATCAACATTAAGGAACAAAGACTGAAAAAAGCATCCTCTCTTTTTCTCTTTTGTTCTTTCCAGAGGACTTGTAGACGTTGAAGTTTGCTGCTTCTCCATCAACCAAGCGGAGAAAACTTTTGTCTTAACGGCCTTCAAAAAGACAGTCGGTGATTTGGTGTTTGGTGACAACCGTCAGAAAGTAAGAATACTTTTTATTCACTGCAAACTGACTCATTTTACTGAACTGGTTTTACAGTTTTGGTAAAATTTCCAGCTTCTGAAACAAATTTTTTGTGTTTGTTTGAAGGAAAATAGCTCGACCTGCTGCCACTGCGACCCGGATAAACGGAAGAAAATGGACGGATGATGGATGATCATGTGCAGGACGCCCATGTGTTCCTCAGCAAATGGGCATCAGTTAGTGACCTGTTAGTGCTCTCATTACCTTTGAGATACACTGTCAGTGACATACTTTTTCTCATTGGCGATTTTAGTTATTCGACAAGAAAAGTCATGTGGAGTCAAATGTTTTGATGGTATCCATTTGTGGGCACTATTTCTAAGTCAGTGTGTCTGGTCAGGAAGTCTGTAAATTTTCTTTCATTTGAAATGTCCCTATATTCTACAGATTAAGCACTGAACCGCACCCTGGATCTGGTGCCTCGAGGCTCTGCCAGCTAGTACCTACAGGACTACTTAAAGTTTAGACTCCATTCTGCACCAATGGAGTTGTGGGTGTTTGTGTGAATTTACATTAACATGCATGTCAAAGGGTATTTTATATAAAGTAACAACGATTTAAACTAAAACACACATCTTAGTTCTGTTGCCTGCTGTATCAAGGCAAACAGGTGTCATTCTTGAACCTGCTGAAGTGAGAAAATCACATACGTCACAATATTGGCCGAAAAGCACCACCCTGCAGTCGGGTGTCAGGCCAAGCAGTTTCTCTCAATATCCTCCTCCTGTCGTCCTCTGTCAGTGTGCTCTGACCCTCTGGCCTCCATCTCTTCTCTGTCAACTGTCTATTGATGCTTCAGCTGAAGCGTTTTCACTTTCAACTCATCCCTCAACCTTTAAGAGATGAACAGCCTCATCTAACTGTCAACAGAGCTGCTGGTGAATCAAGAAAGACGTCATCGCCGAACAGGTAGGGATGACGTTTAGTGAGGGACAGGCTCAAGCTATATCAAGTAGACCTCATCACTATAATGGTGTTTTGTATATAAATTCAAGAAAAATGATACATAAATCACAAACCTGTTCTGCTTGTGACTGCTCTTTTCTATACAAGGACTTGCTCTTCTCAAGTGAGCATCATCAGCCGTTTGGGCTCCTCACCTGACAGCGGCGACTGTTTGAGTTGTGTTACAGCCGCATTTATAAAACACGAGTCATATTTCAAGGTTTAAGAATCAAGCATGTTTTTAGATGTAGCATTAACAAATACTTTCTCTCCTTGCAGGTGCTCCCCGGAGGCGGGACCGAGGAGACGTAGCCGACTGCTGGCTCGCATATGATGACAACTGGGTCCGTGAAAATACTTCCAACCGCTCAGGAGGGAATTGTTGAATTGTTGGTTCCTCTGTATCATGTTGTTGAATTCTGTTGTAAGGACCTTATGGAGTTAAGTGCACTGAAATAGATAAATAAAATAAAATTGAACTGAATCTGACCAGCGAATGATAACAGCTTACATCCTGTTCTATGAAAAGCTGGTTTCCTGTAGAGTTGGAAAAAAAGATGTTTGTGCAAATAAAGAATTTACCACGATTTCAAAACACTCGGGGTCTGATTTACTAAATGTTTGTGTGTGTAAAAACACGTGCAAACTTCACACCGCAAAAAAAATATCCAAGCAGGTCTACTGACGACGTGCAGTGAGGATTTCGTCTTTCAATTGTGCAATTTAACACACATTGTCCATTGTGCGTGTTGCCTGCATGCATACAGTATGTAATATTGGGCGTTTCTACTTGAACGTGGAAAATACTGGGAGGGGACATAAAAATACATAAATGTAGCATGGGCAATGACATTTACTAAACCTGAGAGTAGAAACAGGAGAAGTTTCTGACATCAGAAATGTTTAATGGGTGTAAAACCTCGTTCTCTGCGTGTTCTTTGGTTTCTTGTGTCTCCTTCACAATAAGAGCAGCCGCCTCTCCTGATGTTCATCAGAAATTATCAAGACAGTTCGTCTGTCCAGAGATGACAGAGGTGACATCCAGAGTTATTGGATGAACTGAATGATGATTGACATCCAACAACAGGAGGATCCACGCAATACTAGCAATTAAGAAAGTTCTTCCGACTCTTACCACTGAATGAACAGTCAGCTGCTCATCACAGGGAGAACTGGACCTGCTAATCAGTGTTTGTTAGAAGATCTCATCCACCGTCCCTCCAGTTTTATTTGCCGAAGTTTTAACATAAATTGTTTTTTCTCAAATATCTTCTCATAATTTAATTGAATGATGTTTTTGTTATTCCCAATGACTTCCTCGCTGATAATCTCCTATATAGCGTTTTGTTCTTGTTGTAGGCCCTATTTATGTTTATTCATTTCAATGGAATCAGATTTGATTCCTCCTTTTGCGGTCGTTCTGTTACTTTAACACATTCAAACACCCTCATTTAAATACAACGATTTGCACCTGATATCAAAGACGCAATTACTCAGTAAATCTGTGTGGGTATTTTTAAAAGAAAATCAAAGACCTATCTTTTTAGTCTGGGTGTCTAGTGATATTTATCATCCTGAGTTTCAATTTTAATTATAGTGTTGATCCCTGGCGTTTATTTTATTTCTCTGAATTGTATTTATTTATTATTAAAACAAAGTCCTTTATTTTATTTAAGATACATTTTTACTAGTTTAAATGTATTTTTAAACGTATTGTTCTGTTGGTATGCTTGTTTTGTGTGTGTGTGTGTGTGAGTGTGTGTGTGTGTGTGTGTGTGTGTGTGTGTGTGTGTGTGTGTGTGTGTGTGTGTGTGTGTGTGTGTGTGTGTGTGTGTGTGTGTGTGTGTGTTGCTGTGAAGCACTCTGGGCTGCAGGCTCATATGAAAGGTGCTGTACAAATAAAGCTGAGTTGAGTTATTTTCCGTTGGTAGATTAATCTCAACCATAATGATGATTCAGAGGAAAAATCAATAGTATATCGATGTTGTCTTGCTATCTGGACTGAAACTAAATTAAAAGATGGATAAGAAGATCTCTGTACCGTGTCAGTGCTCCTGTCAGATATTGTGAAGCATTTATTGATCCTTAAATATTGAACTGATCATTTTATTGTAGTTTCTGTGGAAGTTTTGGTGTCCATATGTCTGTGTGAAGCTTTCAGTAATTACATTCAAACCATTCTGTGAAAAGGATTTGAATTCCACTGACCAACGCAGCAGTCCATTATGTTGGCTTTGTGTCTGTGGAGTGTTTGTGTGAAAGACTGATTTCTGTGAATCCGAGAAGCAAAGCACATTTTTGTTTCAGATTTACTGTTTTGCTAAATCCTGCTAGCCGAAGAGAGATGGTGTGTTCGCAGGAGAAACTAACGCCTCATGATGATTGATGAGTTAATCCACACCAACATGAAGACTTCTTTGTAATGGCTTACTTTTTTCACTCCATTAGCTACTAGAAGCTGTTTTAGTGAAGCAGCCAGGGGGAAGTTGAGGTCTAGATGGGGTGGACTTAAACTGCAGAGCTTCATTTGGCAGCAGGAAAAAAATCAACTTGCAAAAAAAAAAAAATACTGTTCGCCAATGATTGAGATATATGAGCGGTGGATCTGACCGATCTGATTGGAAACCTGAAGATACCACGTCCCGCCCACCGATAGCTGTAACCTGACTGCACCACAGGCTTGTCAATCAAACAGACACGCCCCCAAAAACAGGTCTTTTTTAATCTTATTTTCCAATTAATGAGGGATTATTTTCAGATGGACCTCCAGAAAACTAATCAGGAAGAGTGAATTTAGAGAATGATATACAGAAAACTTATGGAGAAATGTTATTGACTGAGAATTTTATAAGAGAAGTTGAATTGGACAGAGCCGTAATTTATTTGGAGCTGACCTCTAGTGGCACTCGGTGGTATTGCAGCTTAAGACACTTCTGCATCGGAACCATTTTACAGACCTGAAGCTACGAACTATTTTATACACAGTCTGTGGTTTCTACCTGCCACTTGTGGCTGCTGGCTGGTTTTGCTGCTTGCTGCCTGTTGTCCCTTAAGATTTTGGCCAAGTTTATGATTGTTCCTAATGTGTATAAACCCTGATTAAGCTTTTATCAGGGTGAAATTAATCAAACAGTCAAAGCTTCATCATTTGTGACAAATCAACTTTATTCTAACAACCCATTGCTCTTTAAATATCTTTGTGCCTCTGTCTTGAATCATTTCAGAAAGAGTACTGCGCGGCCCTCCACCTCTCCCTTTACCACCAGTTGTTTGGTAGTCTTGGAGTGCTTTCACCGAGGACCCTTTTATCATTCACCTGCCAGCTCCTCACTGCCTCCAGCATGAATGCTCAAACAAGTATCCAGCCCCATTGGAGACTGTCTCATCCATGGTTTCAAATACAATCCCAGATGGTTCCTATAAAGAAGCTCAGTGAAGCAGCTAACGGAGTTGGAACAGTTATCAAGACACGCATTTGCCAAACCAACCAGTTTGTTTCCTTCCTTCGGCCAAGGGTCTTTTTGATGATGATCATGATGAGGATGATGATAAAACTTTACTCTCAGACAAGTCTGAAATCTTTATGATCTGGTCTTAAATGCAATATTAAATTTAAGGATGGAGTGGTGCCCAAAACTTAACCTTATTAAACCGAGGAGCCCTGCGCCTCCAGTTTTGAGGGTGATTTGTGTTCAGGACTGGGTTTGGTTCGGAGCCGCCTTCCTTGTACGTACGTTACTATGGTCGGCTGATTCACAGAGCTTCTCAAAGGGTTTACCTCCAAACTTTGAACAGATTGTTATTTGGTAGAACAGTTTTGACTTTAAAGTGGTGGACAAACACTTTGACCATATAGTACTACCATACTGAAGAAGATTCATGATCACAAGTAGAAAACATATCAGCAAGAAGTTGTTTATTTGCCTGATAAGACACTCGCTTCGTCCTTTTGCAGAGATTCAGTATGATTTTTCCAGGCTAAAAGATGACCAACAATGACCCAAATATATTTGTCTTGAAACACCTGCTGGTGGATATCAATAGAAACGTCATGAGAGTCAGATGGTGAGCCAAATACTTTAATAAAAAAGTGAAACTTCTGTTTAGTACACTTTCAAGAAAGCATAAATCGGTCTTCGTGCGCCCGCTCAGAGGTCGGAGGGCCAAAATCAGCCACTGGAACTTGACCCTCACAAAAAGCAACAATGAGCCCATTTTATGCTCTGAAACAAGATTCAACCATAAACAGAAAAACTTGGATTCATCCTCCATCAGAAATAACATTTACAAGAAAAAAGGCTTCAAGGATGAAAACCACATGGTTGGTTTGTAAAACGCACATCTGGTTAACACCCACACTTTCGGTAAAGAGCCGCGCTCGACCGCTTCCGTAAGATTTCCAATGGAAATGTCCGAGACTGTTCCCACAAGTGAAGTCAGGTTACGGTGGAATAAAACAGACACACTGGTGCAGATCATCAGTGATGCATGTGCTTCCAGATTTACTAGTTGATGTAATTTCAAACTTACAGCTAATGATCATGAGTTGTTCCCCCAAAAAAGTAAACTGTGAAATAAATGACCAAATTGCAGATATGAAATGGCAGATATTCCTCAGAGGCAGCAAACAAATACCAACCTGAAATTAAACTTAAAATGACACACTGCTGAAACTCAATACAGCACCCTTTTTTTTGTGTGACAAAGACGCCTTTCAGAATTAAAACTTGCATCAAAGGAAATAATGCAAACATGCACTTATACATCTCTCTTCTCTCCGTATGGCAGCGGTTCTTTGTGCTCTTTTAAAATATATCTCATGCAAATTACATTCTGGCAGTGCAAATGACATCACACTGGAAAGTGAACTTGCTTTCTTTTCTGGTGTCTCTGTTCGTGTGTTAATGATACTCGAACGGATGGCAGCTTCTTCTTATGTTACTGAATGTGCAATAAAAGAGTGATAAAAGCCAACAAGATTTATTTTTCAATTGGAAGACATCCATCCTAAATATCTAACTTCTTGCAATAGTAAAACAAACAGCTACGTCAGGGGAGATTGTCCACGCGGCTGGTATTGTTATCTCCAAAGGATTTTATTTTTTAAATGCAAAAATGGGTCCAAAAATTAACTTGATATATCTGACCTGAAATGTTATTTTTCTAAATGTAGTGGCGGCTGTAAAGACATTTTGGTACATAAGGTCATCAGTTCTGACTGGCTGCTCCAATAGATTGCATTTTAATCTGAGGTGCAAAGACTGGAAACAATCCTCAATGTGTCCAGACGCAGATATTCATACAGTGAATTTGGGTCTGGGAACATCAGGCTCGTTGCTATCTGCCAAAATTGTTCAAATCTTTTTTCTTTTTCAGACGGTATTAGACATCTAAAGCTTTGTCAAAGAGGGGAAAGCAGAGTTTTGCAGAACCATCCAGTGTCCTGTTTGTCATGTGTGTTGTGGTCTGTTCTCCGTCATCATGTGCTACATGAACATGTGGAATCAGAGCCGGTCTCGTTGCTGCCTGGCAGCAAGGTAGACTTGATCTGAGACTACTCGCTCGTAGACAGGAAGGTCATTTATCACAGCCCGCGGCTCAGCTGGGCCATTAATCACATGCATATTATTCTAATCTGTTTGAAGACAGAGTTTGATTTCATCTCCTTTATTAATCCTCCAAGAAGGCAGAGTTCTCTCTCCTCCCTGTAGCTGTTTCAGGGTCAGTGGAGGACAACTCTGTAGGAACAGACTACAGAGAACAACACAGCACTGTCAAGTTGGGGATTTGCCAGCCTCATTAACCACCAGACAAGACAGCAGCTCGTGAAGAGGCATCAATACTGCTATCTGTCACAGACTACATATCCACCGGGACGTCTCCTCGAGCTGCACGGTGGAAGGGAAAAGACAGCAGCAACACCTGGGTATTCTCAGTAATGGCCACTGATCAAGTCTTTCAACTTGTGTCAAGTCATAAAATTGAATTTAGATTCAAATAAATACGAGAACTTGCCAAAGCAGTAAAATAATTCCACAAGTTTCCAACTTCAAGAAGTTTGTTTCAAGAGTTTTCTTCATTGTATTGGTCTCTTGATATACGTGGAGAATCCTGCCAAAGGGTTTCATTAAATATTAGGAATGAGGAGATAGCAGAGGATTCACAAGCAAGGACTTGTCTTCACTTTCACCTCTGGCTATTCACAGGCACAGTGCTTGCAGTGCAAAAGACATTTAATCAGTATTAATCAGCCGTAGAAACACAAGACCAATGGTCAGGTTACCCAGTCAGCAACATTAATGGAGGACGAAGTGACTTTTTGGGAGTAAATAGCTGGAAAAGTTAAGTCAGCATGTGGTACGTGACTTTTTTTTCCTCACACAGTTTGGTACTTGACGATAAGGCACTTTGATCTGGTCTCACATACAACTCACAGCCAACCTGAGTAAACTAAACCTAAATATTTGAAATATTCAGATGTAAGCTCGAACTGCTGAAGGACGTGAATTCACATCCGCGCAAGTTGAAAATATTTAACTTGATCGGCTGTACTTGTGCGAGTAACGTGAGGGGAGTATTTGCTTTGCGTTTGGTCGCATTAGTCACCTAAAGACTCACGTGATCTCAATGACACTCAAGGTGTTTCAAACCCAGAGGAAGTTAAAAGCTTGGCAATCCTGTCAGAACTGAAGAAGCCTTTCGGAGAGGTGAAATGTCTTTACGAACCTCAAACACTTGCAGATGCCATGACCTGGATCCCTGAGAATCGTCTCAGAAATAAACAGGGACCCTGCTGGGAGAATAAACGTTGAATCATTGAGACCCAGGTGGATGCAGAGAGTGGAACAGACTCCACAAACAGACCTTTGTCTTGTCTCAAGGACGGTGTAGATGGCCGGGGAGCTCAGAGGTAATTAGCAGGACCGCAGTGGACGGACGTGGCCTCCCTGCTGTGAGGCTGCAGTGGAAATGCTTTACATCAGCAGGCCGAAGTGGTCCAACCCTATTAGGAAATCTGATTCAATTAAAAATACATCACAGGATAATAATCGTTTCCTAAATGGAAATTATACGTGTTGTTAAATATTCTTTATATTAACGAAATTATACATCAGGTTAGGTTAGGTTAGGTTAGGTAGTTACTTTATTAATCCCCAAGGGGAAATTTTTTCACTACAGCAGCATACAGAAGTAATAAGATAATAATAGAATAATAGAAAAGCAATAAAATAGCAGTAAAAAATATAAAATATAAAATGCACAGTATATACAGTATATACAGTACAGTATATATATATCTATATACATTATATACAAACAACCAAGAAACACAGTCAACAGTGTTATTGTTATGTGATGGATTTTGCCAGAGGTGAGTTATTGTACAGTCTTATTGCGGTCGGCAGGAATGATCTCCTGTATCAGGAATGATCTCCTGTATCTGGAATGATCTCCTGTATCTGGAATAATCTCCTGTATCAGGAATGATCTCCTGTATCTGGAATGATCTCCTGTATCTGGAATAATCTCCTGCATCAGGAATGATCTCCTGTATCTGGAATGATCTCCTGTATCAGGAATGATCTCCTGTATCTGGAATAATCTCCTGTATCAGGAATGATCTCCTGTATCTGGAATAATCTCCTGTATCTGGAATGATCTCCTGTATCAGGAATGATCTCCTGTATCAGGAATGATCTCCTGTATCTGGAATGATCTCCTGTATCAGGAATGATCTCCTGTATCAGGAATGATCTCCTGTATCTGGAATGATCTCCTGTATCTGGAATGATCTCCTGTATCGGGAATGATCTCCTGTATCAGGAATGTTCTCCTGTATCAAGAATGATATCCTGTATCAATAATGATCTCCTGTATCAGGAATGATCTCCTGTATCTGGAATGATCTCCTGTATCAGGAATGATCTCCTGTATCTGGAATGATCTCCTGTATCAGGAATGATCTCCTGTATCTGGAATGATCTCCTGTATCAGGAATGATTTCCTGTATCTGGAATGATCTCCTGTATCTGTCCTTGTGACAGCAGCTGGAGGAATCTTTTGGAGAACGTCCTCCTCTGTCCCTGCAGCAGGTGGAGAGGGTGGTCAGGATTATCCAATATGGATAATAGTTTGTTCAGCGTCCTCCTCTCCACCACCTTTTCCAGGCTGTCCAGTTTGTAGCCGATGATGGAGCCGGCCTTCTTAACCAGTTTGTTAAGTCTGTTGGTGTCGCTGGCTCCAATGCTGCTCCCCCAGCAGACCACAGCGAAGTACAAAGCACTGGCCACAACAGACTGGTAGAACATCTCCAACATCTCCCTGCACACATTGAAGGATCGAAGTTTCCTCAAGAAAAAGAGTCGACTCATCCCCTTCTTGTAGACAGCGTTGATGTTGGTCTTCCAGTTCAGTCTGTTGTCGATGGACACACCAGGTACTTGTACTCCTCAACCATGTCCACCTCCTCTCCCAGAACTCTCAGCGGTTGTGGAGCCGTCGTCTTCCTCCTGAAGTCGACCACCATCTCTCTGGTTTTGGCCACGTTCAGGAGGAGGTGATTTCTACCAGCCCGCTCCACAAAGTCCTCCACTACTGCCCTGTACTCCTCCTCCCGTCCATCCCTTATACACCGTCCACTGACTCATCCTCCCGTCCATCCCTTATACACCGTCCACTGCAGAGTCATCAGAGAACTTCTGCAGATGTCTTGACTCTGAGTTGTTCTGGAAGTCAGTGGTGTAGAAGGTGAACAGGAAGGAGACAGAACAGTTCCCTGAGGAGCTCCAGTACCATTGACCACCGTATCAGACAGCACACTGCCCAGACGGACAAACTGTGGTCTGCCTGTCAGGTAGTCAGTGATCCAGGAGACGGTGGACGTGTCCACCCCCCTCCACCCGCAGCTTCTCACTCAGTAGCAGTGGTTGGATGGTGTTGAATGCACTGGAGAAATCAAAGAAAGTGATTCTCACAGAGTCACCGGTTCCATCCAGGTGAGACTGAGCTCGTTGCAGCAGGTAGATGATGGCGTCGTCCACTCCCACATGAGGCTGGTACGCAAATTGCAGAGGGTCCAGAGAAGATTTCACCAGCGGCCTGAGGTGGGCCAAGACCAGCCTCTCCAGCACCTTCATCACATGAGATGTGAGGGCAACCGGTCGGTAGTCGTTGAGGCCAGATGGAGTCGTCTTCTTAGGGACAGGAACCAGGCAGGACGTCTTCCACGTGTTGTTAAATATTCTTTTAGTAGTGTACTTTTTTCTTAAATGGACAAACAATGTTTTGAATGAGCAGAGACACTTTTTCTGGACATGAAATGATCTACAAATGTTATTGCTAGCAGTGTAATGAAGAAAATAACTCGGGTGGAAAGTAGGAGACGGCGTGAGCGGTGAGTGATACACCAAAAAAGACTGAAGCTTTTCTTCATAATGAGCTCCAGTTCGAGGTGTTCAAACAATCTGAGAGCAGGTTTGTTCCTTTCTAAAGTATTACCACCACACATTTACTGCCTGGTTTCCCAACTGGCTTTGGCTTCATTCTTTTTGGTCTTGTAATTGTAATGAACAGCTCAAAGCAGAAGTGTTGGCTGTCTTTAAGTGCACCTGTGATTTTGATTCATGTCGTTGCAGCTATGTCGGACTGCACTGGTCTCAAATCAGTCAAACAGCAGAAGCAGAGGCAGACACGCTGAAGTATGAAAACAACATTTCAGCAAACAGAAAAACTCTTATTGAAGAAATCCCACTGTGTTGTGTTTTCAGATTGACCGTCCGTCCGCCCTTCCATCCATCTGTCCGTCCCAGGCTCATGGACACAATATCTCAGTAACTCTTTGATTTAATTTCTCCAAATTTGGCACAAACCCTCAGTTGGACTGAAGGATGGACTGATCAGATTTTGGTGGCACAGAAGGGAAGATTGTTACAATATTTGCCATTTGGTTGGATACAGATTTGGTGACCCTAATCGTGGGTGGCTACAACTCTGCACAGCAAATTTGTGTGTGTGTGTGTGTGGGGGGGGATCCTGGAGTTAAACAAAGAGTTGGATTTTGGGAGTTTATTTTCTAAGTTAGACTCCAGCTGGTGTTCAGAGACTCTTTGGTAATATTCTGGTGTTCATTCGCTGAGTGTTGAGGAGCAACATTCAACACTAATCAGTGTTTACTGAGCAGCTTTGTTGATGTATTAGCATTTCCCAGCATGCCTTAGTTATTTCTTTGTAACTTTTGAGAATAAAGCAACCAAATGAAATCAAAGTGATGGACAGAACTTACATTTAGCTTTGTTAAAACAAGGTTTATTAATATTTCAATGAAGACAATGATAAATAAGATGGGGCTATCATTCAAAACCATAAATGTACAAGGTAGAAATGTAACATATAAACCACTAAAACATTGATTAATTTAGAACTTGTTACACAGTTTTTATGCAGCATTAGTTGTTGATCACTACATATAATCACACTGCATATAATTGTTAGATATAAATTTGTCACGAATATGTGATTATCTTGAAGTCAGTTTCACCTAAAACCTTTTTAGTGTGATGGAATTTTAACTCCATGAATGTCAAATAATTCACACTTTTAAGTGTTGACTGTTAACATTATGAAAGAGTTTCACATTCAAACAACTCAAGGTTAAGGTAAATTTACTCTTCATGGGAGTCGAGTTTTAACTCCCAAAGAGTTCAAGTTCAACTCCTGAAAAGAGTTAAAAGATCAACTTCTAGAAAAGAGTTAAAAGATCAACTTCTAGAAAAGAGTTACAAGATCAACTTCTAGAAAAGAGTTAAAAGATCAACTCCGGAAAATAGTTAAAATATCAACTTCTAGAAAAGAGTTAAAAGATCAACTTCTTGAAAAGAGTTAAAAGATCAACTTATAGAAGAGTTAAAAGATCAACTTCTAGAAACGAGTTGATTTGAACTCAGAGAGTTTATTCCAAAGATGTGAAGTTGCTGTATGTGTTGTTTCAGAATCAGCATGTGAACACAAAAGGAATCCTTCACGTCTTCACTACATTTATTATGAGTTTGGAAAACTGCAACCATTTGATGAACCATTTATATAATTCCATTAAAACTTTTAATTGGACTATATCTCATTCCGAATTGTCACATCCTATATTCAAAACACTACAATAAAAGTTAGATAGAAGGAGATTACGGAGGAGATCAGGGACAGTTGTTTATACATTTGAACATGTGCCGCATAAAAGTTTCTGCATAATTGTCAACACATCTGTCCTGCTGTCTGCAGATGGCCTCTCAGATTTAATGTCGCTGTGGACAACAGATGCTGTAATTACTAATATCAATTTATGCAGATGGATTTACTAACTTTGCTGCTTAAATTGTTCTCACTGATTCAAATATTTTTTATATTTTGTGTTATTGATGCAGAAGAATTTAGTTTGCTCTTTTATACTAAATCAACCATGTAGCATCAAAATACCAAAAATCTGCTTGATGGGCACCAAAATGTTATGGCTAAAGCAAATTTCAAGACCAAGAAAATACCAAACTTTCAGACTGCTGCTTCTACCTATTATTATTTGCCCACAAAAGTAGAGCCTTAGAAATGTGGTCCACACCAAGTAATGCCTGCATCGGTGCCGGGCCCTTAGTGGTTCAGATCCCCCCCCCCCTAACCATGCATGAGTCCCCTGTTTATGTTTCTGAGCGAGGCTGGACGGCAGGTTGGACCATCTTCTACTTTCAAAGTTAAAGACGGGGTGCCGTTCCTGATGATTTGCCAACATCCAGTCTGTGTTGATGTTTGAGTGTGTGCATGTGTGTGTTCATGTTTTCATATGCCGTGTCAGGACTAAAGGATGCAGGGCACAAAGACTGGTTTGTGTTACTGTGGATGGTGTAGGGTGACATACTTACATGAAGCCAGTCTGATGAATAGTCCATTCTGTAGCGACATGTGGACAGGTCTCAGACCTGAAGCTGCATGAAACAATTTCAACCACCAGAGAGCAGAAAGACCCAACAGCAAACTCATCAAATTAAAAGCCACATCATCGTCCCAGTGGAGTCGTGTTTGTGTTCGTCTCCGCCAACTTCCATATTCACTCGGAAAAGTAATTTTTGGTTTTGATTTGTCTCGCATGTTCTGACAAAACAATTGCGGAAAATCGCATTCTTGCGATAATAATAATAATTTACACAAATTCAAGCAAACTCTGCAATATTTTCAGAAGCTTGCAATTTTTTTTATAATTCCCACAATTTAGCAGAAGCTGTTCTGAAAGTATTACGACATAAAGTAAGTCTTTTCAGACAGTTCTCCTCCACTCATCACCAAAACAAACTCTGAGCACCGAGAAAACCGGAACAAGCAGAACAGCCAGAAGTGACGGGGTTTGTGGGAAATGTGGTCTTCACATTAAAATGAACTAATTAAATAATTGAGTACATATTTCTGTGCTAAAATAATTTTCTCCACACGTCCAGTTGTCAGAGACGTCTCTTTGTTTGTTTCATCCAGCAGGTCTATGTGTTGAATGAACATGAATTAAACAGCATCTAAACCTCTTATTTTGACATCTTGATGTCGTCCTTGTTTCTATATTCCAGTCACAGACGGTCTGTTCTGGAGACATACGCAGCTTTTAAAAAACAAACATTGAGCTCCATGGTTCTCTAAGTTTAATAAAAGATTAAATAAACGATCAAAATTTTAACATTTCTGTGATGTGCAGCAGGATTATTATCACAGGAATTGATTTCATATCATTGTTTATCAGGTAGTGCTTAAAAAAAAAATCGAATTTGTCTTTCTACACTTGCAATTTTTTCTAATTCCAACAATTTCACCACAAAAAACTAACTTAAAACTCTGCAAATTATATCAAAGTTTTTGAGAAAATACGCCGCAAAATGAAATATTTTTGATCATGACCATCACAAAAAAACTGTGACTGACTGATATTTGGATGTAAACATAGATTTTTAAGTTTCCTAAATATGTTTTTCCATTTGGACCAAAGCTGCTGCTGCTCTGCTAGACCTGCTGGATGGAAGACTTTGTTCACCAGTGTTCTTCATGTTTGGTGCCCATCAGTTCTTGTGCACTCACCTTATTTGAGCTTTTTTTTTTTTTAATGTAAAATGGGAGTCTGCAATTATATATTAAATGACATAATGTTGTTTTAATTAACATCAGAGATTTTTTTAGGACTTAAAATCCCTATGATGAGATAAGATCCAGCAGGACCCTCAGAGTTCACAGGGCGTTACAGTTATCATGTTATAAATGATGACTTTCAGATTTGAAGAAGTTGACTGTAGACATGGGATGAAGGGAAAACATTTGTTTTACCAGGTGTTGCATTATTACAATCAGGAAATGGAATCTACTTGTGAAGCTTCAGGTGTTGCTCATAATTTGAGGAACAGCAGTTTTTTTTTTCACTTGAGTCATTAACACTGTTTGTGTAATTAGCCAATTAATTTAATGGGTCTCGTTGAACTGGATGAACCTGATGATGAGAAATGATTCTGGCAATTTTTGTTTTAATTTCTTTATTCTATTACTGTACTGTCGCCACACTTCAGCTAAGGTTTTATATATTCATATATATATATATAATATTTGTTTATACAGTATTGTTGTTTCTAATGGGACAGTGTAAAGAGATCATTTGTCTGTTTCAATAAAGACAAGATACAGATTTTCATGCTCAGTCCTGTTTCCTACCAGCAGTCACTTCATAGAAGTTCACGTTGTCTCGGTTCCCGACTGTCGACCTCATGTGCAGAACCTGGGTGTTATTTTTGGTTCCTCTTTTAAATTAGACCCACAGATCAAATCTGGTGTCACAGCCAGCTTCTTTTAGCTGAGCGTTTTAACGAAGGTGAAACCTTTAGAAGGTCATTTGTGCTTGCGTTACATTGAGGTTGGACTATTGCACTTTTTTCAGTGTTGGACGGTCCTGGGTTCCAGTATGAGGCTTTGGGCCTTGAACACAACGCCTGCCTCGTGCGTGTGCGTTACCTCAGCTGCTGCTTCGCTGCAGGTCCAACCAGTGAATCAGTGACTGTCTCTTCGATAATGACCATCAGTGTTGGATTTTTGAGGTCCAACAAATGATGGGTTGTAAAAGCAGGCACGTGTTTTTTGTTCACCCTCGTTCATAGCGAGACACACAGACACGGAGAAGGAGGGAGAGAGCAGAGAGAAAACGCTGCCCTTCAGCTGGTGAAGTGTCGTCATACCACAGTGTTTTTGCCACGATTATACAGAACAAATGTGATCACAGATGGTTTGTCTCTATATTTTAGCTGAGAACCGTGCAGCACGCGTGAATAATAGGCAGCGGTTCTATTTTATAAATGAGTACAGGAGAGGCCGTGTGGCTGCTCTCATCCGTTAATATGGACGCCCAAATGTTCCAGAACTTACGCATCAGCACATTTAGCCTGTTCTGGCTTCTTTACATCGGTTACCTGTTCAGTAAAGGATTGACTTTAAACTTCTAATTGGTTGTTTATAACTGCTTAAATGGAGCAGGTCTGGTTTATCTGTAGTTCCTAGATCGACCGGACTCTTGAGCTCCAAATACTTGGAACGGCTCGAGATCAGGATGTCAACTTCACTTAGTATTCAAATCTTGATCAAAAAATATTTATTCTCACTGGCTTTTCCATATTAGGCCCAACTTTTGAACTTATTATAATTTACTAATCATCTTTATTCATGATATTATTGACTGCTTGTGTGTGCCTTCAGGTTTTGTTTAAACTTATTGTCATTTAATTTATTATATTTTGTTAGCAATGTTTTGATTGCCTGATCTGTTAATGACCAAATTTGTTTTATTTGTATCTGATGTGTTTTAATTTAGTCTAATTTCAGTTTATGTTATGATTGAATGTGCTATGTGCAGTAAAAAAAAAAAAAAAAACTGACTCGACTTTTTAGCACTTTAGAACCTTCAATATTTTGTAATAAAACTTAAAAAACATGAATATTCATTGTTGTGTATGGGTGGTGCCTGGCTTCTGACCTTTAATATGTCACATTAAACAGAGCTTGAAAATATATTATAACACAGGTTGGTTTTATTGTTTTACTTCATTTATCAAATTAAGTAAAGATCGATTCACCAAATCGCTTTTCTTTATCTTTAAATGAATCACCTGAACAGTCTGCTGTGGAAAGTTTAACTTCAGAAGTTGAAAGAGTAGCTCAGCTGTGTAATCACCAGTTTCCCACTAATGAAATGTCAATAACTTTTAAATAATGAAATGCACTTGGATGAGGCACGTTGTGTAGCCTGCTGTTCATCCAGCGAGAGTGACAGACAGAAATTCTCTGATACTGATGTTTAATCAATGCTGAGTAATTAAGACATCCAGCTGTTATTGTGGCTTTACATCTCTAACAGGCTTCTAGTTTCTAATTAAGCTAATTCCTGTCAGCTGTACAACAAACAAAGCAGACGGTTCAAGCTGGAAGGACTCGCAGCATATCAGCGGCACACCGGCACGGTTCTGTTCACAGTCAAACACTTTAATTGGATTCGTCCTGTTATTTTGTACCCACCAATGCAAGTCTTTGTCCCTTCAACTTTCCCTCTGCAACATCAGCTGTCCCCTGAACATATGGACGGACTTTGTTGCTGTAGATTTTCATCACAAACAATATTGCAGAAAAAACACAAAGAATACAAAGAAGCATAAAACGGAAAACTTCTGGATTGTTCCTCAATGAAGTACGATTTTAATTTACTGAGTGCACTGTGGGCAGCACAGAGGTGAATGTTTGCACCTTGAAGCAAGGAGGTTGTGGTTGGAACCGTTCTGTCCTCCGTGTGTCTTCGTGGGTTTTCTCCAGGTACTCTGGCTTCCTCAGATTGTCCACAGACATGTATGTAAGGTTAACTGCTGATTCTAAATTGCCAACACGTGTGAATGTGAAGATAAAGTGGATATAGATGATGGATCATGTTTTCTGCTCTATTTTACTGTTGTCATGAAGTGACCTCCAGGCGAGCTGATGTTCCCACAAGCAAATGGTCTCTTTCAGGATTTCTTTCAACATTATTCTATAAAAAAGTAAAACATGTTTCCAGAGAAATGGTCTGCAACCCCGTTTCCAAAAAAGTTAGGACACAGAGTAAAATGTAAATAAAAACAGAATGCAATGATTTGCAAATCACATAAACCCACATTTAATTGAAAATAGACCAAAGACAAAAAATAAAATGTTGAAATGGCAAAATTTGATTGTTTTATGAAAAATATATGCTTATTTTGAATTTAATGGCTGCAACACATTTAAAAAAAAAGTTGGGACAGGGTCAACAAAAGACTGCAAAAGTTTAACGCTTAAAAAAAAAAAAACACCTGGTGGAACATCTCAACTAATTAGGTTACCATGGCAACAGATCAGAGTGGCAGAGTCTCTCAGCAGTGAATATGGGAAAAGTTTGCTCACTCAGTGAGAGACTGTATGGGCAAATAGTGCAAAAACCTACAGAACAATAATGTTCCTCAAAAAAATAAAACTACAAAGAATTAGTGGATTTCATCATCTACGGTTCATAATATCATTAAACGATTCAGAGAATCTGGAGAAATCTCTGAACACAAGGGACAAGGCTGGAAACCAATATTGGATGGTGGTGATCTTCGGGCCCTCAGGCACCACTGCATTAAAAACACACTATTCTGGAGTGGAAATCACTGCATGGGCTCAGGAACACTTGTGAAAACCATCGTCTGTGAACACAGTTCATCGCTGCGTCCACAAATGATGTTAAAACTCTCCAAAGAAGAAACCAGATAGAAACATGATCCAGAAACACCGCCGCCTTCTCTGGACCGAGATCATTGAAGATGGACTGAGGTGAAGTGGACAACTGTCCTGAGGTCTGATGGATCACAATCTGAGATTCTGTTTGGATAATCATGGACGCTGCATCCTCCAGGTTAAAGAGGAGAGGGACCATCCAGCTTGTTATCAGCTCAGTTCTAAAGCCAGCATCTGTGATGGTACAGGATGCATTAGTGCACATGGCATGGGTAGCTTGAACATCTGGAAGGAAGCATTAATGCTGAATGATATATTCAGGTTTTGGAGCAACACATGCTGCCATCCAGACAACGTCTCTTTCAGGGAAGGTCTTGTTTATTTCAGCAGAACAACGTCCAACCACATTCTGCACGTATTCCAACAGCATGGCTTCAAAACATACAACAAAGGAGACTGTTGATTAGCTGGAATCCTCTACCAGACAAGAATGAGACAACATTTTTACTTTCTAAACTCCAGAAACTGGTCTCCTCAGTTCCTGAACGTTTACAGAGTGTTGTTAAAAGAAGAGCTGATGCAACACAACATGACCCTGTCCCAAGTTTTTTGAGATGTGTTTCTGGAATAAAATTCAAAGCATATATTTTCATTAAACAATACATGATTTTCTGTTTCAAGAATTGATATGTTGTCTTTGGTCTATTTACAATTAAATATAGGTTTATATGATTTGCATTTCCATATTCTAAAATAAATGAGCATTTACAACAGCTCTTAATAGAATTTGATGATAATAAATTAGACCTTGATGAGTTTAAGATCTATAAAACCTATTTTTGCCAACTATAAAACCTAATTTTCAAACTTGTCCTAGACCGTTGGGTCAGTTGTGCCAAAACATGGCCAAAATGATCTTCGTCTTTAACTTCAATCTTACAAAAATGCTCATAAATCAAAATTGGCTTAACCAATTGGAACCAGACTTGGTGCAGGTGTTTGCATGCTCGGTCCGAGCTTTGCTGAGCTGTCCTGACTTGTTTTTCTGCTAGTGGGCGTTACAATTCTGAAAAGTTTATATCTCATAATCGGCTGCATGGATTTGTCTCAGTTGATGCCTAAAATTTGGTAATGATTGATTAAAGTGGGCGTGGCAAATCTAAATGTTGAGCAGTTCAACATTTCAAACTTCCAAAAATGACAACCAATCATCCGAACTTCCTACAGAGCTGAAATGTTTTAAGGACATCCTTTGCATTGTGTCAAAACTTTGGCTCACTGCAACCTATTGTCAAATCAGAAATCCATCACTCTATGTTTTTTAAAATATCCAAAATCAATTAACATCTATAACTTCACCAATCTTTGCTCAAATTGGTACCAAAATTAACACACACATTCATGTAATATTAGATATCACATGTTTTCAAAGGGTTTCTGTTTGGTCAAACAGTGAGTTTGCAATGATTAAAAAAATGTTGCAGCCTTCTTTCAAATTTAGTCATGCGGTACCTATTAATTATACTGCAATGCAAATTAAAAAATCTTCCCTCACTTTGCTCTGTATTTTGCTTTTCCTCCAGCCTCTGCATTAAACAGCGACTATCTGACATCCTCCGTCTCCCTTTCATCTGAAGCAGGCCTGTGGGTGCCGTCACCCATTTCTCCCATTCTATGTGGGTCAGTGGGTCCAGTACACTCACCAGTGAAGTCACTGCAGCACATGTAGGAAGATAATGAGCGGCAATTAACAGAGCTGTCTTATCAGTTGCTTTCTAATAGATGTGCACTCTAACCCACCCTGACAGAGCGAGCCCCGGGGTGCTGCAGTGTTTACCTATACTGCTGTCTGCCTCCCCTATTGAATGCTTGTGTGTCGTCAGTGCTGCACTGTACGTTGCAGCATCATGCGTCGTGCAGTCAGACAGAGCAGGAGGGTTAAACTGAGGTCACAGTGAAGACAGCCGAGTGGAGTCAATATGGTTTGAATGAAAGCCGGGAGAATAGTTTTATACACATCTTTGCCAATAATTTCTATGAGGATTCGTGTCCTGAATGTTTGAACCACACCTGTCTGGCGCTGGTCCACTGCTCTGGGATGTGTGCTTCATTCCTGCTCTGAAGAGCTGCGGATGTGTGTGTGTGTGTGTGTGTGTGTGTGTGTGTGTGTGTGTGTGTGTGTGTGTGTGTGTGTGTGTGTGTGTGTGTGTGTGTGTGTGTGTGTGTGTGTGTGTGTGTGTGTGTGTGTGTGTGTGTGTGTGTGTGTGTGTGTGTGAGAGAGAGAGAGTGTCTTTCATTCATGATGGGTGTCAGATATTTGTTTAATCTTGCTGCCAGAGAGCAATCAGACCAGCAGGACATGACATTAATAATAATACTGCATTAAATTAGACCAGGATAATCTTACAGTTTTAGAGCTATGTTCATTGTGTGATGTTGTAATATGAGTGTATCCATGTTCCATTCACAACTCACATGTATTACATACATATAATACATATATTCATGTCAATACGACAATAAATGAGAGTTGAAGTGAAAGAGACAGCAGAAAGAGAGACCCCGCCCAAGAAACGTCTCCAGCACAAGACTGCTGCAGTAAGACAAAAAACACACAAACTCTCACACATACCCGTGCACACACGTCCACGAACACACACTCATAGAGGAGACAGAGCAGGGAGAGTGGGAGAGGGTCCCCACCCCTGTCTGTCTACATTGCAGCAGTACTGCAGTCAGACAAAGGGGAACAAAGGTTTCATAATAGGGCGGCAGCTGGTGTTACGGCGCCCCCTAGTGGTCCGACATCAAGACTATTGGTTCAGAACAACAACAACGACAGGGAGGAAACATTAGCTCATCATGTGGGTATTTGATTGGATCATAATGATGAGAAGAAACACAATCAAAAAAACAAAGGGCAACATGGGTAATCCGACTGGTGCTGTAGGGAGACCGCGGGGCTCGAAGGGATCCGTTCAATCAAGAAAGACATCCGAAGCAGTCGTGGTATAAACAGATATGTTTAGTGATGCAATAAAAATAAATGTCTTTATTTGATATTTGTATGACAGCAGCCTCTTTAGGAAAAAACATTCTAAAAGACTGACTGATGTTGAGAACTTTTCAAGGACAATACGTTCATAACTGGACCAGAGTGAATACAGACATATTGTGTGCAGTGTATTATATTATTATATTATGTTCCAATAACAGGTTCCCCATTTACAATAACACATTAACATGGTCTGGTCCAGGATTTGAGGAGCCCCATTTGAAAAGATTACACAATGTAACAGCAGCTCTTTGACCAAAACTCTCTGCAAGTGCTCCTCTGACAAAGTAACATGATATGAAAGTTCAATCTTGAAAAAGAAGCCATTTGTGATTGTATTTCCATAATTTTAAAACATGTAAGATTTCTTGTGGAAATGTCAAAACAAAAAAACAATAAAGAGAAAAAAATGTGCTTGTAAAAGCCACAATGAGCATTAAAGATCCATATTTAACAGAATCACCATATTGGATGCTTCAGAAAAATCTCAGGAAACTATCAAGTAACGGTACAAGTGTTAATAAGTAAGTGAGTGGCGGCCACAGACTGGATATAAAACTACAGACTGTTTATAAAATTATTCGTAGCTTCAGGTCTGTAAAATGGTCCTGATGCAGAAGTGTCTTCAGCTGCAATACCAGCGAGTGCCACTAGAGGTCGGCTCCAAAAAGCCTCCGGCTCCATAGACTCCCATTCAACTTCTCTCATCAAATCCAAAGTGAATAAAATGTGTCCATCAGTTATCTCGGTGTTGTTAGCTAAAGTCACTCCTTCTTATTAGTTTTCTGGAGGTCCATCTGAAAATAATCCCTCATTCATTAGAAAAGAAGATTCAAGAAGACCTGTTTTTGGGGGCGTGTCTGTTTGATTGACAGGCCTGCGGTGCAGTCAGGTTACAGCTATCGGTGGGCGGGACGTAGTGTCATCAGGTTTCCGATCAGATCGGTCAGATCCACCGCTGGCTCCTCCCCCAGCTCGTCCAAATATGGTCACTTCCTGCTCCAAACCGCTCCGAACTAGCAAAGATGGTGACGGACAGAATCTGAACTGGAGGATTCATAATGTTCATAAACCAACGATGACATCACTGATGGTTGATGGCATCACTGATGGTTGCTGCTTGGTTTGAACATATTCCCTAATTTCTTCAGAACTGTCACATCCTCTTTCTACCACTGCTGCTAAATTTATTATATCATGCTTGTCTGAGGATGTTTCTGATTGTTTGGACTGTTTTTGTGTGTTTCCAATCCCAGATTGAACACCCCAGTGACCCCAGTGACCCTCCAGCGGTGACCCTGCCCCTCTTTCATGCTGCCATCCAGTCACGCATTTATGTGCACCAGCTAAAGCCTGGTCGCTCCTCCCTCACCAACCCACCACCTCCCTCCACTCCCCTCAGCCCTCAGTCAGACACTTGACCCGGCCAGGACACCCTGTTATGCATATCTGGATAATAAGACACATCAGTCTTTGTTATTCTTCACTCCTCCCTCTGACCAAAGGATGTCAAGTCTTTAACACACACACACACACACACACTTGATCACACAAACACAAGTACACATAAGGAATCCCATGTGTTTGAATGGGACTCCGCCGCTGTTTTAATTTGAAGCATTTGCTTATGGCTCCCAGATCCTAACTCATTGGTGTGTGTGCGTGTGCGTGCGTGTGTGTGTGTGTGTGTGTGTGTGTGTGTGTGTGTGTGTGTGTGTGTGTGTGTGTGTGTGTGTGTGTGTGTGTGTGTGTGTGTGTGTGTGTGTGTTCTCCAAGTTATCTAGCAACATACGATTATTTTAAAACAGCTGCCAAAGAAAAGTTTGGCAACAAACGGTTCATCAAACATCCCCTGATTGGTACCGGGATTAGAACCGGCTGCCGTGTGTGCTCCTGCGTTTCCACCAGAATTTAATCAGCAGATGCTGCACTGAGAAACAATAACTTAACTTAAAAGTAGACACAGATCCACGACAACACTTACTATTAAAAGAAGAATTCATCAGTTTGAAGCATAAATAGTTTACTAGTCTGGGTTAGTGATTCCTCGGCCTGGTAAAACAGAAAACCTCAGTGTTGAGTAAGAAAGACGATGAATGTTCAGCCAGACGGAGGACAGAAGCTCTCAGGTGAACACATGGGAACTATATTAACCACCTATATTAAGGACTAAAAGTTAAATATCTGAGCCTGTAATGATTTCAGCCATTCTTTGTAAAAGGCAGGCATATAATATAGAGTTTGTAGCATGTATTAATTTTTTGGCTGTTAGAGCTCACAGTGCCCTGCACATTATACCTGAAATAATAAAGCATAATAAAGCAAAGCTGTACATCGTGCTGCCGTCCCAGTGGACAGAACTGTAGGTGGTAAAAAGGTAAATCAATGCAATACAGCACATAGAAACACTAAACTGCTCAGTGTAGTTGGAACAAAGATATCTGATGAACAAAGATATCTGAAGAACAAAGATATCTGATGAACAAAGATATCTGATGAACAAAGATATCTGGTGAACAAAGATATCCATGTTCTCATGTGTTTTTAACATTTTACCACCGTGTCATGTGTTCAAACCAAACCGGTCCAGCTAGCCTCCTCTAGGACTGTAAGTGCGTGACTATCCGTGGTGTTACGGTACGGGTGCTCGGAGCGACCAAAAAGGACCAAAAGAGACCCGACTTCACCAAATGGGTCATTTAATAGAACTATAACAAGTAGAAACTACATTATATTACATAGTATATGAAACTATTCTAATTCTATTTTCCCATTGAGGAGGTGGAGTGATATTTCTAGTGATGAACAGGATGTGATGTCATGATGATTTGTTCCAGATGTTCAGTTGACCAATCAGATCTCTGGGTCGGAACTACTTGTTGCAAAATTACAGTATTAATCCCCCAAATTCATATATCATTCTGAAATCAAACCAGTGTTACTCCCTGTGTGGCATCAGGCAGACTCCATGTACATGGAGAACAGAACAGATATCTTTATGAATGCCACAAAGTCTCATTAAACACATATGCTGCTTAGAAACAAATCTTTTTGACATTATACTGTTGATTTGGAGGAAAACTACCAACGTATTATTCAAGTTAGATATTGGGTCATTGTGAAAAGTAGAAAAAGGCTGCAGTGAAACCAAACTGCATCCAAGTATTGTAAATCTTTGAGAAGAATGGATCAGTTATGCTGACCATTTATAAAACAGTGAAGAAGAGTGCTGAACAGGATTGTGTTTGTGTGGATGCAGCTGAAAACAAATGCTACTCTTCCCTTTCATCTGATTCTGCCACATCCACTGTAAAAAAAAAGAAAGAAAAAGAAACCCAAATCTGCAGGGGATTGATAATATTCAGTGTTAGCTTTGAGGTGTTTAATGAGATTAGGTGGCATTAATCACGGAGCCGGTACCTCACTCATCACCCTAATTTAGGAAGATCGTCATTTTGAAAGGATGAACCTTCTGCTCGAGCAGATATATTTTGGCTGCGGGGCTTTGACTTTAAGCTCGTCATGCTGGAACAGCAGAGCCTCGGCGACTGGCACACACTCTTTCAGGGCCTTAATCCACATTACAGTTGGCTCGCGTTCTCCTTTCCACCCCGCATCTCCTGCCTCATGTTCACACTGCATGACCGACACAAACACAGAGAAGAGACTTATGTTCGTCCACGAGTCTTTAAAGTGGAGGAAAGAAAAGAGAGAGGAGTGCTGCTACTTATGGGTTTACAAACAAAATGTTTCTATTCAACATTTATATACATAAAGTAATTTTATTATTTGTATTATTGAGCGGGTAAATTAAATGAAACCTGGACGCATAAAAAGGTTTTAGGGAGCACTACAAAAGACTGACCCAATATTTAGTTACGATACATTTATGACTAAAAATCCTCTCATTAACTTTAAAAAAAGGTATCATGGATCTGTTTTTATTATTTGTGTCCGTGAGCTGTTACAAAGAGAACATTATTTGCTGCATGAATCCTTCAAATACGTGCAAGTTCAATGCATTATATCCAAGCAGCATCCATCAGTGATGTCATCATCCATCAGTGATGTCATCATCCATCAGTGATGTCATCGTTGGTTTGTGAACATTATGAATCCTCCAGTTCAGATTCTGTCCGTCACCATCTTTGCTAGTTCGGAGCGGTTTGGAGCAGGAAGTGACCATATTTGGACGAGCTGGGGGAGGAGCCAGCGGTGGATCTGACCGATCTGATCGGAAACCTGATGATACTACGTCCCGCCCACCGATAGCTGTAACCTGACTGCACCACAGGCCTGTCAATCAAACAGACACGCCCCCAAAAACAGGTCTTCTTGAATCTTCTTTTCTAATGAATGAGGGATTATTTTCAGATGGACCTCCAGAAAACTAAGAAGAAGGAGTGACTTTAGCTAACAACACCGAGATAACTGATGGACACATTTTATTCACTTTGGATTTGATGAGAGAAGTTGAATGGGAGTCTATGGAGCCGGAGGCTTTTTGGAGCCGACCTCTAGTGGCACTCGCTGGTATCGCAGCTTAAGGCGCTTCTGCATCGGTCGACGATTGATACTACTGAACCAAAAGTAGACATCGGCATCGATCAGAGGATCATCTTGCACTCTTGGGACACGGACCAGTTTTGGTTTTCAATGTCAACTTTTCTCTTTCTCCATCGTTCTCTCTTCAAACTAAGTGGCGAACTACGGTAACAAATCCTCAAGTTTCAGCACTTCCACCATTGCTATCTTGTTTTTTTTTGGAGACAGATGTGACCATATTTGGACGAGCTGGAGGAGGAGCCAACAAACCAATCAAACCACACACTCATACTTGTCTGAGACCTTATATCTCATTAATAATATAATTATTTTCAATAAGATTGCCGACAACTAATCAGAAGGAGCAAAATTAATGAATAACACCATTATGACTTGTGCAAAAAATTTACTGACTTTGTATTTCATGACAGAAGTTGAATGGGAGTCAATGGAGCAGAGCTGTTTTTGGAGCCAGCCCCCAGTGGCACTCAGAGGTATTGCACTTTAAAGGCACTTCAGCTGCATCCACTTTTATATGCAGTCTATGTTTTAAACTAATATGTGCTTAACTGTGCAGCCAATTTGTTTTATATTTATATTTATTTAATGTATTTACTCTCTTTGTATTGGCTCATTTCTGTGTTGTTTATGTAATGTATCATATAATTTTATATTTTGTTCGGTCTCACTCTTATACAGTTGTTTTTCATGCTCTAGTTGTTAAATTACAAAAAATGGTGCAGAAAAAGCTTGTTTGCCAACCTGGTTTGGTGTGATAAATCAATCAGTCACAATTCAAAGAGTTAAAATGTGTGTTACCTCAGACCTCCTCCTCCCACTCGGTGTTGTGTCGTTCCTTCAGAAAGCTGTGAAAAGATGAGAGAGTTCACAGCAAGTTCACTGGCACTCGCCTCTGACTCCCTTCAACTCTTTTTCATGTGTTCGCAGTGAGGCGGCTCCAGTAAATGCAGTCTGTTTGAACACGCCGGGCTCCTCTGTCTCTGTAATGAGCTTTTCATGCTGACTTCTCTCGCTGTATTTGAATAAATATTCAATTACAAAAGTCTGAGTGGATGATTAACACATCCAAACACATCCAGTCAGTCTCTCTTTATCAGCCGGTTGTTGCTCAAGCAATGCTGTCGAGTTCTTGACAATAGAGCAATAATGTAGTTTTTCCAAACTTTTCTGATTTTTTTCAATAAATACAAATTGACTCAAAAGGCAAAAATAAATCATTTGCGTGTGTAGACATGGTGAGGTTAGAAAAGTAGTCAACCATGCAGAGTACATGAGCCATAGTAAGCCCTCTGCTGTCCCCTAGTGGTGCTGAGGGGAAGGAACTGTGTTTTACTGTCAGTGAATGCAGATTATTTTTTAATCTGGCTTTCTAATGATGTTTATCATCCTGATTTTGAATTTTGATGATTGTTTTTATATTTGGTGTTTTTCTTTAATTTCCTGAATTATAATTATTGTTTCTTATAACATTGTTTTTATTGTTGCAATTTTTATTTATTAATTTTATTGAACCTATATTTTTATGAGTTTTACGTTATTTCTTATCTTATTGTTCTGTTTTGTGTGCCTGTCGATTTGTTTAGATCTTTGCTTTTTATGTGTGTATGTTGCTCTGATGTGAAGCACTTTGGGCTACAGGTTTGTTTGAAAAGTGCTTTATAAATAAAGTTGAATTTAGATGTTGCACAATGTGCAGAAAAAGTTAACAGTAGATTTCTTCAACTAAAATGAGAGGACTAAAACAATAGAATAAATATCCTAAATAGAAGTTGGTCCACTTTATGGCTCAAACATGTAGCTTTTTCTAAATAAAATTCCCGCAGTGGAAATAAAACATAAAAAAAATTGTACATCTCAGCAGAGGCTGAAGGATTCTTATATTTAGCCCCAGCACAATGTGTCTGCAGAAGACCGTTCGTGTCTTTTAAATTCTGACTATACCTTCAATTTGTTTCTGTAAGAAGTTTTTAACTCCCACAAATAATTTACAGAAACATGGGTTTATTTAACAGTGTACATTTTGTGTAAATATTTGTATTACATTAGTCTGGCAATGTAATGTAATTTAAAATAATAATTAATAATTTCCAGTTATAATCGTCTAACACAAAAAATATTTTTAGTCAAATGAATCACTACATTTATTAATGTTGTCTAAAACATCTGTTATATATTGTCATGTTACAAATAAAATATCACCAGATGGTTGCTCTAAACAGAAGTGAGCTGCACCGTCACCAGATGGAGGAACACAAAGGAGGAGGAACATTTTTTTTGTTGTCATTGATGTTCAGACACTCACGCAGAAACATCATGAAGTGACACAGCTGGTTGACATCACAGACCTAAAAGTGTTCGTAGCTTCTGGCTTTGAAAAATGGTTCAGATGCAGAAGTGTCTTCAGCTGCAATACCAGCGAGTGCCACTAGAGGTCGGCTCCAGAAAGCCTCCGGCTCCATAGACTCCCATTCAACTTCTCTCATCAAATCCAAAGTGAATCAAATGTGTCCATCAGTTATCTCGGTGTTGTTAGCTAAAGTCACTCCTTCTTATTAGTTTTCTGGAGGTCCATCTGAAAATAATCCCTCATTCATTAGAAAAGAAGATTCAAGAAGACCTGTTTTTGGGGGCGTGTCTGTTTGATTGACAGGCCTGTGGTGCAGTCAGGTTACAGCTATCGGTGGGCGGGACGTAGTATCGTCAGGTTTTCAATCAGATCAGTCAGATCCACCTCTCCATGGTTCATTTCCTCACAGCGCTTTGTGATTTATGTTTAAAGGGACATCAATGATCAGGTGGTTAGTTTTCATGTGAACATCACATAATAATATGATAAATCCACAATGACACCGTACATGAAGCTTAGTTTGTTTTTCTTTTCGGTGCTCACCGAAAACAAGGGAATAAATGTCTGTCAAGAAAGTAAATTAACTTCTGGATTAAAATCTCTCCATTACAGATGGATTTTGTTGCACCTACAAACATTACTGTTATGTCTCCAATAAATTATAACTTCAAGTTTTACTCTGCGATGTGAATAATTGTCCTCTTTTGTCTTTAAAAGTATTGTATTCACTTCAGTTTGATAAATTTGCTGCAGTAATATATGCAGACCACACACACTCTCTGCCATCAGAGTTATTAGTCCTTTCAGAAGCTCTCAGCACGGTTTGATGCAGCAGAGCCGGACTGAGTCGGACTTCCCTGCTGTTCTGTGTCTACTGTGTTTGGTTAATTCTTTTACAACCAATTTATCTTCATTTCAGTCGGCCTGCAGCACGGGCCCGACGCCTCCGGCTCGGCGTGGTTGGACTCCGGTCTGGATAACGAAGCCTTCCCAACAAGAGAGCAGCAGAGACTCAGCTGGAGTTACACAATGCAGAACGGTCTCCGCGCTACTGATGTTAGTGTCTGGTAGCGCTAAATAAAACGCATGCATCCCGACGGAGTCTGTGCGAGGGTAAAGTAGCAGCACTCGGTTGGCAACAAATTCCCATGAGCAAGGCACTGAGGGTGCACGTTCATTTTGTACTGTTTCACTCCCTCCACCCACCAGAGGGCCCCGTCTCTGTCTCTCTCTCCATGCCCAGTCTGCCCCCCCCCCAGCCACTCTGCAATCAGCCAGTATATGTCAGTATATATACCCTCAGTCAGCAAAAAATTTCCCCTCGGGGATTAATAAAGTATATACCTACCTACCTATATATACCCCCAGTCAGTATTTATACTCCCACTGTCAGTCAGTATATATACTCCTAGTCAGTATTTATACTTCCAGTATATATACTCCCAGTTAGTATATATACTCCTAGTCAGTCTATATACTCCCAATCAGTATATACTGTATACTCCCGGTCAGTATTTATACATATACTTTATATCATTAGTTGCCGGTTCTTAAAGCCATAGTTGCTCAGATTGTTGACGCAGTTCTATTTTTGTCAACTTTGCACCCTCTTAGACTTTCGACTGTTGTCTTCAACCTTCCTCTGAATCGTTGATTTGGGTCCTTCTTCCCGTTGAGTGACAGCTCGGCTCTCAGCTCCTATCAGAGTCTTCTTCACAGACTGAATCCAGTACAATCCAGATTTTAATGAATTAACATTTTGGATCATATTTACACACGGTTCAGATGGCATCTTCAGTCAGATCAGCAGGAAGTGAGAATCCGCTAGAAATGAGTTTCATTCATTCAGCAGATTAATTACATCATTTCGGTCTTGAGGTTTTGCTAGTGTAGAAAATTGGGGGCTCATTTACAACGTGCGCACAAAACGGGGCTTTTATAAAAACAAACATGACTGGAGAATTTGCGCACCTGTACACAAACTCTGACCACAGACTGGATATGAAAATCCAATACCACCGAGTGCCACTAGAGGTTGGCTCCAAAAAGCCTGAGAAGATCGCCCATGTACCAGCAGGTCCTCCATCCACCGGCTGCGTACTTCCTGCTCGGGGATGGAGGATACCCGTGGCCATCATGACATCATACCGCAAGCCAAACACACACACTTACACCAAATAGTTACTCTGGTGATGTTGAAATACATCATATATTCTCTATGTGAATTTTGATAAACGGGCCAAGTTGAGGCGAAGTACAACAGGCACCATGCGAGGTCTCTGTTCGAAGCCTTCATCAACACGGGTATTGACACAATTACTCAGATGATACTCGTACTTGTCAAAGGTACATTATCTCTATCGGATACTTGGTTCAGCAGAGTACGCATCTCATCCCTGGTAGATATCTCTGCATCGCACTCATCACACCGCCAAGGGAGCCGGTCAGAAGGGCAGTGGAAGCAGATTCAACCAGCCCTGGAGCTGCATCCTGCTTCTGCAGTGAAGGTGATTGCTTGTTGGGCCATTTTGCACAACTTCTGCTTGAAAAACATGGATCCTGTGGAGGAGGCGCTGGGACCTGATGGAGATGGTCAACGTCAGCCAGACCTGCAGGGTGGAGGACAGCTAGTTGGGCTTGTGTCTCAGCACCAACCAGGACTCCTCCGGCTCTTCAAGATCCAACTCCCTGGCCCGAATGGTGTCTGAATCTCTTGCCGGGGCTGCGGTGGTGGAGAGTGTTGTGGTGGCTGCTGGGGTTAGAGAGTCTGTAGTGGTGGCTGCTGGGGTTAGAGAGTCTGTAGTGGTGGCTGCCGGGGTTAGAGAGTCTGTAGTGGTGGCTGCCTGTAGTGGTGGCTGCTGGGGTTAGAGAGAGAGTCTGTAGTGGTGGCTGCCGGGGTTAGAGAGTCTGTAGTGGTGGCTGCTGGGGTTAGAGAGTCTGTAGTGGTGGCTGCTGGTGGCTGTAGTGGTGGCTGCCGGGGTTAGAGAGTCTGTAGTGGTGGCTGCCGGGGTTAGAGAATCTGTAGTGGTGGCTGCTGGGGTTAGAGAGTCTGTAGTGGTGGCTGCTGGGGTTAGAGAGTCTGTAGTGGTGGCTGCTGGGGTTAGAGAGTCTGTAGTGGTGGCTGCCGGGGTTAGAGAGTCTGTAGTGGTGGCTGCCGGGGTTAGAGAGTCTGTAGTGGTGGCTGCTGGGGTTAGAGATCTGAGTGGTGGCTGCTGTAGTGGTGGCTGCCGGGGGGGTTAGAGAGTCTGTAGTGGTGGCTGCCGGGGTTAGAGAGTTTGTAGTGGTGGTTGCTGGGGTTAGAGAGTTTGTAGTGGTGGCTGCTGGGGTTAGAGAGTTTGTAGTGGTGGCTGCTGGGGTTAGAGAGTCTGTAGTGGTGGCTGCTGGGGTTAGAGAGTCTGTAGTGGTGGCTGCCGGGGTTAGAGAGTCTGTAGTGGTGGCTGCTGGGGTTAGAGAGTCTGTAGTGGTGGCTGCTGGGGTTAGAGAGTCTGTAGTGGTGGCTGCCGGGGTTAGAGAGTCTGTAGTGGTGGCTGCCGGGGTTAGAGAGTTTGTAGTGGTGGCTGCTGGGGTTAGAGAGTTTGTAGTGGTGGCTGCTGGGGTTAGAGAGTTTGTAGTGGTGGCTGCTGGGGTTAGAGAGTTTGTAGTGGTGGCTGCTGGGGTTAGAGAGTTTGTAGTGGTGGCTGCTGGGGTTAGAGAGAGTGGTGGCTGCTGGGGTTGTAGTGGTGGCTGCCGGGGTTAGAGAGTTTGTAGTGGTGGCTGCCGGGGTTAGAGAGTCTGTAGTGGTGGCTGCTGGGGTTAGAGAGTTTGTAGTGGTGGTGCTGCTGGGGTTAGAGAGTTTGTAGTGGTGGCGGGTTCCCTCAAACCGTGTCCTGGGAACGGGTGAGCTCCGGTGGGCCTGGCTGGCCCAATAATTGTACCTGCTGATAATCTGGAGACCCGAGTCTGTGGCCGCTGGGTCCATAGCTGGTCGGTCCATTCTGTTATGAGGCGAGGTGTAAACAGACCCAAACGCAGGCACACAGACTCGGGTAACAGTCAAGGTAAAAAACTGTCTTTATTGTTTGTACAGGGGTGGTACCAAAAGTCTCTGTCTTTCCTCCCGAGTCGGGAAGGAAACTCCACCGACTCTCACCGGAGACGAAGCCAGCTTTTGTCGTGGCTTGCGAGCCGGTCATGACAACAATCATCGTTATTTTCATGTTACCTTACGTTGGACATATTTTGTTTGATTTTCAGTAACTTTTAGTATTTTTGTGTTGATAAACGGCATGTGGACTTCAGGATGTGTTTGTTGAAGTGCGTCAGACACGAGCTTCACTCGGCCTCTTTTTGTCCACCTTTACTGTAAATAACAGTTCAAGAACACAACTTGTGCTCAGTGGCCAGAAGAGGGGACTAATCATTTCAAAGTACATTTTCCTTGTGAAAGTGATGTGATTGGAGCTCACAGTGCTGTTTGTAGCTGTTTTTGACCACCCTGGATGTCTAAAATAGAGCGGCAGCATCAAATCGACCGATGGAAATGAGATCGAGTCTGCTGCTCTCACGTCAGCCTCGTCTTGCGTGATCTGAAAGACCTTGTTTCTGTAATATACAGTAATATTGTGTATGTCAACATTAGTACTATCACGGTATTTTTAACTATGGTCCTCGTGTAACGCTGTCAGTATAGATACAAATCAAAATGTCCTTAATTCTGTTGCTAATATTTACTCCATCTAAATTATATTAGTTTTCTGTAACAACAGCCCAGTTCGCTCAAAGAGTTCATTTAATTCGTCCATAATGTGTTTTATTGTTTGTGTACATACATTCATAGATTGTGGGTTTGCGTGCTGTAAGAAGGACAGTGAGTCACTTTCCCAGGTAGTGAGGTAAAAAGTCACAGAAATCCAGACGAGCATGGCTGAAAGCTGCTGTAGGTTTTCAGCTTGGTTTGAGAGTTTAATTGTCGGTTGTGTTGTTTCTCCTCTGTGGGCTTCATGAAGGGAAGCTCTGCTCCCGATCCGTGGAGCTCAACATATACGCAGCAAAAGAGTGGCTCAGGTTCACGATTCGACTTATGTTACGACTGAGAGCTGATCATTAGGGACGAGTGAGTGCACCATTATCTGTATCTGTTAAGCCAACTAAATTATCTGTATCCTTATCCATGCTTGGAGGGGGCGGTGCCTAATCCTGAAGTGGGCGGTACTTCTAACCATAAAATTTACAATAGCGCCTGAAGTTGACATAAAAAATTGCTGTACTAATTATTTATTAGAAAACTATTTACAGAACAGCTGCAGAATTGAGCTTCAGAGCAATGCTTTTATCACAAGAGTAATAGAACTAGTAACATTTTTTTATATCAAAGTTGCTATATTTATTGTTATTGTTATTGCGAGGAAAAATTGTCATATAAAATTAAAAATAATACTTTTCTTTGTATTTTGTTCAGCAAATGATGTGTGTGTGTGTGGGGGGGGTGGAGGTTGGTTGCGTTAGACTGGTTTTTATTATTTTATTAAATAAACTGACAGTGTGAAGCTGGGTGATTTATGCAGACAGTCCACATTGAAATAAGCATTCAGCCTCACACTATATTCTCACTGACAGCGCTCAGCTTATTAAAGATATTTTAACGAGGTCAGAGCGTGCTGAAGGAAAACAAATCGGCAGACTGACGAGCTGTAACTTGCATCTCATCCGGTAAGAACAAATTTAACTAGTAACGAGTAACTCAGCTGATGATATTTCATACAAACTTCGTCACAAGTGCATTATTCGTACCGGATGCTTATTTCAGCTGAGTACTCGTCTCATCTCTACTACTCATGTTTAGTAATATTTATTAATGTCGCAACTCCACCTGAATAAGTCCTGTAAGACACCGTCTGCATATTCAGGTCAATTCAAACAGCTGAGTGAAGCACATAAACTTTAACAGCGTCGAGCTGATAGTGAGAGCAGAACAACAAGCAGCGAGCTAATTTTAATAAAAACAAGCCGTCCTCAGAGCTGAACAGAGAACTCAGGTCTGTTCGTAAAACCAGCTGGAAGTGAAGGAAACTATAAACTGACACACCGAAGAAAAGAAAAATATATAATAACTTGAGCCTTATTCGGTGCAGTGTCACACATTAATGATCTCTTCTTGGTAATAATACAATATTTAGTTTGGAAAAATAGTTATGCATAATTTTAAAGGATTTGTGGGGAGCAAAAAAATATTCAATACCTTCAGTCTTTTCCAGTGTGCTGTCACTAAAATGACTTCACATATCATTGAGCTCCTGTTTTGTTTTTTAATCAAGATTCCTCAAAATTATGCAACAGACGTTTTTTTTTAACTAAGTTGAGGAAAACCAACAGCAGACCATCGATGTGTGAAGTGATGAAAGTTAATGGAGGATAAAAGACCGTTCAGAATGATGAACTGTGATTGACAGCTGATGGATGTATATGGGTCAAACATAAAACTTATTGTCGAATTGCACTAGAATTTTCTGATTTTACTGTACGTGGCTGGTTGTGGATAGATATTTTTTATTCAATAGTTTTGAGTGCACATAATCTGTTAAGGCACATGAGTTAACTTTGACTGAGTTTAGTTGTCTGTGTGCTTGTGTTATACATTATAGTAGAAAACTGAATTGAGCCATTTTTTTAACTTTCTTCACCGACAGGAGGTGCAAGTCGGTGTCCAACTCGTTTGGTGAACACAAACACAGCTCTGGCATGGCCTGGTGAAGTCGAAGGAATTCATATTTACAACACAACCAAATTCCATCATGGCCAATCAAATCAGCTCGAGGACTGACATACTTGTCCGGAAGGTTCAGAGTTATAATCACCAATTTTATGGTACTGAGACCAAACCTACACTCTTGATTTCTGTTACAAATATTTAAAATATATTTGTATGCGCCTCAGAAATGCATTAGTAAATTTTACTTTTATATTGCGTAAATTCTTTTGATTTTGATTTGATTTTATACACTTTATTAATCCCCGAGGGGAAATGTCTTCACTACAGCAGGGGGGCTCTCAGGGGGGAGCTGCTGCAGCAGGCTGCCACTAGCGCGGCGCCAGGTAACCTGACCTGAGGTGCATGTTTTTGGATGATGGGAGGAAGCCGGAGAACCCGGAGAGAACCCACGCAAGCACAGGGAGAACATGCAAACTCCGCACTTGTGTGTGCATTTAGTCATTAAGGTAAAATAAGACTATTAATCCTGTTACAATTAACAGCTTGAGAATACAAGTAGGAAAAGGATAAATACACAGGGAGACAAAATTACAAATATGCATGCAATAAAAAACTATTTATTAAAACATAATAACCAATGTTTAAATATACTAGTTATATACACAAAATAAATAAATACACCTTAAATATGTACAGAGAAATGTAAAGAATAACAATTATTGCATGTAGGTGATAGATTTCCATGATATATTGTAATTGCAGATATTGCGCATCAGTGATATGGATAACTTTATGTAACATGCATAGGGTATATAAATTATGCAGTGTAGTATAAATGTACAGAAAAAGTGTTCGTATAAATTGTATGAGGTATATATTAATATATATACAGTACAGTACAGTACAGTATATATACAGTACCAGTCAAATGTCCAAATTTGAGATTTTTGGTTCCACCCACCGTGTCTTTGAAGACACAGAAAAGCTGAGCGGATGGTTTCTACATGTGGTTCCCACCATGAAGCATGGAGGAGGAGGTGTGATGGTGTGAGGGGGGGGGGGGCTTTACTGGTGACACTGTTGGTGATTTATTCAGAATTCAAGTCATACTTAACCAGCATGGCTCCCACAGCATTCTGCAGCGACATGCCATCCCATCTGGTTTGAGCTTAGTGGGACCAGCATTTGTATTTCAACAGGACAACGACCCCAAACACACCTCCAGGCTGTGGAAGGGCTGTTTGACCAAGAAGGAGAGTGATGAGTGCTGCGTCAGATGACCTGGCCTCCACCATCACCGACCTAAACCCAATGAGACGCTCTGGGATGAGTTGGACCGCAGAGTGAAGGCAAAGCAGCCAACAAGAGCTCAGCACCTCTGGGAACTCCTTCAAGACTGTTGGAAAACCATTCCAGGTGAACACCTCATGGAGCTGATTGAAAGAGTCCCAAGAGTGTGCAAAGCTGTCATCAAAGCAAAAGGTGGCTACTTTGAAGAATATAAAATATAAAACATATTCTGGTTTGTTTAACACTTTTTTTGTTTAACACATAACTCCATGCGTTACTTCACAGTTTGGATGTCTTCAATATTAATCTGCAATGTAAAAAGAAATAAAAATAAAGCAAAACCATTGAATGAGAAGGTGTGTCCAAACTTTTGACTGGTAATGTATATATTAATACGTAGTAAAAATATTCTATTAAATGTGATATAACATATAGTATTATGTGATATAATATATATTATAAATACCTGAATGAGACTGATCTCCCTCCAGACAGAAGAGTCAGCATTGATTCACACTACAGTTGAACCATCAGTGAGCCACGAGAGAGCGCCATAAAGCTGCATCCAACACATCCTGAAATTTAGTGCCTGTTATCACAAACCAGAGGCAGCAGCATTATGCTTTAAAGCCTCACTGATTAATCGCCCCCGTGAAATGATATGCACATATTCGAATGCTCGCTGGTACATTTTATTGATTTGTTTTTAGAAGCAGATGCCTTTGCACAGCTCGACAATAATGCACCCTCCATCGTTTCCTAGCTGTGTTTTTTATTGAGATTGAGGTTCCTCCTTTAAATGCAGCATGTTTACCTCACACATAAAAGATGCATTAGTGGAAAGCTAATGAATATTTATACTTCTTCCCAGAGTGATTCTTCTTTAGACCCGAGTTGAAATTGTTTTCAAGCACACTGTTTTTGTAATTTTTTTTATTTTGAACCTTATTGAAACACGATAACGAAGTGAGCATCTTGCTGTGATATAGTGCTGTCATCGAAATATAAGATAATGTTGGTGGAAAAGCGCTGGACATTATTTTTTAACCCTTCAACCATTGAATGCTTTTAGAAATGTTCACCATAAAAAACAACTCCACAGTTTTAAGGCCAAAATGAAGAACCTGGAGCTCACTGGCTAACAGACGCTCGACAAACATAGCTACTTCTGCCTGTCAAAACTAAACCGGTTCAAATGAGCCTCTTTAAGGCTTTTGTCAGTGCAGTTAACCTGTTTTATAGGACTGAGTGATGAGAAATATGTTCAGATGCAAAATCAAACCTTCCACACTTGCCTGTAAGGAAGCCTGTTTCCGTACCAGAGTCGAGGTCAACAATGCAATCAAAAAGGATTTCCTGATTAGTACTCGGTTTATTTCAGAGTCGAGTGTGCCAACGTACAACATCCGTCCAATCACTTTCTGACACCAACTAATATTTATTGACGGGCTACTGAACCAACATATGAGGGAGGATTAGTGAGTTCAGAGACTGCTCCTGTTGCTTGTGAGCGATGTGCAGCACCGTTACGTCCTGAGGCATCTGAAAAACATTCAGTGCAAATGTAATTTAACCCTCTGCTGCACACATGTTGATGGGAAATGATACAAAAATACTCCACATCATTTCTTTGTTCATTTTGGGACATTTTATTGATAAAACTTGGACCCCCCCATTCCAAAATATTATTTTGTTGTTTAAGGGCAACATTGCACAATAATGGTTCCAAAATCATAAAGAAATTTATGAATTCATAGATCATAATATAATATTCAGAGAATAGGTTGTTGTGACATAGTTAGGTTGTTATGACGTAGACAGGCTGTTGTGACGTAGATAGGTTGTTGTGGCGTAGATAGGTTGTTGTGGCGTAGATAGGTTGTTGTGACGTAGATAGGTTGTTGTGACGTAGATAGGTTGTTGTGACGTAGATAGGTTGTTGTGGCGTAGATAGGTTGTTGTGACGTAGATAGGTTGTTGTGGCATAGATAGGTTGTTGTGGCGTAGATAGGTTGTTGTGGCGTAGATAGGTTGTTGTGGCGTAGATAGGTTGTTGTGGCGTAGATAGGTTGTTGTGGCGTAGATAGGTTGTTGTGGCGTAGATAGGTTGTTGTGACGTAGATAGGTTGTTGTGACGTAGTTAGGTTGTTGTGGCGTAGATAGGTTGTTGTGACGTAGATAGGTTGTTGTGGCGTAGATAGGTTGTTGTGACGTAGATAGGTTGTTGTGGCGTAGATAGGTTAGGTTTTAGCTCCGCCTAAAAAAAACCTGAGCTGAAGACGGGTGAGACACTGTTTAATGGTCCAACTCTACATTTCAGTGAGACAAAGTTTTCTATCTTTGCAGAAGCTTTCAGCGACTCATTTCACACTTATATAATGTACTGAGAAGCAAATCTTGGAATTTGCTTTACAGCATCTTTAATTAAGATTACAAAGGATATACTCTTATCTTCTCCGTGTGCTCCTGTAACCATGTGTCAGAAAAGGAAGTCCCGACCTCGAATGATGCTTCGTCGTGACTCCTACACCGTATTGGAAGATTCTTTAATACTTATTTGACCATTCTGTTGCAATCATTTAAAAAAAAAACAACAAAAAAAAACATGTACTGGACATGGGGCCTAAGAAAACTTTCCATTGCTAAGGGCAACACTGAGCAGTAGAGGGTTAAATCTGAAAAGGTCATTTTACATTTAAAATAATCAGTGGTGGATTGTGATCGTGAAGATCCTCCACATCGTCCACGGCCTCCAGTTCGTGGTCCTCCTCTACGTTTCTTTATGGAGCATATTGGTGAGCTTCACGATGTTTCCAACCAGACCTCTTGCTTCTGTTTCTCCACCTTCAGCTTCTCTTTTTTACATCTCGTGGTCAAACTCTTCACAGACGTCCTCTGTTACGTTGAAGTGCACGAGGTTTTCAGCCTCTGCCTCGTCCCTTAGGTCCCTTTCGTCTTTGGATTTTGCTCTGGGTCCTGGATCTCAAAACGAAGTTCATCCTCTTTTGTTTTTAATCTGAGCTGAGCTGACGGCTCAGTCGAGACCTTCGGCATATCTTTCAGTGTGTTGAAAACAATCTCTGCAGCCTCCTGTTTTTCAGCCTCAGTTTGGACCCTCAATGTTTTCTCTCTCTGGAGAGCTTTGTTGAGATCTTCCAGGTCCCGTTCTGTAACATTGCGCTTGGTGGTAAGCGCCTCCTTCTCAGCCAGGTGCTTCCTGTTTACCTCCTCCAGTTCTTGGAGAAGTTCCTCCACTGTGGTCCATCCCTCATCTGGTGCAACATCAAAGCTCTCTGCAGCTCCGTCTGCAGCTCCTTGATTTCCAGCAGCATAGCCTCTTGTTCATTCCTCTGAGCTCAGACCAGAGCTTCAAAGTGCAGTTTCAGCTCCTGGTTCTCCAGCTGAATGTCTCCGTGATCTTATGGCACAGTAGTGATGTGCGATACCACAGATTTCTGATCCGATCCGATAACAATACTTTTTTACAAAAGATTAATGTGTACAGAAAAAGGAAATAATAAAATATGTATGCAGCCTCTCAAAATACACCGCAGAAGAGGAATTGACAGGTTGTTATGTTGACATGAAACTAAATCTATAAATGCCATAATAAATATATAAATCAGGAAATACATTTTGAAATAATCAATTTTGAAATAAACATCATTGACTGCTCGGGTACATTTAGTCGGTAAGGTTTTTTGCTTATAGAATAAAAAGCAAATTTAATATTAAAATCTACAGAGTTATTGGCAATAAAATAGCTGTTTTAGCAATAGGCTTATTTTTTTAAGTCTCATACCCTTAGCTTTATATACATATATATAGCCTTTTTATTTAATCTACAGTACATACTTCATAACCACATTTATTTATTTAGCTGGCATTTATTTGAACCAGTTTGAATGAAATTGCACCGAATGGTTTTAAGACTGCGGGGAATTCCCGTTATTTGAACAAACCACAGACTGGATATAAAAGTGTTCGTACCTTCTGGGTCTGAAAGATGAGGCAGAAGTGTCTTAAGTTGCAATGCCAGCAGGCCGAGGTTGACATGTTTGGGGTTGTTTTGTTATCGCTTTTTTTTTTTTTTTTTCAATTATTAATATCAAATGTGTTGCGTGTCCAAATCGCACCAAACACGCCACGGCACAATCTCGGGTGCCCACCAACACACACACACAGTTTGAAGCAGATCGGATCAACGGTTCTCAAGTTAGCCAAACAACAAACACTCCTACATAAATACAGAGATGACTTAAATAGTGATAGATACCGAAAGCTACTTCGACCCACCTCCTAAAAATACAAATTTGGGATACATGATTCAAAACAGAACAGTATTATGTGCACACAGTAATCAATATAATAATATTACGAGCACCACACTGAAGGAATAAAGAAATGCATATAAATATTGGCAATAGAAAAAAGGTTGAATCAGTAATATTATACTGTAATTATATAGCAAATCTATACGCTTGCATTGTCAAATATATAATTTATAGTTTGTTTTCATGTATACATGTATTGGCCACATTTCCTCTAAGATCCCACAACAAATATGATGCAGCTGTTCTGTTTTAGAAATTCAGATGGAACAAACAGCCTCAAACTGAGAGAAGCTCTCGTCGTATCACTTTCACCGGGAAAATACACTTTGAAACGATCGGGCTCGTCTCAGAGGGAATGAGCGCAGGTTGTATCGGCACACTGTGTGGTTTACTGTAAAGGTGGTTAATTATCAATGTTAACTGTAAAAGCTGATGTTCTTTTCTCAGGTGAGCACAAAACATGTCATGTGACTGAGATATAAATAGAGGAAATGCAGACTGTGGTGCCAAATACAACAATAAGCAACGTTCACATCATTTACAGCTGATGGGACTCGTGAGCGTGATTGGTTGGACGACCTCTAATTCTCAGCAAGGTCAGAGATGTTAGTGTCTTCAGGTCAGTGCTCAGAGCTGTACAAAGACAGATGTGCTCATTTGTACCGCAGGGCTCAGCTTACATGTGGTCCAGACCGTAACTCTGAGAAAGCATCAAGCAAAGCAAAACTGAATCATGAAGCTGTGACAAATGCAGCTGGAAGTCTCCTTCTTGAAATTCAACGCAGCTTATGTACTGCACTGTTGGTCGCACACAAGACGGGACTGTTTGCAATCACTCACATTAATATTCTTTTTTTTTTTATCAAAGCAGGGAAATCAAAACTTTTTATGGAGCCGAGGGCGATTTTATTGAAAAGAAACATAATGGGGCTGCAAGTTTAGTAAATATTGCTTTTAAAATAAGCTTCTCATATCTGTTATTCCTCTGAAAAGCCTTACGTTAATGCACAAGAGTGGAGTTGACCGAAACAAATGTCTGATGTCTGATAACTTTCAGGAGTTTCTGACTGAAACGAGACTTCTCTGAATCGCGACTTTGAGCTGTTTATGAAACACTGAAACATCAGTGATGTCATCAACCATCAGTGATGTCATCGTTGGTTTGTGAACGTTATGAATCCTCCAGTTCAGATTCTGTCCGTCACCATCTTTGCTAGTTCGGAGCGGTTTGGAGCAGGAAGTGACCATATTTGGACGAGCTGGGGGAGGAGCCAGTGCTGGATCTGACCGATCTGATTGGAAACCTGACGATACTACGTCCCGCCCACCGATAGCTGTAACCTGACTGCACCACAGACCTGTCAATCAAACAGACATGCCCCCAAAAACAGGTCTTCTTGAATCTTCTTTTCTAATGAATGAGGGATTATTTTCAGATGGACCTCCAGAAAACTAATAAGAAGGAGTGAATTCAGCAAATGACATACAGAAAACGTTAAAAAAAAAAAAAGATACGACTGAGAATCTCCTGAGAAAAGTTGAATAGGAGTTTATGGTAAACGGCGCTATTTGAAGTCAACCTCTGGTGGCACTTGGTGGATTTAAAATTTAAGGCACTTTTGCATTGGCCTAATTTTTCGGAGCCAGAAGCTACAAACACTTTTATATCCGGTCTGTGGGCGTGACTTGGTTATGATTAATGTTAGGGAAGGTTTTGGGTAATGATGTCCAAAATGAATGGAAGTGAATGTAATGTTCGAAGAAGGAAAGCAGCAGAAACTTGACTCCTTCGACTCGATGCTTCCAGAGTCTCGGGGGCCCGGCTGGTTTTAGACTGGCTTCTGGAACAAGATAAAAAAAAAAAAAACTAAGTACTAAGAGGTCAAAGACATAGCGAGGAGCCTGGCACGCCATCGGATGTTAAACTCAGCAATAAAACAAAGAGGTCCAACGTAAAACGGTTGAAACAGCGACGTGGCCACAGCTGAGTTCTGGTTAAAAGACCGGCAGTGGACCTGTGGACAGTCTGTAAGTGATAAAACAAGGTGCTGTATCAGTTCTCACTGGGATGTTTAACAACCTTTGTGCTTTCTGTCGCTACTGAATTATTCAAGGTTCTGTCTGAGTTGAACATCCAGGGTTTTTCTATACGATGTGACTGGTCCTCAGGGTGATTAATTGTTCAAAAATACTCCACAGAGTCACGTTATAGAGCCTCCAATTAAATAAGAGACATCTGTTCAGCCTTCGAGGTCCCATTCAGCTCTACGATCTGTCTGTCAGGAGCCAACCAAACATAAGGCTCGTCCCACCGTTAACGTAGGAACAATGACTTCATGTAGAATTATAATGGATCAAAAAAGTGTCAAAATGAATCCAGAGTTTTATTTAGAAAAAGGTTTATTTTAAATTAAGTATCCCATCTTCATGACATTAAAAACAATAAAAACCTCCTCCACAAAACGAACCGTGAGGATGGCTTAACGGTTTTATATCAGAATTTAAAGTTATATCTGATGTGTCTTTGGCACATGTACTGTATGTAGCATGACCTGGTTAACTATTTTAATTATTTTGATTTTCTCTTGAAAATAGAAGAGGCTTTCTGCTGAGTCATTCGATTTTGAAAATGGAAAATGAGAAAGTGGTCAAAGTCTCAAGTCCTTTGTTTTATTTATAATCATATATATTGTTGTTATTGTCATGGCGATGTGGGGTAGTTCATAGATTTCTGTACCTTATGAGTCATTGCTTTGGTGATGCGACAGGAGCTGCATCAAAGATACATGATTTAAAAAACAAAACAAAAAACAGGGTTTCATGTAAAAAAACAACAACAACCTATCTTTTGAAAAAAACTAATTCTAGCATAGTATTTAAGATGTACAGCCTATATAATTAATTTATGAGTATATATTTGATATATAGTAAAATGGCTTACATAATGTAACTCGTTTATAACTTTGGAAGAATTTAATTTAAACAAAATTTAAAATATATATATATGTGTGTGTGTGTGTGTGTCCCTTTAAGCAGTCAGTGCAGGCTGTGATTGGCCTGATGTGTGTGTGTGTGTGTGTGTGTGTGTGTGTGTGTGTGTGTGTGTGTGTGTGTGTGTGTGTGTGTGTGTGTGTGTGTGTGTGTGTGTGTGTGTGTGTGTGTGTGTGTGTGTGTGTGTGTGAGCAGCAGTGTGTCTTCAGATGCTCAGGTAGCTCCAGCTCAGATGCAGCCAGAGTGTGTGTGTGTGTGTGTGTGTGTGTGTGTGTGTGTGTGTGTGTGTGTGTGTGTGTGTGTGTGTGTGTGTGTGTGTGTGTGTGTGTGTGTGTGTGTGTGTGTGTGTGTGTGTGTGTGTGTGTGTGTGTGCGCTCACACGCTGACCTGCACACACACTGATCCTTCACAGAGTCATGCACACACTGTGTGAGCAGAGCCAGCATGAGTACGGTGTCGGATCCTCTGGTGGGGAGCAGCAGGTCGCTGTCTGCAGCCAAGAGGCACAAGAGTGTGAGGAAGACCTCCAGGAGGATTTATTCTGCCTTCCAGGACCACCAGCAGGGGTGAGTCAGCTCCGTCAGCATCCTGCACGTTATACAAGTATTCATTCACTAAATCAAATCATAAGGGAGCTTCCTGTGCTGTTTTACTTCCATCAGGGACGTTCTGTCCTGCTGCTTGTCTGATTTATTTTGTTTGAGCTCATTATTCACACATGCTTGTCAAGGAGTTTCAATAAAGCTAAAAATGAATTGGAAACTTATATATACTTGTTAAACCATTGTTTTTGTTTTGATAACGACTTGCATTGTGATGTATTTTAATTGTGGCATAATAATGACATAAATACAGACACATAAAATCACTGGTGTTTCTTGTTTATTATTTAGACATTAAGACAAAAATATAACCCGTCTTTTTTCCTAACATTCATTTAGATATCCACAAACTAGAAATCCAACCAGCTTTATTTAAAGGTCTCCAAAATGTTTTCCCAAAACTTTATTGTTTACAGTTGAAAATTTAAATACCATTTATTACAAACAAATGTATATTTATGGATGATTTAGTGGAATAATTTCTGTCTGCAGAGGATAACAGTGTTGTCTCTGCATCAGCTGATCAGGTGTGAAATAAATCTATTTTCAAACTCCTTCCTTTGTGCACAACCTCAATCCTGATCCTATAAAATGGGACACGGTGTATTGTTGTACGTATAGTGTACATTTACAGGTACAAGTTTCACATTTTGAAGTCAAATGAGGAAAATATGAAGGAATATATTTAAGATAAGGAGTGATTTCAGAAACAGTGACGATTGTTCAGGTGCATCAACAAGGCTACAAGTAGAACTTATACAGATTAAATTGACATAATGTTAAACCTGATACATACAGTCATGTAGTTCATCTAATTAACGAATTGGTGAAATGAAATGAAACATGTTGGCTGTGTCTAATATCAGATTTCTAAAGGATCAGTAGCACCATCATAATGTTTCATTTAATGTAATTTAATTTGCCTTATTTTTAGAAAGTGAGTAACCCAGATAACTTGAATACATTTCCTATTAATCTTCATGGATTTTCTTATTATTATCTTTTTGTTATTGTATTGGACAGTCATTAGTGAAACAAACAGGAATCATGGGGTGGTGGACTCGAGTACGACGTGCACCACAGCTCATCCCAGAACAGTTGTGTTGTGGTTATGTTTCATATTTAAGTCGGAAGAATCACTGAAGTGCCAATAATGACGTTAAAACACCGTCCAGTGTAACTTTGTGATTATACAACAAGTTATCAACGAAATAAAACGTGTAATTAAATGTGTTCATGTTGTGTAGCAGTTCACTCTCAAAATATACAACTTTTTGTTTGTGTGATCTCTGTTTCCATGGCAACACATGAGGTAGGACTAACAGCTGAAAAACAATCACTAACGTCAGTGGACTCCTGTGTAATGTTTACTACTCCAGAAAGTAGTCGGACCCTTAGCAACCACCTAGCAATAGAGAGGACTTCTAGTCTCCAACTGAATAAATACAGAACATAGAAACACTAAACTGATCAGCTAGTTCAGTCTGGATGGAACAAAGATATCTGATGAACAAAGATATCTGATGAACAAAGATATCTGATGAACACAGATATCTGATGAACACAGATATCTGATGAACACAGATATCTGATGAACAAAGATATCTGATGAACTAAGATATGTGATGAACAAAGATATCTGATGAACAAAGATATCCGATGAACAAAGATATCTGATGAACAAAGATATCTGATGAACAAAGATATCTGATGAACAAAGATATCTGATGAACAAAGATATCTGATGAACAAAGATATCGATGAACAAAGATATCCGATGAAAAGATATCTGATGAACAAAGATATCCGATGAACAAAGATATCTGATGAACAAAGATATGTGATGAACAAAGATATCTGATAAACAAAGATATCTGATGAACAAAGATATCTGATGAACAAAGATATCCGATGAACAAAGATATCTGATGAACTAAGATATCTGATGAACAAAGATATCCGATGAACAAAGATATCTGATGAACAAAGATATGTGATGAACAAAGATATTTGATGAACAAAGATATGTGATGAACAAAGATATCCATGTTCTCATGTGTTTTTAACATTTTAGCTCCGTGTCATGTGTTCAAACCAAACCGGTCCAGTTAGCCTCCTCTAGGACTGTAAGTGCGTGACTATCCGTGGTGTTACGGTACGGGTGCTCAGAGCGACCAAAAAGGACCAAAAGAGACCCGACTTCACCAAATGGGTCATTTAATAGAACTAGAACAAGTAGAAACTACATTATATTACTTATTAGATGAAACTCTATTCTAATTCTATTTTCCCATTGAGGAGGTGGAGTGATATTTGTAGTGATGAGCACGGTGTGATGTCATGATGATTTGTTCCAGATGTTCAGTTGACCAATCAGATCTCTGAGTCTGAACCACTTGTTGTATAATCTGTAAACATTTTGCCACCGAGCTCCACCATTTATTTGTTTTCTTTCTGTGTCTCGTTCTGCAGCTCTTCAGACGATGAAGATAAAGAGGATGAGCGGGTGGACAGCAACGACCCGGAGGAGATGTTTCAGAACATCCAGTACCAGAAGGAGATTATCGCCAACATCCGGACCCGGCCCTGGCCAATGAGACGCAAGCTAAAAGTCCTAAAGTACCCCTCTGTTTGATTGTTACCTTCCTGTGTGTGTTGTTTTTCTTCTTCTCTTAAACACACACATAAACATGCACTCTGTATGTCTGAGACCAGCTAATTATCTATTTGTAAATAAATGCTGCATCATTGAAATACATCCATAGATTTACAAAAAAGTATTTTAATGCAAAAATTGGAATAATAAGAAACTAAGTATTAACCGAAATACTACCTGCCCTGCAGTAATATTTACTATTTAAGTTTTTTGCACCATATCTTCTTTATTTCTGAAACATATTTTAAGCCCTTTGCGTGGTCTATTTCACTGCTTGTGAGATTCAGTCACAAAATGCGGCATTGTGGCAGCAAGCATCAACCATCAGTGATGTCATCACCCAGCAGTGATGTCATCAACCATCAGTGATGTCATCGTTGGTTTGTGAACATTATGAATCCTCCAGTTCAGATTCTGTCCGTCACCATCTTTGCTAGTTCGGAGCGGTTTGGAGCAGGAAGTGACCATATTTGGACGAGCAGGGGGAGGAGCCAGAGGTGGATCTGACCGATCTGATCGGAAACCTGACGATACTACGTCCCGCCCACCGATAGCTGTAACCTGACTGCACCACAGGCCTGTCAATCAAACAGACACGCCCCCAAAAACAGGTCTTCTTGAATCTTCTTTTCTAATGAATGAGGGATTATTTTCAGATGGACCTCCAGAAAACTAATAAGAAGGAGTGACTTTAGCTAACAACACCGAGATAACTGATGGACACATTTGATTCACTTTGGATTTGATGAGAGAAGTTGAATGGGAGTCTATGGAGCCGGAGGCTTTTTGGAGCCGACCTCTAGTGGCACTCGCTGGTATTGCAGCTGAAGACACTTCTGCATCTGAACCATTTTACAGACCTGAAGCTACGAACTTTTTTAAATACCGTCTGTGGGCAGCATTTAGAGTCCAAAATCACTGTTGTAACGCCTGTAACACAAAAGACAACAAGTCTAAAATTACATTTGAGGGCACATTTACTTGCGTATTGCACAAATGACACCAGCTGTTGCATGGCCTGTAGGGACAGCTGGAGTTATTACAATAGGAGTGTATTTGTTCCATTCAAAACACATCTGAATGTATGAATGTTGTACAGAAAGTCAATTCATACATGGTGTGGCGCTGCCATTGTGCCAGGTGTCCCGAGCACCACTAAAGCTTTGACTAAATGTAATTACACTAGAAGATAGAGACCCAGCCGAGCCACCGAGAGCTGGAGGAGATGGAGAGCTTCTAAGATGTGCTGAGTATGTGCCATGGATAACAGGTTTTATATGGACGGTTTGTTATTACCGCGGAGGTTTTATTACCATCATCAAGGACAGGATGCAAGTCTGCGTTTTTACACCCTCTTTAATCTCAGGCTGAATGTCTGCGATTACTCCAACTGCAACGACTGCTTATATTTCACATCACAAATCAGTGATTTTTACCAACATTTCCTGACAAGTTATTCTTCAAATGTGGACTCTGACCCTCGGCTCTGGAAATAAAACTGTTTCTTCCACGGATATTAAGGCTGCGGTCGCTTTCCGGGGTTGATAGTGCGGGAAGTCTGTTCCTCATAGTTAAAACTTGGTTCGCAGCGCCGTGACGGGACGAGCTGGTTTTAACTTTCATCTTACGGACTGTAAAGCAGAAGAATCTCTTCAGAGCATTTATTTAATGGGACGAGCACACCGTGACTGGTTTCAGAAGGATCAGGGGAATAGTACCGGTTTGCGCTTTGATTTAAAAATGTTAAGGGCCATATTGTTCAGCGTGATGACATTATTAGAGAGTACACACTGTGGAGCGCTCAAATTAGGCCCCATAAAACTTTAAACCACAGAACCAACACTCACAAACCCAGTCCAACGATTTACATCCATCATTTTCTACACGCCTGTATCAAATGATAGCATCTATTACATAAAATATTATAGCTGTAAAAACACCTGAATGGTAAGAATACGAGTGCTGCTAAAGCAAGTAAAAAAATAAAAACATAAATGACACGTAGTAAAAAGAGTCGAGGCAGAAATATGACTCTAAAGGTGTTTTAAAGTGGTTTCACGAAAGGAATAATTGGGAGATTTGTTTGTGTTTTTTCTCATGAAAAGATCCAAATTCATTGAATTGATTTGTAACAAATTTGAACTCAAACTTTCATCATATTTTCAAAGTCAGAATAATACTTCTGTACATTTTATTTTGCCCTATGAGATCAGTCTTCTAATCTCAGTCCGATAAAAACAGTCACGTGAAAAAGTGAGTACATCTCATGGAAATTGACGGCTTTTGAATACACAAACATTTGATCCTCTTTGAAGCAGTGGCCACAAGGGAAGTTAGCTTTCCAATTATTTATTCAACAAAAATGTCAATAGAGCTTGTTTTGCATAATTTCCCACAATGACATTTAATTTCCATGAAATGTACTTCATTTTTCTCACGATTTTATTTCTCAAAATATTGAAGTTTAAAAAAAAATGGATGCAGACCTGAGATATGCTTGGTTGGTTATTTTATCTAATTTCAATAAAAGTTGTGTCTTGAGGTATTTCTGTATTTCGTGGTTGGAATATTATCATCCTTTACTTAAGTAAAAATGACAGTAACCAAATAATAAGTACTCCATGACAATTCAATTGTTGTATTTCTACTTTATGAAACGTTTACAGGCAGAAATAGATCCCAACAAAAAATAACAACCTCGTTCACAATGTTTATGTGAGTGTCTTTTGTCTGTTTGTTTGCCAGGCAGGCCAGAGAGATTGTTCTGAAGTACGAAGGCCGACTGACCAGAACCAGAGGCTACCAGACCGCCGGAGCGGATGTACGTACACAACAACTATTCAGCCTCTTTTACACACTGAAGTTTCCTTCAACATGCACACAGTCCCACTTTAAAAATAGACATCGTAACTTTTGCTGTGCAGCAACAACAGCGCCGTCTGTGGACACAGAAATAAGGATTACTGAACGTAACTACAGTTCTATGAGTACGTGTGATGCCCGTTAGAGGGGAAAGTACATATGAATGCATAAATTAATGTTAATCAGCTGAATTAACCCAAAGAGCCAAAACAGCTGAACAGCAGCAGACGCAGTCGTTGGTGGTTTGTGACGTACTAACAGATCAGGAGTGTTAGTGGCGTAAAGTTTTACACACTTTTTGCGTGGTATTGTGTCAGATTTGCAAACGCAATAATTAAAGCAAATTTCAAGCAAACTCCATAATATTTGTGAGATCTTGCAATTCTTTTAAATTCATGCGATTTTTCTGCAAAAAATGTGGTCGTCAGAATCTGTGCTGAAAGTATTAACAATATAAAGTAAATCTTTTCAAACAAAACTCACTTTATTGACAAAATTATCAGACAGGCTGTGCTCCTGTTTACTCATCATCAAATAAAACTCAAGCAGAAAAACAGGAAAGTTGGCTTTCACAATAAAAGTTTAAAATGAAATGTTTGTGATCAAAGGAAGTGATTCCATATCATGATGTGATGTTAAATGAGTTTTCTCCACACGTCCAGTTGTCAGAGACGTCTCTTTGTTTGTTTCATCCAGCAGGTCTATGTGTTGAATGAACATGAATTAAACAGCATCTAAAGCTCTTATTTTGAAAGGCTGATGTAGTCCTTGTTACTATATTCCAGTCACAGACCCTCTGTTCTTTAAAGCTACTGCACTTTCATGATTTTTTTTTTAACTTTTAACCCCATAGTTTTTCAATAAATCAATTTGAATAAATAAATTTAAAAAATATTAGAACTAAAATATGTATGTGATGTGCAGCATGATTATTACCAAAGCAAGTGATTACATATTTATTACTTTATCATGTAGTGCTTCAAAAAAAAAATCCAACTTTTCTTCCTTGACTTGCAATTTGTTAGAAGTTTCAAACAGAAAAAAAAAATCACTTAAAACTCCACAAATTACATCGACATTCACGAGAAAATCTGCCTCAAAATTTTGGATCACAACAATCACAAAAACAGTGCAAGAGACTCCATTAACTCTCGCTGTTATTGGTTTTATTCTATTTTCCAAATGTTCAGCAGCACAGAGACAGTTTGACAATTTAATTTTATAGTGAAATCACAGATCTTCTCCAAAACACTCAAATAAGTATATCAGTGGTGCAGAAAAGTCAAAAGTAAAACAACAAATATCTCTCCGCCGTGGCTTCCTTGAAAACTTTTTTTACCGTATCTGAACTATAAGCTGCCACAACTCCGTTGATTCTGTGTGAATGTATGCTGACCGGAGCGTCTCCATGTTATTCCGCTGCACTGCAGCCGTTTGATGATAAACCAGAATAATAAAACATGCTGGATTTCCTTTTTACAGGCTGCTGAGTTCTGACTTTACGCAGCTCCTCTCCTGCTGAGTGCTGGACACACACATGGATAATCTCCTCTGCTTTATCCGTCTGTGTTACATTCGCACATCTTCAAAGAGGAAGATGGACAGAGAGGAAGATAGCTATGCTGCAGAATCACAGCCGCACGGCTGAATTTATAGCCTGTTGTTATAGCTACGTTTAATTAAAATGTTCCGGCTGCTTCAGACCCATTACAATAAATTGACTTTCAGTGAGCAGTCTGATGATGAGTTATTAATTCTACAGTTCGGCTCCTAGTTAATTGAAAATCACAATCATTGGCCCAGCTGACCTTATTTTGATTAATAATTATCAGCTCAGTTCTGATTTGAACTTTCATCACATCATAAGATGAGATAAGCTGCAGAGTCACATCGCATCAGCGGACAATGTGGATACATGAGCTTCATAATTACATCCTGAATGATGCAAAATCATTTTGTCACAGTTTGTGAGCAATGTAGTAACTGAAATGATATTATTCACCCGGCAGCCGTCGGCTTGGACCCACAGGGCAAACATTTTATTCCTTTTAAAAAAAAAAAACAGAACAAAACATCCATTCTTGAGAATAACATTGTGACAACAGCAAAACCTGTCATATGTTTTTGCATCAACTCGCTAATGTTATGACGCAAATAGATTAATCAGGGTTTTATGGTGGTGTTGTGATGGTGACATGTTGATGAATCTCTCTCGTCCTCGCGCACTCACTCGGTGTGAAGACCAACATGCTTCAGTGTAACCTCGTTTTGATTGGCAAATAAAAACAACTACCACATGACACATCACAAATGACAGGGATGGAAAAATAATAGCATTTCCCAGCATGCCTTCTTCCCTAACTGTTGAAAATAAGCAAGTGATTGATAGATATAATATTTATTTTTACATGCCGTTATAAAGACATATATACATGTCATAGGTGAAGGGAAATGTGATATAATAATAATAATATATATGTATATATGTATATAATAAACCTATAACAGTGACACAAACCTGTTTAACATCAATTGTTTAGATACATCATTGAAATAGTTATAAAACAAAAGGACTTCTGATAGTTCAAACCACACATACTATTGTCTAATATATTATATTGTATATTATCTGTACTTGTGTGTTTGATGGAATTTACGTGCAAAAGTTAGATTATAATTTGATGGACATTTCTTGCCATGCCTACTGTGTCTGCTGGTGCTGTTGCTTTCTAAAGGACTCTTGTGAGCATGCAAATTATATTTCAGAATTCAGGAGGAAATGAAGAAGTACTTGTGCATGTTCTTGTTTCTTTTGACACCTCCTGCAGCTGCTGAAGAAAATGTCCCGTGTGCTGTACAACATCGTGGTTCTGTTCATTCCCTGGGAAGTGAGGATCAAGAAAATTGAAAGTGAGTTGTCTGTTTTCTCTACTTCAAAGACATGCTACTATTAACATGGCCCACAGTGATATTATTTATTTGTTTTATTTATTTTAATGCCTGTAAAGTAATGTCAAATACTGTTTTAAAAACTAGAATTACTCCCGCTGCATCAGTGTGTGTCGGTCGGTCTCAGCCAGATGTTCTCTGCTCCGTCAGGTCACTTCGGGTCGGGTGTGGCCTCCTACTTTATCTTCCTGCGCTGGTTGTTTGGGATCAACATCGTCCTCACCATCATGACTGGAGCCTTCATCGTCCTGCCGGAGGTCAGCAAGTCTATGATACTGTATCCTATTAATACCAATGCTCATGTATAATAATAGTATATATGATACTGCACTTTATATGTAAATAATAAGTTAGTCCTCCAGTTTCTTTGCATTGTTGCGATCAACAATGTTTGATTTTGCAGTGGATTTTCTGAATAGTTGTGATGTAATTTGCAAGGTTTTACTTGATTTTTGCAGAAAATGTTGGGAATTCGAAAAGATTGTAGGTTGAGAAAGAAAAATTTGATTTATTTTAAGCAATACCTGATACATAAATCTGTAATCACTTCCTGTGATAATAATCATGCTGCACATTACAGAAATATTTTAGTTCTGATCTTTTTTTTATGAACTTAGAGAACCGTGGAGACAAAAGCTCCTAAAAGGTCCTAAAAGGTCCTAAAAGCTGCGTATGTCTCCAGAACAGACCGTCTGTGACTGGAATATAGAAACAAGGACGACATCAGCTGTCAAAATAAGAGCTTTAGATGCTGTTTAATTCATGTTCATTCAACACATAGACCTGCTGGATGAAACAAACAGAGAGACGTCTCTGACAACTGGACGTGTGGAGAAAACTCATTTAACATCCAGTAATATGGAATCACTTCCTTTGATCACAAACATTTAATCACATCATTTTAATGTGAAGAACACAATTTCCGCAAACCTCACCACTTCTGATTTTTCTGCTTGTTGGATATTGCGGTGTTTGCTTGAATTTGCGTTAAACCAGAGGGACTGATTAATAAATTATGGCTCGCGATTTGGTGGTTTGTGATATCCTGCAAGACAAATCAGATTTTTTTTTTTTCTTTTTAAATTGATTCAGATTCTACTCGTGTGAACATTTAACTTTGTGAAAAAGCACACCGTTCTCCGACTCGTTAATGTTTCTTTGGATCTCTACGACAGTTTTGTTCACAATTAATAACTAGTAGATTAAATCGTAAAGAATTGAAGATAGTACATATTCATATATAAAATAAATCCTATTATAGCCACTGACTGAAGGAGGAGTTCGAGGCTTTAACATGTCAATTATAACTGAAGAAGCCTTTTGGATGAGATTTACAACGTCGAGCAAGGCCAGTTTCCTTCAGGTCACACTTGGATTAGCTTTAAGGATTAATTTTCTGGTGAATTTCTTCCAGGGTGATACTAAAACCACTTAGGGTTGTATTATATATCCAATTAATGTATTATTTTCTGACTCTGCACTGACACGATTGCTTTGCTGCTATTAACTGTCAAAGATGCCTCATCATTGGCAACTAAATTTTGATACCGAGGCTCATTTTAAAAGCATAAATATAGGAGTCAGTGTCAGTGAGCCACAGCGTGTGTCATACGTAGGCTCTGTTTCATAAAATCACTCAGTTTGAACTTCGACGAGCAAACCGTACCTTCAGACTAATTTTTGCCCACATGCCTCTCTGAGCTGCAGTAACTGCACAACGTGTGATGTGTTCAGGGAACATTGGTCAATTGGATTAGGGGACATCTGTAAATTGCAGCTACAGAAAATAACCTGGGTTACATTCTACCCCTTTAAAACTGCATGAAAATTGTGTAATGTAATTTCTTTCTGTTAAAATTGAATTTTTAAACTTGGTTTTAAAAAAGTATCGCTCAGGGACTGGTACTGATATTTCAACAATACCCGGCCCTCATAAATGTTTTTGTTCAAATGATCAGAACACTTAAGAGGATCCATTACAAACAAGCACAACCTGCAGACAGATATCCTGCAGGATTTATGTTCGTCTCTCACATGCAGACACAAGCAATTTCCCTCGACATGACTTATCCAGTCATTCCTACGGCCGGATCTCATTTCTTCCACATATCTCTCCTCCCCTCCACGGTTTGTTGGGACTGACCTTCCGCTGCCTCCTCTCAGACGTCCTATCTTTATCGCACCTCTGCTTAGTCAGTAATATCATCCACCATCAAACATCATGGATGTTCTGTCACATTTTATGTCTTTGTTTTTACTCGGTGAATTATATGACCAAAGATGGAACGTAGGGTCAGTCCACCTCAGTTATTACTCACTTTAAAAAAAAATATTGTGCAGGGAAACTCTATAGATACATTATCCTCCATGATTTAATCTGTTCATTATGTTGGACACGTTGCAAAATAGGTTTCAGGCCTGGTCACACCAGCTTCTATAATATTTTGCATGACATGCAGTTCATGTGCCTGCAATCACTGTGATTCCTTCGACTTCTAAAACATGTGGGACGTTTTGTGAAATGTAAATAAAAACAGAATTTGAGAATTTGCAAATCATTGTAAACCTACATTTAATTGAAAATAGGACAAAGATAACATATCAAATGTTGAAACTAAGATATTGTATTGTTTTATGAAAAATATTTGATGCCAGCTAAAGTTGGGACAGGGGCAAAAAAAGACTAGTAAAGTTGTGTAATGCTAAAAGAAACACCTGGTGGACCATCTCACAACTAATTAGATTAATTTCCTGATTAATTTTTACTGCCATTATTCCTCCAAAGATCTTAGCACATATTTTTCCTGACGAACCTTCTACCCAAAGTGCAAAAAAACCCAAAAAAACAGAGCCCTGAAACTTACCATGACACTAAGCTTTTTTTGATCAATTTATGAGCCCCACATACCTTGGGATCCCCTTAATGGCTCTCGCCCTAAGCCTCCCGTGAATTCTTTACCCCAAACCCACCCCTTGGTGACTTAACAATCGTTTATTAACCCTTCAAGGCTGATTTATTAATCGCTTCACTCAACAAATATTCCTACCTATTAATTTAAGGGGGCACAAATGAGCCACCCTCTTAACTTCCCTTATACTTTTCCTAATTACCCTTAATATGCTTGGCCTCCTCCCCTATACCTTCACACCTACCACGCAACTTTCCCTTAATATAGCCTTTGCTGTACCCTTATGACTCGCTACCGTTATTATTGGAATACGAAACCAGCCAACACCTGCCCTAGGACACCTTATCCCCGAAGGAACCCCTACACTTCTGATCCCCGTTTTAATTATTATCGAAACAATTAGCCTTTTTATTCGACCCCTCGCCCTTGGATCAGTAACATGATTGAGTACAAAAAGATCATCCCAGAGAGGCAGAGTCTCTCAGCAGTGAAGATGGGGAGAGGTTCACCACTCTGTGAAAGACTTTGGGAAAATAGTTCAACAATCTAAGAATAATGTTCCTCAACGTAAAACTACAAAGAATTAGTGGATTTCATCGTCTACGGTTCATAATATCATTAAAAGATTCAGAGAATCTGGAGAAATCTCTGAACACAAGGGACAAGGCTGGAAACCAATATTGGATGGTGGTGATCTTCAGGCCCTCAGGCAGCACTGCATTAAAAACACACTATTCTGGAGTGGAAATCACTGCATGGGCTCAGGAACACTTGTGAAAACCATCGTCTGCGAACACAGTTCATCGCTGCGTCCACAAATGATGTTAAAACTCTCCAAAGAAGAAACCAGATAGAAACATGATCCAGAAACACCGCCGCCTTCTCTGGACCGAGATCATTGAAGATGGACTGAGGTGAAGTGGACAACTGTCCTGAGGTCTGATGGATCACAATCTGAGATTCTGTTTGGAAATCATGGACGCTGCATCCTCCAGGTTAAAGAGGAGAGGGACCATCCAGCTTGTTATCAGTGCTCAGTTAAAAAGCCAGCATCTGTGATGGCATTATTTGATATGAAAAATACAACAAAGGAGACTCTGAACTGTTGAGGAGCTGAAATCCTCTACCAGGCAAGAGTGGGACCACATTTGACTTTAAAAACTCCAGCTGCTGGTCTCCTCAGTTCCCCAACATTTCCAGAGTGTTGGTAAAAGAAGAGGTGATGCAGCTCAGTGGTGAACATGATCCTGGAACAACTTTATAGAGACGTGTCGCTGCCATCAAATTCAAAATGAGCAGATATTTCTCATAAAACAACAACATTTCTCAGTTTCAATATTTGACATGGTGTCTTTGATAGAATTGCAATTAAATATGGGTTTATGTGATTTATGAATCATCACATTCTGGTTTTATTTACATTTTACACAACGTCCCAACTGTTTTGGAAACAGGGTTTTAAGGTCAATTATCATCAATTGATCCCCTAAAGACAAACCATTGACCATCAGCAAACCATCATGGGTTGACCATGAATTCATGTTGTGAAGGAGTGACAGCTGTTGTTTCCCAACAGTAACCAAGTGATTATTGTTATTGTAACCGTGATGGCAAAAAAAAACATTTACAGAATATGTACTGAGTTTTATTGTGCCTAAATCTAGCAACACTAACCATGACGCATGGACAGAAAATGTATTTGTTGTAATATTGACACTTCTCTGATGCGTTTGTGTGAACTAGCTGCTGGCTGGAGCTCCATTTGGAACAACGAGGAGTAAAACTATCCCAAAGGAGCATCTGGCCTCCGCCCAGGACCTGGACACCATCTGGTCTCTCGGGGCAAGCCTTTCTTTCCTTTTACTGCTCTGTCAACAGCACATTACTTACAGACACAATGGACCATTATTGAAACATTACTTTACTGCCTCCCTGACCTCTACTGCAGTTTAAACATCACTTTCACAAGTTACATAAGTTTAGACTATTGTAAAGACGTTCTTACGTCTCTATATTTCAGAGGCAATAATGAACTATATTCTAGGCGAAGTTGATTTTCTTTATCATGACATCCTCGTCTTGTGTCTCTTTGTGTTTATTGTGAACATGTGTTGTGTTTAACTCTCCACAGGGCTACCTGCAGTACTCTGTGTTATTCTACGGGTACTATGGCAGGGTGAGGAAAATTGGCAGTGCAGGCTACCGACTGCCTCTTGCCTACTTCCTGGTTGGGATGGCTGTCTTTGCCTACAGTTTCATCATTCTGTTACGAAAGTAAATCTTTATGCTCTTTACTACTTATTCTGATATGATTTGATGAATTCCGTTTTAGGTAACTTTTACATATGCGTTTCAATCGTTGACTGAAAGCAGCCCTGTGACTGGTGACCTGTCGAGGGTAAGCTGGGATAGCTTTCACTCAATGCTGCTCTGATATTTTATGGACTCCACAAAAAAGCCATTCAGTGTGGTATCCATAGTTACAAGACAGGAGTCATATGTACCGGTAGCGTGTTCACAGCTAGCATGTGTGTATGCAACACCGTCTGACCACGCGTAAACAGTCTAGATCCACTCTAGTGTCACCTAGAGGCAACGATGTTCATTACATGCCACAACATAGCTAAGAATGATGGGAATTTATTGGGATTCAGAAGTAGTGCATTTGAAGCAGTCACCAAATGAGCCAAAGAGGTTCTGGGTCTCACTTTCGTACCGGCACAAATCTGGTGTTATTACAGATCCAGGCACCTTTTCCTGTTGGTGCAGCACAAGGGGCTTTTTTTCTGTGCTAAGCCACGTTGCAGTTTTCGTGTCGCTAGAGATGCGCTCATTCAGTGGAATTTCGGGGTAAATTTTGAGGTGATGTACGTATTTTATCATACTTACAAAAATAATTCAAACACGATTTTTTTGAATGCAACTTTTTGATTCAGCTAATCATATAATAAGGTAAGATGACTCTTGTCTGTTGAATTCAGTGTGAATCAGACGGTTGTCATCACGCAACAGCCGATCTCGACCATAAAATGGCAAAACCACTTCGGTTAACTACAAATGAATTGCAATTTAAATTACATATTAAGGGTTAACAATTGAGTTATTTTCACCTGCTGATCTGGTTTAATAATCTACCAGCTGATTGACGCTGTGTCATTTACAGACGAAGGATTCGGGTAATTAACGCTCGGAAGCTTCGGTTATTTAAATAATGATTGAAAAGTAAACAATTCACACCGACAGTTCCTGATGCAGTTTATTTATTAACACGACAACATCAGTGATGTTTTTGCCATTTTGAGACATTTCGTTCCTGGACGAGTACATCAGATTCCTCCTGTGTAAAGTTTGGCTGAAACGTAATGCTCCTGCAGGATGGCCAAGAACTCCCGTCTGAGCCTGGCCAGCGCCTCCGATGAGAACTTTACCTTCTGCTGGAGAGTTTTCTGCGCGTGGGATTACCTGATCGGAAACCTGGAGGCCGCCGAGAGCAAAGGAGCCGCCATCGTCAACAACATCAGGGTCAGAGACACACAAGGACACACACACCAGAGACAGAGCTAGTCTGGAATTATATATCCCCAACACTTCAATCATGCTGAATGTTTTTCTGCACAGGAAGCCATTGTTGAGGAGCAGGAAAAGAAGAAGGATACCAGCCTGTAGGTGTCAGTCATCCATGCGTCTTGTTCTTCTATGTTTTCCCTTTTAATGATGCTCAAACCAGCTGATTTACAGCAGCCAGCATGGAAATATTCAACAGTTTCTATACACTGACGTGAACTCATTGTGATATAGAAACTGAGTTTCTATAACACAATGAGTGATTTTAGTAAAGGACATCTCAGAATATACAGGTGGATGTGAGGGTGGAGGCGGGATTTTTAAAAGTTCATTTCAACAATACGCAGCCGCTCCACAAATAAGAAATCGTGATCGCAATAATGAATGTGAATTCAAGCAAATTCTTTTTTTTAATTCACATGATTTTTCCGCAAAAAACGTCATCAACAGAATCTGAGCTGAAAGTAATAAAACATAAAGTAAATATTTTTTAACAAAACTGACTTTATTAACAAAAGTAATTCCTCATTTCCAACCAGAAAGTTTCTGCTCCTGTTTTCTTCACCAAATAAAACTCTGTTCATCGGAGAAAAAACAGGAAGTGACGGGGTTTGTGGGAAATGTGTTCTTCACATTAAAATGATGTGATTAAATGTTTGTGATCAAAGGAAGTGATTCCATATTACTGGATGTTAAATGAGTTTTCTCCACACGTCCAGTTGTCAGAGACGTCTCTTTGTTTGTTTCATCCAGCAGGTCTATGTGTTGAATGAACATGAATTAAACAGCATCTAAAGCTCTTATTTTGAAAGGCTGATGTAGTCCTTGTTTCTATATTCCAGTCACAGACGGTCTGTTCTGAAAACATACGCAGCTTTTAGGACCTTTTAGGACCTTTTAGGAGCTTTTAGGAACTTTTATCTCCACGGTTCTCTCAGTTCAATAAATACATAAATTAGATCAGAACTAAAATATCTCTGATGTGCAGCATGATTATTATCACAGGAAGTGATTACACCTTTATTCTTTTATCAGGTAGTGTTTTAAAAAAATATTTTTTTCTTTCTCGACCTGCAATTTTTTCTAATTTCAAATTTTACGCAAAAAAACTAAATTAAAACTTGACAAATTACATTGAAATTTTTTGGGAAAATTCACCGCAAAATCAAACATTTTGGATCATAGCAATCACAAAAGAAATCCTGGAGGGACTAAGTCGTAGTGGCAGCAACAAAAGAGTGAGGCGGGCTGAGCGCAGATGGAAAGCGTGTGTTGGATGGACTGTATGTTGATGCTCTGAGACACTCTGAACCGTCTCCTGCTGCTCACCGCCGCCGTGTCTTTCTGTTCAGGGCGGTTCTGATCAGTCTGCGTATCCTGGCCAACATCCTGGTGCTGCTGTCGCTCGCCGGCAGCATCTACATCATCTACTTCGTGGTGGACCGCTCTCAGAAACTGGAGCAGGAGAAGCCGGAGCTGACGCTGTGGGAGAAGAACGAGGTAGAGGAGCTGAGCAGACATCATCATCATCATCATCATAAGCAGCATCATTAGTCGGATTAGATTACCCGTCATACAATACAGCTCCAAAGCACCGATGGAGGTGGAGGCTTGAAACAGATACGGTGGAGGACGAGCACTGAGTCAGTCAGTGACAGCTCATGGCTTCAGAGAGACGTAGTCGCCCTGAATCCTCTGTTGACCCACCAGATCCATCAATCCAGGACAACCTCATTCTCAGAGACAGATTTTGGTGCTGTGGAGCTCAACGATAACAACGGTCAACGGGCAGAGGCCGAAATAAACCCTGTGCTCTGAACCGCATACTATTTCCTTTAACTTTCAGTACGAACTGCAGCGTACAGTTTCTACTGTTGCATGTAGTATGTGTACAACTGTAACGTACGACTTTGACTCACAGTCGCGCGACGTTTAATATAAAAAGAAAAAGGATGCAATTTGGAACGACTTCCTTTTAATACCTCTTCTTCTTCTTCCTGTTGTGGGCGGAGCATCAGCGCCACCAACTGTCTCGGCGGCTCAGTCAATGTGACATATCTTCCGCTGCAAAGGATTGTGGGTCAGAACAGCCAGAGTATCATGCTGACCTGCAGACTGCAGATGTAGTAGAACATCCTGGTACTTTGGTATCCTACATTTAACATGCTACGTCTAACATACTACGTCTAAAATACTACGTCGAACATGCTACGTCAAACATACTACGCCTAACATACTACCTCTAACATACTACCTCTAACATACTACGTCTAACAAACTACGCCTAACATGCTACGTCAAACATACTACGTCTAACATACTACGTCTAACATACTAACATACTACGTCTAACATACTACGCCTAACATGCTACGTCAAACATACTACGTCTAACATACTACGTCTAACAAACTACGTCAAACATACTACGCCTAACATGCTACGTCAAACATACTACGTCTAACATACTACGTCTAACATGCTACGTCAAACATACTACCTCTAACATACTACGTCCAACAAACTACGCCTAACATGCTACATCAAACATACCACGTCTAACATACTACGTCTAACATACTACGCCTAACATGCTACCTCTAACATACTACGTCTAACATACTACGTCTAACATACTGCCTCTAACATACTGCCTCTAACATACTACGTCTAACATACTATGTCTAACATACTGCCTCTATCATGCTACCTCTAACATACTACGTCTAACATACTACGTCTAACATACTGCCTCTAACATACTGCCTCTAACATACTGCCTCTAACATGCTACCTCTAACATGCTACCTCTAACATACTACCTCTAACATACTACGTCTAACATAATACGTCTAACATACTGCCTCTAACATACTGCCTCTAACATGCTACCTCTAACATACTACCTCTAACATACTACGTCTAACATGCTACGTCTAACATGCTACGTCTAACATACTGCCTCTAACATACTGCCTCTAACATGCTACCTCTAACATACTACCTCTAACATACTACGTCTAACATACTATGTCTAACATGCTACCTCTAACATACTATGTCAAACATACTGTGTCTAATATACTACGTCTAGCATACTACCTCTAATATACTACGTCTAACATACTATGTAGAACATACAATGTCTAACATGCTATGTCTAACATACTATGTAGAACATACAATGTCTAACATGCTACGTCTAACATACTACATCTAACATACTATGTCTAACATACTACCTCTAGCATACTATGTCTAACATACTACCTCTAACATACTATGTCAAACATACTATGTCTAACATGGTACCTCTAACATACTATGTCAAGCATACTGTGTCTAACATACCACGTCTAGCATACTACCTCTAATATACTACGTCTAACATACTATGTAGAACATACAATGTCTAACATGCTACGTCTAACATACTACCTCTAACATACTATGTCAAACATACTGTGTCTAACATACTACCTCTAACATACTACCTCTAACATACTGCGTCTAACATGCTACGTCTAACATACTGCCTCTAACATACTGCCTCTAACATGCTACCTCTAACATACTACGTCTAACATACTATGTCTAACATGCTACTAACATACTATGTCAAACATACTATGTCTAACATATTACGTCTAACATACTACCTCTAACATACTACATCTAACATACTATGTCTAACATACTGCCTCTAACATACTACCTCTAACATGCTACGTCTAACATACTATGTCTAACATACTGCCTCTAACATACTACCTCTAACATACTACGTCTAACACACTATGGCTAACATGCTACCTCTAACATACTATGTCAAACATACTGTGTCTAACATACTACGTCTAGCATACTACCTCTAATATACTACGTCTAACATACTATGTAGAACATACAATGTCTAACATGCTACGTCTAACATACTACATCTAACATACTACGTCTAACATACTGCCTCTAACATACTGCCTCTAACATGCTACCTCTAACATACTACCTCTAACATACTACGTCTAACATGCTACCTCTAACATACTACCTCTAACATACTACCTCTAACATACTACCTCTAACATACTACGTCTAACATACTATGTCTAACATTCTACCTCGAACATACTATGTCAAACATACTACGTCTAACATACTATGTCTAACATACTGCCTCTAACATACTACCTCTAACATACTACGTCTAACATACTGCCTCTAACATGATACCTCTAACATGCTACCTCTATCATGCTACCTCTAACATACTACGTCTAACATACTGCCTCGAACATGATACCTCTAACATGATACCTCTAACATGATACCTCTAACATGCTACCTCTATCATGCTACCTCTAACATACTATGTCTAACATACTACGTTTAACATACTACATCTAACATGTTACATCTAACATGCTGTGTACTGGGACGTACTAGATCTGTTTCTGGCGTACTTAATAATATGGTTGGTAGTTTGGAAACTGGAACGCACGGAAACTGTCTGCTGCCACTTCCAGCGTAGCCGTGCGTACATCGTTACTATAGTAACCCATGCAGATAGGTCTGTCCTAAAGATCTGAAATAAATCTGACTGACTAAACACAGTTTTAGTCTTAAATTCTCCTTTAAATTCTGTTAAATTTAGAATAGAACAATTTACAATTAATGACAGTATCATATATATATATACATATAAATATATACACACACATATATATATATGCATATATATATATATATAGTATCAAGTTGATGATACTGTTTACGTTCTGCTGTTTATATTCTTGTCAGACAGAGTGAGGAACATATTTCACTTCATCTGATCATCCACATAAAGACTTCCACATATTTCTTGACCAAAGAGAGACAGAAGGAAATGTTTGTTATGTTTTATAATGATGTTCAGTAGAATATTAGTCTTCCCAGTCCGTGACGTGTGTCCGTCCGTGTCCGTCCTCCCTCCAGGTGAGCGTGGTGGTTTCCCTCATCACCATGATCGCCCCGTCGGCCTTCGAGCTGGTGTCTCAGCTGGAGATGTACCACCCGAGGACCTCGCTGCGGTTCCAGCTGGCCCGGTACTCCGTCGCTGCCTCAGCACCGTCACACGTCCCGGGTCGGACCGCACGCTGACGTTTTCATGTTATTGTGTGTTCACAGAGTGCTTGTTTTGTACCTGGGGAATCTCTACAGCCTCATCATCGCCCTGCTGGATAAAGTCAACAGTATGAGCTCTGCTGTGAGTATTAAAGTTAACTTCTCTGTGTCATAAATAACATCATTCACATCATTTGAGTTTTTTTTTAGTTAACTTTCTGACTTTGATTTGTTGTGAGTATGATTTTCTTTCTGCTCGTCAAAAAATAAAAACATTAGAACGTGAAAAATATAACACGTGTGTTAAGAGATAATATCCCAGTTATTCTGTTTCATTGTACAACAAGTAGCTCCGCCCCAGAGGTCTGATTGGAACAAATCATCATGACATCACACCGTGCTCATCACTAGAAATATCACTCCACCTCCTCAGTGGGAAAATAGAATTAGAATAGAGTTTCATATACTATGTAATATAATGTAGTTTCTACTTGTTATAGTTCTATTAAATGACCCATTTGGTGAAGTCGGGTCTCTTTTGGTCCTTTTTGGTCGCTCTGAGCACCCGTACCGTAACACCACGGATAGTCACGCACTTACAGTCCTAGCGGAGGCTAGCTGGACCGGTTTGGTTTGAACACATGACACGGAGCTAAAATGTTAAAAACACATGAGAACATGGATATCTTAGTTCATCAGATATCTTTGTTCATCACATATCTTTGTTCATCAGATATCTTTGTTCATCAGATATCTTTGTTCTTCAGATATCTTTGTTCTTCAGATATCTTTGTTCATCAGATATCTTTGTTCATCAGATATCTTTGTTCTTCAGATATCTTTGTTCATCAGATATCTTTGTTCTTCAGATATATTTGTTCTCCAGATATCTTTGTTCTTCAGATATCTTTGTTCATCAGATATCTTTGTTCTTCAGATATCTTTGTTCTTCAGATATCTTTGTTCATCAGATATCTTTGTTCTTCAGATATCTTTGTTCATCAGATATCTTTGTTCTTCAGATATCTTTGTTCATCAGATATTTTGTTCTTCAGATATCTTTGTTCTTCAGATATCTTTGTTCATCAGATATCTTTGTTCTTCAGATATCTTTGTTCTTCAGATATCTTTGTTCATCAGATATCTTTGTTCTTCAGATATATTTGTTCTCCAGATATCTTTGTTCTTCAGATATCTTTGTTCATCAGATATCTTTGTTCGTCAGATATCTTTGTTCTTCAGATATCTTTGTTCTTCAGATATCTTTGTTCATCAGATATCTTTGTTCTTCAGATATATTTGTTCTCCAGATATCTTTGTTCTTCAGATATCTTTGTTCATCAGATATCTTTGTTCGTCAGATATCTTTGTTCTTCAGATATCTTTGTTCATCAGATATCTTTGTTCTTCAGATATCTTTGTTCATCAGATATCTTTGTTCTTCAGATATCTTTCTTCTTCAGATATCTTTGTTCTTCAGATATCTTTGTTCATCAGATATTTTGTTCTTCAGATATCTTTGTTCTTCAGATATCTTTGTTCATCAGATATCTTTGTTCTTCAGATATCTTTGTTCTTCAGATATCTTTGTTCTTCAGATATCTTTGTTCTTCAAGTTTTGTACTTCGGATATCTTTGTTCTTCAGATATCTTTGTTCTTCGGATATCTTTGTACTTCAGATATCTTTGTTCTTCAGATATCTTTGTTCTTCGGATATCTTTGTACTTCGGATATCTTTGTTCCAACCAGACTGAGCTAGCTGAGCAGTTTAGTGTTTCTGTTCTGTATTTATTCAGTTGGAGTTGGAAAGTTGATTGTTTTCCAGTTGTTAGACACATGGGGTATTGCCATGGAAACAGATCACACATAAAAGTTTTATATTTTGAGTGAATTGCTCCACAATATGAAAACATTTACATTACATATTCTACTTAGTTGGTAACTTGTACAATCACAATGTTACACTGGAGTGTGTTTTAACATCATAATTGGTGCGACAGTGATGCGTTCAGGACCGAGGCGCTCGCCAGTAATGACGTTAAAACATCACCCTCCAGTGTCATATTGCTTCATCATCACACCTGACTGGAAAGAGTTTTTAGAGGAGCTGTTTCTTGGAGAAAGTGTACAGACTTTCTGCACGGCACAATATGAGCATTTGCAAGTCAGAAAATGACCTTTATGTGACCTTTGACCTGTTAATTCAGATCAGGTGGTGATGAAGAAGGGCTGTTGTTGCTAACACTGACACTGATACGTCAGAACATGAAGTGTCCTCAGTTTGTTTTATAGAATTGGACAGTATAGTACATAATAGTACATAAAACTACAAATCACTGAAGCCATTTCACTCATATTATGATGTTTTGATGTATATTATTAAAGCTCAGGCTTGTTTTACAAAACTAAGATAAGGGATACAAAACTTTTTCAAGTGACATGTTTCTCCTAATTGCATGAAAATCTGAGCATTCGAAGGTGCATTTGGCATTGAAACAATATTCTCACGTCTTCATTATTTTCAAATCGCAGGTAAATTAATTACAGATCATGTGTGTGCATTTGTGTGCACACACACACACACACACACACACACACACACACACACACACACACACACACACACACACACACACACACACACACACACACACACACACACACACACACACACACACACACACACACACACAGAGAAAGTGATGTTTGTCATTTTCATGGTGAATAATGAGTAACATTTACTTCCTCTGCTCACTTTTAAGGCATTAATGTGTCCAACTGATAATTAGAGCCATTAACTCCTTGAATTATAAACTGGCCGTGTTGTATTCGTCTCCCAGATCCCAGTGAGTCCCAGTAACTGGACCGATTCCAGCTCCTTCCTGGCCACCATCTCTCAGCCGGAGGCGGACAGTCCCTCCACCCTGGTGTCGGACATCTCCGTCTCCGAGCATCACAACACTACCATAGCAACCATCGCCACGGTGCTGGAGGTGACCAACAGCAGCCGGAGCAGCTCGGTGGCGGCCGTCTTCAACCGGACGGCTCTGTTTGAGAAGAACACGCGCTCTCAGCAGGACCCCTGCTGGGAGACATACGTCGGACAGGTTCTCTCCTCTGATTGGTTCAGACTTCACTTCCAGGGGGCGTATTTCATCTTTCTGCTTCTCCTTTAGTAGGAAGACATCCAAAACTGTTAGAAAAGACAAACAAGTTCAGACTGAGGATGCATTTATGATTCAGGACTGCACCTACTTTTTTGGTGGCTTTGAAGAGATTGATATATAAAATGAAGGGCCATAAATTGGTCATTATTAGAGATATTTAATTACATTAGTTGTCCTAAATCATAATGCAAATTACAGATATTTGCTGATCAGCAGTAGAAGCAAACTGCAGACGAGGATGCTCTTCCTTTAGCCGGTATCTGGAAAATATCAAACTGATCTTTTCAACCTGAATGACTTCTGGGAACCGCCGAAGTTATTATAATTCATCTTGACGTAAACATGAATGTCTTTCCATCATTGCCATTACATTTAATGAACATGTATCTGATAGTTGCCAGAAAAGAATCTTTCTGGACCAAAGTGTCTCTTTCTGTCGATCTGTCACTGACAAAATGAAACGCTGTAACATTTATTCACATGACTGAGCTCCACCAAACCAGCAGAATAAATGTATTTTATGCGATCAGTAACAAATTAATACGAAACACCAACGTATAGTTGGTGAGCCGCCGGTTCGGGACCGCTGTCATAAAGCGTTATTACTCTGTACTATGTTGTTGTTTTGCAGAGATCACTGCTAAAGACATTTCTGACGAGCTCATCTTAATCAGACACAATATGTGTGTGTGTGTGTGTGTGTGTGTGTGTGTGTGTGTGTGTGTGTGTGTGTGTGTGTGTGTGTGTGTGTGTGTGTGTGTGTGTGTGTGTGTGTGTGTGTGTGTGTGTGTGTGTGTGTGTCCAGGAGATGCTGAAGCTGTCCATCATCGACATGATCTTCACGGTGGCCAGCATCCTGCTCATTGACTTCATCAGAGGTCTGGTGGTTCGCTACCTCAGCGACTGCTGCTGTTGGGATCTGGAGAGCAAGTTTGTGAGTTGTTCTCAAGTTTCGTCTTTTAAAACTGGTGAACTGACCTCTGCTGCAACCAGCAAAACATTGCAGCAGGTTTGTGGCCAAGAAATAGTCCAACACGTCAGTCACAAATGGTGAATTTGTGTTGGTGGCGTGAACACATGAGATTTAACATAAACACGAGGCTTTGAGGTGCTGCACAGGGTGAAAGAGCTGCTGGAACACGTTTACCACTTCTTACTGAATATGTATTCACACAGATGCTGTATTATATTAACTTTTATTTGCAGAGATTCAGACTGTCTCTTCCACTCTGATGCATGGAGGGCAATTAACTGTCATTTGTGGTGCTCAATGCAGTGAAAAAACTTTCTCCCCATAAATTATCCCTTTAAATGTGAATCAAATCACTTTCTTTGTGTATAACATCATCAAACAACTCTGTGTCAGCTTCTTCTACTATTTTACTGAAGCTTTATGATGTTTACATTGTGTAAATATTTCAACCGTAACACTCATGAGGCCTCATACAACAATATTCCTATATTCTTATCCTAAAACTAACCTTTTTGTCTTTGTTTGCTCAGATGAGTGTTTCAGCTCAGATTTACTCATCAGCACACATTTCTTCAATGTTTTTTGGGTTGTTTTTTTTCACAAAGCTGAATTAACTTCTCCTTTAACTAAAAATCCACAATCTACTTTTCATTTAAAAAAAAAAGTTTAACACAACATCACATACTTTTTTCTGTCTCTTCTCAGCCTGAATACGGAGAATTCAAAATAGCTGAGAATGTACTGCACCTCATTTATAACCAAGGGATGATCTGGTGAGTCTGAAAAACTATTGATATTATTTTATATTTCCAATAAGATGGGCCCTAACTCAGAGCGGGTAGTGTGGCTGTGGCCGACCGGTCTCCGTGACCCCGTTTTAAGGACTGTAACTCCTCTATAATCTCTCCATCACACCTCTGAGCACGCCGCACCGTATTTTCTCAACTAATTTCAGAAACGTCACCGTGCAGCAATAAACATAATGAAGGGAAACAAAGACTCACCGGTGTAATGCCTTTTATATGGGCTGTGACCCCAGTGGCAGTGTGTATCTGTGTGTGTGTGTATCTGTGTGTGTGTGTGTGTGTGTGTGTGTGTGTGTGTGTGTGTGTGTGTGTGTGTGTGTGTGTGTGTGTGTGTGTGTGTGTGTGTGTGTGTGTGTGTGTGTGTGTGTGTGTGTGTGTGTGTGTGTTACTAAGGTCTCTCTCCGGTTCCTCCAGGATGGGAGCGTTTTTCTCTCCGTGTCTTCCCGCCTTCAACGTGTTGAAGCTGATCGGTCTGATGTACCTGAGGAGCTGGGCCGTCCTCACCTGCAACGTCCCCCATCAGCAGGTGTTCAGGGCCTCCAGGTCCGACACACACGCACACACACACATACACACACGCAGACACACCCACACACACGCGCACACACACACACACACACACACACACACACACACACACACACGCACACACTTGATTCTTACTCTGCAAGCTTTTTTTTTTGCCTTTTATTTAATTTTTCTGATATCAAGAATTACATTATAACATTAAAATATCATTACTATGAGAATGAAAAATGAAGCACACGCTCTGATAATGGTATTAGTCTAAACTTTGACCACAGAAGAATCACAGATATCAATCATTTTTCTCCACACCTACAACTATTTATAGTTCTGGTCCTCAGCTATGATCATATAATTGGTGCGAGTGGATGGAAGTCAGGCGATATATAAACCCGTTTCCAAAAAACTTTGGCCGTTGTGTAAAATGTAAATAAAAACAGAACGTGACGATTTGAAAATAGACCAAAGAAAATATCAAATGTTAAAACTGAGCATTTGTATTGTTTATGAAAAATAGGTGGTTATTTAGAATTTGATGGCAGCAACACGTCTCAAAAAAGTTGTACAAAATGTTTATATGTACAGAAATATCTACAAATACAGATTTTAATGTAAGTAAATGCAAGTTTGTTGTAATATTACAAAATGTTTTGTTTTAATACTTAACCATAGTAAACAGTCGAGAGCATCCTGTCAGCTTTGGTTTTAAATGGAAGAGGTGGATTAAGTATGCTTTAAGTTTCCAATGAACACAATCATGTTTTTAGGATATTATATCTTGCAACACTTATAGTAACTTCATACTCTTAACATTGGGACTTTTGTTTCTCATATTATTACAACTTTGCTCTCTTTTCTTTTTGCTATCAGTGCCTGTGATGTTTTTGTGCCGTACATATAGAAATATAATTCCAGTAGCTTAAAAAGAGATCGATAAATAAAGTTATGTGGACGTATTTCATCTCACGCACACTCAGAACAAAAGGAAACATGGGTTTCTGTGTAGATTTTTGAGCTTTGCAGTTTGATGAAGATGAAACTGCATCATCTCTCTGCTCTTATTACACTCGACCACTAATGAGCTTCCAGCTATCTTTCTCCACCCTTTTCATTTCTCAGCTCTGTTTTGATGGTGACAAACCAGTGTGTAGTCCTACAGTACAGTATATGTACCCTCCCTCCCCCACACACGCACACACAGTTACACACTGTTACACACAGTTACACACAGGGCGGAGGCACTTGTCCCACTGTGATTTATGTAACGAGGCTGTGATTGCCTCTTTCAGTCCTTATCAGTCACTCCCAGATGTGGTGAAAAATCCAAGCAGCAACACACACACACACACACACACACACACACACACACACACACACACACACACACACACACACACACACACACGCACACGCACACACACACACACGCACACACGCACACACGCACACGGAGACAGTCCATTACACACAGATTACCACTCCACAGCTGAGAGAACATTTCATGCGGGAGCCATTAAACTCTGCCGACGGAGCTTCACACTGACATGTGTGCAATAAGAATTTTTTTTTCCTGCTCATAATTATTGAGATCTGAGACACTTGAAATATCGGCAGTATTTCTGTTCGTGATAGTTTGGATTTCTGTCTCTGCATCATTAAGGTAGACTGGCGTTCCCGGCCTCAGACCGTAACTGCTGCAAATATAATGGAAGAATTGTTTAACACACAGTGTGTAATCAAAGCTGAATGCTGTCTTACACGGATGCACCATGACAGGATGGTAACCTTGTTCACAATAAATGTCACCGTTTGAGTAAAGATCACAGGCTAGATATAAAAGAGTTCGTAGCTTCAGGTCTGTAAAATGGTTCTGATCCAGAAGTGTCTTCAGCTGCAATACCAGCGAGTGCCACTAGAGGTCGGCTCCAAAAAGCCTCCGGCTCCATAGACTCCCATTCAACTTCTCTCATCAAATCCAAAGTGAATAAAATGTGTCCATCAGTTATCTCGGTGTTGTTAGCTAAAGTCACTCCTTCTTCTTAGTTTTCTGGAGGTCCATCTGAAAATAATCCCTCATTCATTAGAAAAGAAGATTCAAGAAGACCTGTTTTTGGGGGCGTGTCTGTTTGATTGACAGGCCTGCGGTGCAGTCAGGTTACAGCTATCGGTGGGCGGGACGTAGTATCGTCAGGTTTCCGATCAGATCGGTCAGATCCACCGCTGGCTCCTCCCCCAGTTTGTCCAAATATGGTCACTTCCTGCTCCGCTTTAAATTAATACACATCGTGTTTTTGCACCAGATTTTGCGTCACTCAACAGTGTCAGAGCTCCGATTTTAGTTTTACACTAAAGTAAAACGTTTTGCTGTGAATCCTGGGAACTACCAGTGAAATGTTGGAGTCCCTCTTCCTTCTTCACCTGCTGTAACCATGACAGCGCTGTCAGGAGACATTGTGATCACGGTCGCTGGCTGCTAAAGGAAGCTAACGTGGACTTCTACTGTCTGACATGGTTTTGTTGTTGCAGTCAGTCAATGCAGCAGAGCTGAACTGTTTCACATTCACTTTCATTTCTGCTGCATGTCGCTGAACTGTTCGGCAGATTTCTCTTTTAACACACCCATTTGATCTTCTTTTTTAGATCAAATAACTTCTACCTGGCCATGCTGCTTTTCATGCTGTTTCTGTGTATGCTGCCCACCATCTTCGCCATAGTGAGATACAGACCGTCGCAGCACTGCGGACCGTTCAGGTAAACGCAGTTTCAAACACCTGTACTGGTTTGAGGGAAAACTTCAACCAAATCCTGATTCTGTCTTTTTACTACGAAGAGAATCGAAGACAGATGAGCTTTCTTCTGACTGCAGCGATGGACAAACAAGGAATGTTGCAAAAATACATCTCACCACTTTTATTCCAAATTCCTTCATAATATGTTCTATATGATTAAAAACCTCTGGAGGCACAAGGGATCATGGGTAAAATATGAACACACACCTCTATCATCTCCACTGCTACTGCTCTATACAGAATGTTTTACCTTCTTTTTGAATGTGTTTTTAAACACGATGTATCCTCACGTCATGAGTTGTATGTTGTTTCTGATGCCACCTCTCAGCTTGGCTATGAAAGCATGATATTTGTGTTTGGATTTGACAGTGTGGGTGATGTCCACATGTTGGTGACGAGGATGCCCAGGGACGATGGATGCTGCACTGCTGTGATTGTGTAGTGTTCACATCTGAAGGACGAGCGTTTCTTCCTTCCTTTAATGTGTGGCTGTGTTTCAGTTGCTTGGAAAAGTTAACACCAATAAAAGTGCTTTTCTGTGTGTTTCAGTGGTCAAGAGAAGATTTATGACATCATCTCTGACACGGTGGCCAGCGACTTCCCACTGTGGTTCAGTAAAGTGATGAGTTACGTCACCAGCCCTGTCGTGGTGCTGCCAGCACTGCTGCTGCTGTTGTAAGACTTTACACACTTCACAAATAGATACATGCATACAAAATATGCACACATTTATGTTACCATGTCACCTTGACCTTTGACCTGCCCCTGTGTGTTTCAGCATGCTGATATATTATCTGCAGGCCATCGCCAGATCCCTCAAATTCACCAACAACCAGCTGAGGCTGCAGCTCCAGACTGTGAGTTTCTGAAGGGTCACTCTCAGGGAGGATAAAACAACATCTAGTTTAACATCTATAGTTTGTAATCCAGGACACGAAATACGAAATCCAGGCACAAAATACTAAATCAAGGTCACGAAGTACTGAACAAGGCCACAAAGTATTAAATTGAGGCCACGAAAAACTAAATGAAGTCCATGAAGTACTGAATCAAGGACACAAAATATTAATTGAGGCCATGAAATACTCAATGGAGGCCACGGAAAACTAAATGAAGGCCATGAAGTACTGAGTCAAGGACACAAAAAACTAAATACATTCCTTGAGATACTAAATCCAGCCCGCGAAATATTAAATGGAAGCTATGCAACATTAAATGGAGGCCACGAAATATTAAATGGAGGCCATGAAATACTAAATCCAGCCCATGAAATATAAATATAAATGGAGGCCACAAAATATTAAATGGAGGCCACGAAATACTAAATCAAGCTCACAAAATACTAGATGGAGGTCACGAAGTATGAATTTGTGCGCTAGATACGTTCATATATAAAGAGAGACAACAGAGCACAACAGTCTTTCTCCTCTCAGTGTGAAGTTCACCTGATTCAACTGTCAGTTTCCCAACTATGAAGTCAAAAGCATCCTCAAAGTTAGCATATTTCCAACATATCTCTATTGTCATTTTTGCCTTTTACTAACAATAATCCTTTGCATCACTGGTATTACAGCTGTCCTTAGTTAGAGTTGTTGTTGTTGTTGTTAGCGCAGCCACCACAGCCAGCCTGACTAATTGATGACAGATATGGATGTGATCGGTATTAAATGACAACTGGATTGTAAAAAGTAGTTTTCCTCAGTTCATACATACACTGATCTTTCAGATGATCAGAAGATAGATAATAGTGAGAAAACATCTTTATCAGTAATATCAATGTTGCGAGAAAATGTCTTCTGCTACCGTAATAGCAATCGTTTACTCACTCAGTGTATTTATACATCATATAGTGTCCGTTTTAGCTTTTTTGGTGGCTCTTAATATGTCATCAATTTAGTATTTCGTTGCCTTGATTTAGTATTTTGCTGCCTTGATTTAGTATGTCATGACCTCCATTTATTAATATGTGCACACGATTTAAATTTATTTCTCTCTATGACTCTGTAGTTGCAGCATATTTGGATTTAGCAGCTTAGATGTCCCTTCATGGCAGGAAGAGTATTACAGTGAAGTAAACAGGAAGTATCATCAGTTTAGTCTTCAAGGTTGTGCAAAAACTCCAGAAAGGGCATCTTATCTGCCCTGACAAAAAGATTTAAATAAAAAAAGGATGGCTAATGGTCTTTAGATATTCTCCTAAACTGATCATGACAGATTGATATGCAGTATAATGGTGTCAGTGTGTGTCAAAGTGAAATCTGCCTTCAATCTCTTCAGGAGCGGACTGACGACAAGAAGAAAGTCTTCCAGATGGCTGCAGGTATCGCTGCTGTTTTCTCCGGCCTCCTTGTGTGTGTTGAATTATTTCAGTTGTTCTGACGAACGTTGAATCCTCCTCTAGCGAGACTGCAGGCGCCGGAGGCTGCAGCAGCAGACCAGAACCCCGACCAGCAGGAGAGCGACATCACCAGCCAGGAGGCCTCCGTCCACACCCCGTCCCCCCGACGCAACGGCAGCGTCGCAAACTTCCAGTCTCCTCTTCACCGTGGAAACAGCATCCGCACCATCACCCAGTCGGCGTCCGGCGCCGAGCTGAGCAAAGGAAGCGTGGCCGGATCCGTCAGGAGTCCGGCGGTGACGGTGCTGCCCAGACACCGGCTTGATCACGGACCTGCCAGGTCTCACACGCTCATATTTAACCAATCATGTAGCCATCGTTACACAACCTCTCATATGACGGATATCTATGAAGTATTTGTAGAATTGATCAATGTTAAATATAAAGAGGAATATCTAAATAATCCCATTTTAGACAAGGATACATGTTGTTAATTTTAAATTCCCCGACTGCTGCTGTGTGCAACCCAGGTGCCTTTTAATTGTCCCTCGTATTATTATTTTCAGACTTATTTGGGCTGAGCTATTAGATACAATTATACAACTGTATTTTTGTCACCAATATGCCAAATTGTGATTCAATTCTAGCTGGTATTCTAGATATTATTAAAAAATATATTTTTACATATTCATGCCAATTTGGACAAATGTTGTGTTCCAGATGAAAAACTTCCTTTAGTCCACTAATAGTTCTCCTCCATGTCAGGACTCTGACTGTGTAGAGTTGTGTTGTTTCAAACCACACTGACAGGAAATGACCTCATCATGTCCATCCATCCATCCATCCATTCATCCGTCATCTTCCGCTTATCTGGGCTCGGGTCGCGGTGGCAGCAGGCCAAGCAAGCTGACCCAGACTTCCCTCTCCCCCACAACATTTTCCAGCTCATCCTTGGGGATCCCGAGACGTTCCCAGGCCAGCCGAGAGTTATAATCCCTCCAGTGTGTCCTGGGTCTTCCCCGAGGTCTCCTGCAAGTTGGGCGTGCCCGGGAAACCTCCAGAGGGAGGCGCCCAGGAGGATCCTGATCAGATGCCCGAAACCACCTCAGCTGACTCCTTTCGATGCGAAGGAGTAGCGCCTCAACTCCAAGTTCCCTCCTAATGTCCGAGCTCTTTCCCCGATCTCTAAGGCTGAGCCCGGCCACCTACGGAGGAAACTCATATCGGCCGCTTGTAGCCGTGACCTCGTTCTTTCGGTCGCGACCCAGAGCTCGTGACCATAGGTGAGGATGGTAAACTGAGAGCTTCGCCTTCCGGCTCAGCTCCCTTTTCACCAACATGGTCCGGTGCAGCGCCTGTTGTACTGCTGCAGTAGCACCGATCCGGCGATCGATCTCCCGCTCCATCCTCCACCCTCCATCCTCCACCCTTCATCCTCCGTCCTCCCCTCACTCGTGAACAAGACCCCGATATACTTAAACTCCTTCGCTTGAGGCAGTCACTCTGTCCCCACCTGGAGGGATCAATCCAGCAGAGAAACATGGCCTCAGATTTGGAGGTGCTAACTCTCGTCCCCGCCGCTTCACACTCGGATGCAAAGCGCCCCAGTGAGTGCTGGAGGTCCGAAGAGGCCAACAGGACCACATCATCTGCAAACAGCAGAGATGCGATCCGGAGACCCCCGAACCCGACGTGCTCCTCCCCCTGACTGCTCCTAGATATCCTGTCATGAAGGTCACAAACAGGATCGGTGACAAAGGACAGCTCTGGCGGAGGCCACGCCCACCGGAGGCCACCCCGAACTCCCGCAGCACCCCCCACAAAAACCCCCAGGGGACCCGGTCGAAAGCCTTCTCCAAGTCCACAAAGCACACGTAGACTGGATGGTTAAACTCCCAGGACCCCTCCAGTAGTCTTGTGAGGGTAAAGATCTGGTCCACTGTTCCACGACGAGGACGGAATCCGCACTGCTCCTCTTGAATCTGAGGTTCGACAAACGGTCGGAGTCCTTTCCAGCACCCTGATATAAGCTTTGTCCGGGAGGCTGAGTAGTGTGATACGCCGATAGTTGGAGCAACTCTCCGGTCCCCCGTTTTGAAAATGGGAGCTTTCTGACTACCTCAGAGGCCTCAGCCAGGGATATGGGTGCCACCCCCCCCCTTCTGGCCTGCCGGTACCTCTCAGCTGCTTCCAGAGACCCCCTGAGCCAACCAGGTCTGGAAGGCCTCCTTTTTCAGCTTGACAGCTTCCCTCACCCCCGGTGTCCGCCACCGGGTTCTCGGGTTGCCGCCGTGACAGGCACCGATGACCTGCTAACCACAACTCTTAGCGGCCGCGACCGCAATAGAGGCTTTGAACATGGTCCACTTGGACTCCATGCCCCCAACCCCCCTCGGGATGTGAGAAGCTCTTCCAGAGGTGAGAGTTGAAGACCTCCCGGACAGGTTCCTCGGCCAGACGTTCCCAGTTTACCCTCACTACACGTTTGGGCTTGCCAGGTCTTTCCAGCTGACTCCCATCTGATCCAACTCACCACCAGGTGGTGATCAGTTGACAGCTCTGCTCTTCTCGTCGCCCGAGTGTCCAAGACATACAGGCGCAGATCCGATGATACGACTAAAGTCGATCATTGATCTCCGGCCGAAGGTGTTCTGGTACCAGGTTCACTAATGAACCACCTTATGCTCCAACATGGTGTTTGTTATGGCCAAGCCGTGACTAGCACAGAAGTCCAATAACAAAAACACCACTCAGGTTCAGATCGGGCGGGCTGTTCCTCCCAATCACCCCCCGCCAGGTTTCTCTGTCGTTGCCCACATGAGCGTTGAAGTCTCCCAGGAGAACGATGGAGTCAGCAGGTGGCGCCCTTTCCAGAGGACTCCCCCCACCAACTCCAAGAAGGCCGGATACTCCAAACTGTCGTTTGGTGTATCAAACAACAGTCAGAGTCTTCCTCCCTGCAACCCGGAGGCGCATGGAGGCGACCCTCTCGTTCTCTGGGGAGAACTCCAACACATCGGCGCTCAGCCGGTGTCTCGTGAGTATCCCCAGTCCCGCCCGGCGCCTCTCACCTTGGGCAACTCCAGAAAAGGATAAAGTCCAGCCCCTCTCCAGGAGCTTGGTTCCAGAGCCGGTGCTGTGCGTGGAGGTGAGCCCAACTATATCTAGCTGGTACCGCTCCACCTCCTGCTCCACCTCCTGCACCAGCTCCGGCTCTTTCCCCGCTAGCGAGGTGACGTTCCACGTCCCTAGAGCTAGTCTGTGCTGCCGGCGATCGGCTCGCCCGGACCCCGGCCCGGCCTGCCGCCCGGTATGCAATGCACCCGACCCCGATGCAAAATATTTGCAGCTTTAATTGTTTTACCCAGAAATCAACATGTTTTTGTGGCCTCTGTTTTAACACTCAATAAACACACTGATTCTTCTGTCCAGCAGCAGCAGTGGAAAAGAAACACTTTGTGTTCAGGAACAGCTGCAACTTCCTCACACGCTTTTAATTTGAAAATCATTTACGTCGGTGGCCCCGCCCCCTTCCTCTACGGAGCCAAGATGGCGACCGTTTAGGGTGGAAAGTGTTCAGAGTTTCACACTTCTTGTTCTGGAGCGTTCTGAGTGATTCATCCTGGAACTTGTAGTGTTCTGATGGTTCTGTACTGACAGAGAGAACACACTGATGGACTCAGAGTAGAGAGAGGTGGTACACAAGAACAACATCTGGAATACAAGAACAACATCTGGAACACAAGTACAACACCTGGAAAACAAGTACAACACCTGGAACACAAGTACAACACCTGGAACACAAGTACAACACCTGGAACACAAGTACAACACCTGGAACACAAGTACAACACCTGGAACACAAGTACAACATCTGGAAAACAAGTACAACATCTGAAACACAAGAACAACATCTAGATCACCAGTACAACATCTGAAACACAAGTACAACATCTGGAACACAAGTACAACATCTGGAAAACAAGTCCAACATCTGAAACACAAGTACAACATCTGGAACACAAGTACAATATCTGGAACACAAGAATAACATCTGGGACACAAGTATAACATCTGGAACACAAGAACAACATCTGGAACACAGAAAAAGTTAATTTATTACAGACAGAACCAGCTGGTTTTCAGTTGATAAGTTTAAAACTATTGTGTTGTGTTTTCTGATATTTTATATCCGACATCACCTGAATCTGAAAATATTGTTAATTATGTAACTCCAAGTGAAAATTACAATTGGGATTCTAATTTAAAAAAGATCATTCAGCCCGACTTTGTTGTTAAATCAGCATTAACCTCCTCTTTTTTTTTTTTATTCTGACAAGAATAATATTCTGTGAAAAACACTGAATACTAGTAAATCGTGGGAGCTCAAATTGAACCTGATGCATGTTGGCTGTAAATGTTTGAGACCATTCTTGTAAAAACAGCACACACGTTAACTCACTGTATAAAAGTCAAGGAACAGTTTTAGGACTTTTAAAGTGTTCCCGTTCAGCCATTGATTTCTATTCATGCAAATATTTTAAAGACTGTTTGCAATGATAAAATACCAGCAAAAATATGACATTATGATAATGACATAAGGTAATTATTGTTGTTGTTCTTTCTCATGACAGGCCTCCACCATTTCTTGGTTGTCCTAGTGGCGCCTGCAGGTCCAAGTCCTCCCACCACATGGCATGCAAACCCCCATCTCACTATTCTGACCGCATCCACTCTGACCCCTTGTACAGGAAGACCTTGCGCTCCCTTCATCCTGTGGAGGCCGCCGGGATCATCACGGCTCAGAGCTACGCAGGGCGGCGCGGTCACACCACCCGCTACGTCATCGTCAACGAGCACGAGCCCAGGAAGAAGCTGCTGCGCTCAGCGACGCGGATCCCGCGCCATTACATGATGGAGGAGCCCGCGGAGATCCTGGAGCTGTACTCACGCAACACCCGACGCTACACGCCCCGCCCCGCTCACCATCCGCCACCTCCTCACCGCCCCCACCCATCACAGCAGCACCTGAGCGAGGAGGAGGAGGAGGCAGAGCAGGGGAAGTGCAGGAGGAGGACGCCGCTGGGGAAAGCTCATCGGCCCCGTTCTCTGTCTGACCTCCACCAGACCGCCGCGCACTTCTACATCGGTGACCACGTGGCCAAAGCCAAAACCAGCCTCACAGCTCAAGGGAGATACGGGCCGCAGGAGGAGGACGAGGAGGAGGAAGGTGACGGAGAAATGGACTGGGGAGATTTGGAGTCACGCTGTCGGTCGCAGGCCGGCGTGCGAGCAGACGATCCTGTCCTTGTGCGAACCAGGCGTCGCATCCCTTCCCCGGGAAGACCGTGTCCGTCCCCGGCCAGGACCCGGCACGCCGAGTCCCACGTCAAGCCCAAGATGAGGCCGAAGCTGGAGACCCCGCTGACCGAGTCGGACTCGGCCTCCGTGGCCTCCAGCAGCGACCAGCAGAACAGCAGCACGGACCAGTACATCCAGGTCATCCACAACAAGGAGCGCTATCTCAAGTCGGACGGCAGGCAAGGGAAGACGGCCAAAAAGAAATCCAAAACCAGCTTTGACGTCAACGCTTCTGAGTCCAACGACCTGGTCTGCTCCAACGTCTGACTTATCTGTTCAAATGATGTATTGTGTCAAAGAGCTTCTGGAAATATGACTGATAGATACAATACATTGCATTAATGGCACAAATTATATTATAAATTTGATTTCTTTCTCCTGTCCGTGTGGTCTTGTATAATTTTGAAACAGCTATGACAATTAATTATATGGCTTGTATATTTGTGTATTACAATAAAAGCCAACTTCACTGTCTGGTGTAACATCAGCTACACAAACATTTACAGCTTTGATAATCACACGTTTCATATTCAGGCACAATAAAAGCACTGAATCTTCTGGCCTGTACACTGAATAAATAGCTTGCTATCTGTGAACACTACATTTCCCAGCGTACTTTGCGGCAACAAGCAACAATTCCAGCCACAAGAGCGAGAAGCCGACAGAGTTCAAGAATCAGCGGCCTTCAAAATAAGACACGTAGAAGAATCAAAATGTCCTGCTGTGTTCGAGCCAACAGTACACGGCTTTATTGAAATGTCACAATTCCACTGAAAACATACAGAAAGTGTTCATGTCGTGTAAAGTACGTTCATACACGCGTACGATTTTGAGTAAAGATTTTATTTTGAAAGCCGTAATGGGGATTTATTTTTTTCCTGGATGACGTAATACCTCAGCAAACGATCGTGGCCGTACTTCACGAAATACATTTTTCTGTCTGTGGATTTTAGCGTCTTGGGCCGAGGCAGATGTGGACTGTCGCGCGGCCTGAAGGCAATCCAGATGTTACAGTCGCGTTAGCGGTGTCTGCCAGAGCCGGATGTTGTTTGTGAGAACAACGAGTTCGCCTCCTCTTCGTCAACGATGCGGCTAGCGCCTAGCACGTTTCATTCATTCGGGCTAACGCGAGCTTCGTAGAGTCAGTGCTCACCTGAGCTCGGCCCCTCCACGGCCCGCTCCACCGGCCCCTCCAGCGGCCCCCTCCACCGGCCCCCTCCAGCGGCCCCTCCACCGGCCCGCTCCACCTGCCCGCTCCAGCGGCCCCTCCACCTGCCGCGTCGCATACCTTCATTTTCTGCACTCGGCCTCCGTCCGCGCGCCGGTGGTCTCCCGTCGGCCGAAGGTAACCGTGTCCACCGATTTAGCCGCAGCGACGCCAGGTGGAGCGCGCGCTGACCCGGGTTAACTGTAACCGAGGCCAACGACGATGGACCATGAAGATAAAGCGAAGGGAGCGGCGGACTGCCTGATGAGCTACAGGAGGGACGAGTCCGGCTGGAAAGTCTGCAAGAAGTCGGTAAATGGTTGTTTTCTCCGGTTCGTGCTGCTCTCTGGTGCAGAAGGTAGTTTCTGACGAGCTGTCACTCAACCTGCCTGAACAGCGTTAACAGCTGAGAGGACGTTTAAGGTTAGACTCGTGTGGTTGAGGATCCCCGTTCAGAGCAGGTGTAAGGATCCATCTGCACACGTTACATCACTTCAGTTTGATGTCGGGCCCACTGCAACAGGGAATAACTTCAAAAAGAAAGAAAGATGGGTTTGAAATACAGTCACTGCATCATTACACCACAGACAAAAGACAACAGTGTTTATCTAGCCGGTGGTAAGTAGTGGTTATATACCACAGAAAATATGTCACTGAATGTCTGCTGCTGAAGGTTGGAGAGTCTCCACCTGAAACTACTAACTGGTTTTCCCCATTATATATATATATATATATATATATATATATATATGTTTGTATATTTGTTTAAACCGATAGAGGCATGCAACAATCCCAACTTTACACAGAGGAGCTGTTATAATCTGATATAGATGTCTTATCTATTATATTTCATGTGGTTTGATCCTCGCCGTTCCTTTTGCCTGATAGAACTGTGGTTTTCTCATTTGTTCACAGTAATTATATACATTTTTAATAGCTTTAACTATTCTTACTTGTTCAAAACTCAACTGTTATTTCCTACTTTTTATTTATTACTTTGTCAGAACTCTTATACCCACTTGTGGCCCGTTAATAAACACAGAGTTAACCTGTTTTAAGTGCTGTTACTGAAGATGTGTGTGCAGAAGTCAGTGTTAAATGGTGACTAAGTTCGGCTTGGTGTGACTGATGGTGGCCTTTCTGGTTAATGTGTTCCTCGTAACAGGCTGTAGAAGCATTATTCTTCACCTGTTGTGTTGTCCAGCAGGTAAATGTTACTCACAGTAAATGTCCTGTTTTCTTTGACAGAACGACGTGGTCGTCTCTTGGCGTCCTTCATCCGAGTTCCCTGGGAATGTGTGAGAAATATCAGCTTCTCTTTTTCTTTCTCATCCGTTGTGATTTTTTTATTTTGGACAGTTGAACACAATGATGAAATGGAAACGACTCCGTTTCCAAAAAGAGTTGGGACGCTGTGTAAAATGTAAATAGAAATTGAATGCAGTGAATCGTAAATCACATAAACTCATATTTATTTAAAATAGACCAAAGACAAAATATCAAATGTTGAAACGGAGAAAGTTTCTTGTTTTATGAAACATTTCTGCTCATTTTGAATTTGATGGCAGCAACACGTTTCTAAAACGTTTGGACAGGCTCATGTTTTCATCACTTCTTCTTTTAACAACACTCTGTAAACGTTTGGGAACCGAGGAGACCAGTTTCTGGAGTTTTGAAAGTGAAATGTGGTCCCATTCTTGCCTGATAGAGGATTTCAGCTGCTCAACAGTTCACGGACTCCCGTCTTTGCTGTATTTGCAATTAAATTTGGATTTACATGTTTTGCAAATGATTGCATCCTGTTTTTGTTTACATTTCACACAGCGCCCCAACCTCTTTGGTAACGGGGGTTACAGGTACCTAATTTCAGAAGAACTGTTCGCTGCTGGAAAGAAGGCACTGCGTTTACAAAACGATTATGTACATTGTATTAACAGCAGCGTTCCTCAGTAATAACCTTGTGGCAAAGAAGGTGAGTTTGTAGAGAACTTCCACCAACAAGTGCTGTTAAACCTCTTTTCAAGATAAAGTGAACTGACTGAAGTGAAAGTGTGTGAAGTTACCTCAGACCTCAGACTACGTATATTTTGCTCCGGTGGTGAACAGCGATGATCTCAGATGTAGGATGAGCTCAGGTTGTGTATTAAAGTCACATAAAAAATTTTAAAAAAGCAGGAATTGTGGAACAAGCTGTGATCAGGGCGACCATTAATCTGGAATTACCTTCTTAACGTCCCCCTATATTATAGATACAGACTTGCATTTAGTTATTTATTACTTGATGTAACTCGTCGACTACATTATATTTTCTTTATAATCGAATGGTGAACTTATTATAAAATATAAGTAAAGTGTGGTTATTAGTCAGTGATTAGATTTATTTGAGACCTTTTAATGGCTTGAAACATGAGGTGTCACCTATATGAGTTAAGAGTGTATGAATGTAGTTTACAGTAGTCATGCTGGAATAAGCTCCGCCCCCTCCTGACTGTCCTGTCATCTGATTGGCTTGGCAGTTATAAGGGAGAGGGGATTGTCAACGGCAGTCCTGAGAAAGTGTGGGAGTGTCTGAAGCCCGTCCCCAACGGGCTCCGAGTCAAGTGGGACAACAACGTCAAAAGGTTCGAGCTTCTGGAACAAATCACAGAGGTGTGTTTTTTTTATTATTATTATTGTTATTATTATTATTATACGTCTATCTTCTGACTAGAAGATGCTTTGTCATGATCCGGTGCTTCCCACACATTGACTTTACTTGTTCGGTCTGAACTTTTAGCCCATTTTAGTATTTCAAATGTTTTTTTTTTATCTGGCCGATTAACTAGTGGACAACCCGCCCTCACCTACCTGCTCCTGCTGCTGTAGTGAGACGGTAGTTGAAACCATTGCGACCGTCAACGACGGCAAAACACAGCAGGGACTCAGCTGAGCTGAAATGAAACGAGTGCAAGCAAAATAGGGAAATAAAAGAAATGAGATATTTTTGGTTTTACTGCACCTGCAGGATCAATGAAGCAAATGCCTCACTGAGTGAGGGGAAGTTACAACATGTAGTTTCAAATTAAAAGCCCTCCGATAGACTGCGTATGATGCGTTTAGGGGACGTGGTAAATTGTTGCATCTACTGATAACTCTGCATGTGAGGCGTTCAGGTGACATCTGCAAATTGTAGCTACAGGAAATAACCTGGTTTACACTGCACCCCTTTAAATGACCTCGACATGATCATTGGTCTCAAGATGCTCAATCCGCCACCAGTTAATTCTAATTGTATCAATAAGAACTTTATACCAAAGGGCAAAAAAAGTATATATATATATGTTATTTATATTTCCTATTGTATCCATCCTTTACTTATATCTTGAATTGTTTTATCTGTTAGTATTCCCGAAATATTACATTTGATCAATCAGGATGAATCACATCCATCCATTTAAAAATAAAAACTGCCTAATGCAGCTTTAAATGCTTCCTCGTGATTCCAGAGTCGATATCCATCTTGGTTTTTCTGTGTTGGACGCAGTCTTTGAGTCCACTCTTTTGTCTCCACTCTCACACAGGACATCTCTATCTGCCGAACGGTCACGCCCTCAGCAGCGATGGGTATCATAGCTCCCCGAGACTTTGTAGATGTTATTTTAGTTAAGCAATACGAAGATGGCACCATTTCATCCAATGGTGCGTAATGACTCCTTCTTGTCTCTACTTTTTTGTTTTTGTTTGTTTCTTTTGTACTTTCTAAGGGTCTTTGTGATTCCCGTCGGGCTGGACTGTTTTCACTTGAAGGAGTGCAAAGCTTTCTGAGGTTTTACTCTGCTGAAGATGCACTGCACGTCTGAACAGACCCGACAGCCCATATTTAACGATGCACGGTCTGAAGCGAAGGGCTGCGGTGCTTCCAGGGCCTCTTTCACTGCTTTAAATGAAAGTGAAAAAATGTCCCCTCGGGGATTAATAAAGTAAATACCTACCTACCTAAAGGTGGATCATCTGAGTGCAGAGTGAGGCCCGGGGTTCACAGAGGTTGTATTTGGTCTCTTAGGAAATCACAAATAAATAATCAGTGTTTTCTGCCTTTCACTGTAAAAACCAGGTGTGATGCACTTTGGTGGATTGTGTGCACATTGATCTGAACAATAATTAATCTGCAGTCTAATTTTGTTTTGAACCCTTAGTGTGCTCGTACACTGCTGCATGTCACTGTGGATGTCTATGTAGCTGCATGTCACCGTCTTAATGCGGTGCCTTTAAAATAACAATGAAATTCTGCACCATCTATTGAAGTGCAGGTTTTCGTAGCTCAGTTGCTTTCCATTGCCTCGAGATAGAAATCCACCGGACATTGTGAGACCGACGCTGTTTTTATTCAGAGCAGCCGCTACAACAGCAGAGAGGTCCTGTCGGGCCGGTCGCTCTCACGCTTCACTCTGCTCCTAAAGTTCAGTCCTGCTCCTCACAATCAAACTTTCTTCCTACAATTTGGAAGCAGAAAGCAAGTGAGACGCTGACCCTCTTTATGATTGGTCACTTTTGATGCAATCACAGCCACTCAACCTCCTTGAACCTTGATTGACAGCATGCAGTAGCTGAAGCTGTGTAGGCCTGTAGTGCGTCCTCAGTCTGAACTGTTTGTCAGTGTTTGGTGCCGATGTTATCAAAGATGATGTCAGCTTTTAGTATTATAGACAAACTGCTGACTGTTTCTGTAGCTTAAATGTTTATCATAACCCTGCTGTTATTGGAGTAAATCTGCCCTTTAGTTCCAGTAGTTAGGATGATAATATATATGCATAAAAACTGAGAAAACATAAATTAATTAGTAACATTTGCAAGCCATTAAACTCAGAAAAAAAATGCTGCGTCACCATAAAGTCTGATCATTTTTAACCACTGAAGCACTTTATGGTCTGTTTACTGCAGCTGTAGTTACACCTCTGATGAACTGATGCCGTCCCAGTACAGCATTCACTCTGAAATCTGACTCAGGACGGAGAGTTCATGTAAAATCTGACAATTTATGAATAATAAGACGATGATTGGCTTTTTTTGGAAGAAGAGAATCTGTGTATTTTTTCACTTCCTGGTAGCTTTGGATCATCTGGATAAACTGTTGGCTTGTTTACAACCTGACATTTTGAATGATTCTCAAAAATTAAAACCTGAGTGCCAGATTTACTTTAGATATGCGAGTGTGATCCCAACCATGTGTTTAAGGGCAAAATATTCACTATGGTCAACTGCAGCTTCATTTTGAATTGACACAGAAATATTTTAACAAAACAATGGAGCATGTTTCCTAAAAGATAAACGGTTGAACGTTAATTGAAATAAAAACCTGCAGCCTCTTGGTTTAGTATCTGAGCTCACATGCTTGAGAAGCACACACATCGACAAACTCACAGGATCAAATGTGACGTGGTGAAATATGCGTGTGTTTTGTGTGATGTCGAACAGCCACCAACGTGGGTCACCCGGGCTGCCCGGCCCAGTCGGGCTACGTCAGAGGATTCAACCACTCCTGTGGCTGCATCTGCGTCCCCATCTCCGGGTGAGAGCACCGACACACACCAAACCAGGGCTGTGTGTGTGTGTGTGTGTGTGTGTGTGTGTGTGTGTGTGTGTGTGTGTGTGTGTGTGTGTGTGTGTGTGTGTGTGTGTGTGTGTGTGTGTGTGTGTGTGTGTGTGTGTGTGTGTGTGGAGGACGTGCTTGCTGAAGTTCATCTCTTGTGTTTTTTCTTTTGTTCCCAGAGAGCCCAACAAAACCCAGGTGTTCAGTTTCTTCCAGACGGACCTGGGCGGCTTCCTGCCGCGCTCCGTGGTCGACTCCTTCTTCCCCTCCAGCATGGCCGAGTTCTACAACAACCTGGCCAAGTCGGTGAAGTCCCTCAAGGACCTTTGACACCAAGAGTTTAAAAAAAAGGAAAAAGTCCCCCTTGGATCCTGAGGCCTGCTGACCGGTCAGAGCAAACCTTCATTCCATTATTAAACTGTCCAGTTCAACAGCAATCAAAACGATGATCAACGATCATCGAAGGATGCCAAATATCCGACCCGAATAGATCGAGGCCACGCTTTACGTAACACTCCTTAAATCAACACCCGCATTTAAATAGTCCCGGAACCAGAACGAGGGCTTTGCATTCGACCAACTTAAAGTCCCTTTTACTTTCCCGTCTGTGGGTTCAGTTTATTTCCTCCAACCTAAAGAATAGATGGAACATTTATCTTTGTGATGTGCTGACAGGATAGAAGACTCCACCAGGTGTTCCCTCTTCTAACTGCATACTTCAGTGTGAACAGTAAACATGCATGTTGCATGGACCTTATTTACCCTGCGCTGGTATCAGACCGTCAGTCTGTACTGACTCATACCTCATACTTAGTCGTTTGTGTTGTACTTGAAATACTCATTTCTGCTCACATGTTGAACCACAGATATCTGCCTCGCGTCGGCTACACCAAACACGAAAGCACAGCTGGGACGGCGCGGGTGGCCTTTAAAAAAAACAAACGAAAAGTCGTTTTTTCTTTCTAAAAGAATGCCTTCTGAACGGGACAACGATTTGTGCTGCTCTACTGAGACAGAAAAGCTTCTCCTTGTTTTATGGAAGTGATTTCTCAAGTACATTTCCCTTCTTTTTCTCCACATCTGAAACAACAGCAGGTCTGTTCACAATCAAAGGTGAGATGTAAAATATCTCATATTTATGATTCCAATCTGCTGTGGTGAAAACAGTCACTGCATGTGCAGGGTAATGTGATTTAAAAGGATATTTATGCTGTTATTTTCAGGCTAGTTTAGAAGCTAATGCTACGACAGAAACGTCTCATGAGACTAAACAAGGAATTAACATTTACCACATAAAAGTCAAAGCTGCAGAGCTCCATTAGAGAAAAATACACAGAAATGTAAAAAAAAAATCATCCCAGAACAAACGGTTTGTTTTCACAGTCTGCTTTCGTTTTGCGGAGACGGTGAAGAAGTTGGCAAAAGAACTGAAATGCAAAGTGGTATTTGTGAATTTTCTCTCAGTGAACGTGAAATGATTCAGGAGTCAATGAGCGATATAAATGATCTGATACCGAGAAGAAAAACAAACTCAATAAAACTCCCTTAACAACACACCTTTCCTTCCTTTTCACACATTGTTTACCTTTGATGAGAATTTTAATGAGTCGGATTTAAGAACAAAGTCTAAATGCAGAAGAAAGAAAATCAAACAATATAAAAGTGACAAGAATATTATAGCAATATAATAACAATGATTTTATAATTGAATTAAATTATTTTTCCATTGATATATAATTATCAACAAATGATGATTTCGGTGTGTCATTGAACACAAACAGCAGCTTGATTCTTCTGTAGTTTTGAACAGGTTGTGGTAGTTGTAGTCTCATTGTGTCCATTGATAGTCTGTTGTTTCCACGGCGACCTCACCGCCTGCACGTTGTCGTTTACAACTGATCTGTGTGGAGAAAAAGGGAAATGTGCTTTGGGAATTTGAAATCAGTCTTCACACTTGTCCAGACGAGGGCACGTGTCAGCAGTTTTTAAGTAGAGTGATGACTCAGCATTGGCGTTATTTATATAATGTTATCTAGTTGTTTTTTTTCATGTAAAGACAAATTTTAAGGCCTAAAAAAGAATAGAAAGAAGTCCCTAACGCTAACTCAAATCAAAACTTCGAGCACTTAAAAAAAAAAAATCTCAAATCATGTCTGCGTTAACTTTTAAAGGTTCAGTGTGGAGGATTGAGGGCGTCTGTAAACAGAAATGTAATATATTTTATTCATAATAATGCTTTGATTGGAGTGTAATCATACGGGGAGCGGGTCCTCTTCCACGGAGCCGCCATGTTGGACTGCCACGTTTACAGGAGCCCAGGAGGGACAAACCAAACCGCGGCTCAACAGGAGGGACTTCAGCTCAGTGGGTTGCAGTGTGCGAGCTCACCTCTAGGGGCCGCTAAACTCTACACACTGCTCCTTTAACAGTCTAAAAGTTCATGTTGTAAACTTGATATACTCACATCAGTAATTATAAACAGGAGATATAAATGCAAGTTATTACACAACTGTCAGAATCCTCTTCAGGTGAATAAAGTGCACACTAATGAACATTTCCCTCTTCGTACACCGAGGATCCCTCCGACCGCCTGAACTGGACAAGTCTGCTCACCGTCACCCGATTAATTGGAGTAAATTTATCAGCACTTTATGAGGAGCTCCCTCTCGTGTTAAAACGAGTCAGTGAGGATGAGGATGATGAAGCTGGGTGACTGTTTGCTTCTCCGCAGCCTCCACGTGTATGATAAGCCATAAACAGCAGGGTGAGCTGGTGTTTGTAGGAGAGTCTCCAGATGTTTTTAACCCGTCTTCACCTGGAACATGTTTTTACCTCAGTGTGGTCAGTAATCTCAACGCATTCCTCCGTGTTTCAGGAGGCTGCGACCGCCTGCATGTGGATCTGAAGACGTTTTCATGTGTGTGTTGTTAAAATGGGGCAGCAGGTTGTTTTTTTTATTATTTTATTTTTGTTATGTTAATGTGACGCTGTCTCGATGTTCATGCAGCTGCTAAAGGAGAGAAAACGGTTCCATCAGAAGTGAGTAGATTATTCACATTAAATCAATACTGAATCACCTTTTTGACCTCTTGACCCCGACTCCACCTGCCTGCTCTGTTGCATCATCTCCATCAGGGCTGCAAACACTCTGCAGCCGGTGGCGTCTGTAGCTTTCGAGACTCGAGCCGATCGCGACATTCATGTGTTTCTGTTCAAAGGAGACACGCTGAGGTAGCCTCGAACGTCCCAGCCCCGTTTCCCCGTCTCAACCTCCGCCCTGTCTTCTTGCGTGAGCTTTGAAGCTGCTCCACTTCACATCAAATGTGCGTCAAATGAAGTCATGGTTACACTCTGCTTTTAGCTCCGCCTCCGCACCGAAGTCCCGATCGCTTCGCAACGTTGAAAAACAATAAGCAGATCTGATCCTTTCTGGTTTCACTCGTTACACTCAAAACATTTCTTACTAATGTGGTTTTGAAGTTCTGCTTTCTGTAACATGTAACAAAATGTAACATTTCTGTTTATATTTATATGCGTTTTCAGCGCTGGGATTTTTTTGGGGGCCATTTTAGAAATCGTCATCATCCCGTCTGCCCTCGCTATGATCACGTTAATATTCAGTAAACTGGGTGAACAAACATCTTCCAGTTTGTCTCAGGTGAAGTGAAGTGAAGCAGGATTCAGCTACTCGGTGTAACGTGAGGGTCACATGACTCACTGTTAACGCCGTTACTACTGTGAGAGGCTCGTTGTCATCGTCCCTCATCTGGAGCTCTTTTTATTTCCGGAGTTGAACTATACAGATGTTGTGTGTACTTCTGAGACACCTCCAGATGTGGTTTTGGATAATCTGACTATATTCTATTTTTAATGAGACTTTATTGATTCCCAAACAGGAAATTCAGTCGTTACAGCAGCGGAAGAAAGTTGTGAAGAAGTTATTAAACAACCAGTAGCTCCGCCCCCAGAGATATAATTGGTCAATTGAACATCTGGAACAAATCATCATGACATCACACCCTGCTGATCACTAGAAATATAACCCCGTTTCCTCAATGGGAAAATAGAAACACCACGGATAGTCACACAACTTACAGTCCTAGCGGCGGCTAGCTGGACCGGTTTGGTTTGAACACAGCTAAAATGTTAAAAACACTAGTCCATGATATCTTTGTTCATCAGATATCTTTGTTCTTCAGATATCTTTGTTCTTCAGATATCTTTGTTCATCAGATATCTTTGTTCTTCAGATATCTTTGTTTATCAGCTATCTTTGTTCATCAGATATCTTTGTTCTTCAGATATCTTTGTTCATCAGGTATCTTTGTTCATCAGATATCTCTGTTCATCAGATATCTTTCTTCATCAGATATCTTTGTTCTTCAGATATCTTTGTTCATCAGATATCTTTGTTCTTCAGATATCTTTGTTCATCAGATATCTTTGTTCTTCAGGTATCTTTGTTCATCAGATATCTTTGTTCATCAGATATCTTTGTTCCATCCAGACTGAACTAGCTGATCAGTTTAGTGTTTCTATGTTCTGTATTTATTCAGTTGGAGACTAGAAGTCCTCTCTGTTGCTAGGTGGTTGCTAAGGGTCGGACTACTTCCTGGAGTAGTGAACATTGCATACGTTACATAAGAGTCTACTGATTGTTTTCCAGTTAGTCGTACTCCATGTGTTGCCATGGAAACGGAGATCAACACGAACAAAAAGTTTTACATTTTGAGTGAACTGCTCCACAATATGAAAACATTTAATTACACGTTTTATTTAGATGGTAACTTGTTGTATAATTTTATACTCGGTCCAGACCGCATCGCTGTCGTGGCAATAATGACGTTTATTACATCATCTTCTCGTGTATTGTTGCTCAATTAGAAAAACCTACACAGCATAAATATAAGTTGTAACTGATCTTGAGACTCACCGGCACGTCTTCCACCAGATTTCTCCTCATTTCTAAACACGTTTCCACGTTTTGGCCTCAGAGGAGCCTGAACAACAGAAATCTGCTGCTGGTGAACATGAAGCACACGAGCAGCGTCACGTGATTCAGTATTGATTTACCCTTCGTACGTTCTGACCTCGGTGACCTTTGACCGACAAGTATGTGCTGTACTCAAGAGTGACGCGGAGGTCAAAGGTCACGTGCGGCAGCACCGGTCCCATTCGAACCCTTTAACCCGAGGCCGCTTTGTGACGCCGAGTCCAAAGTTCCCTTATGTACATCGTCATGGCAACCTGCGGCCCAGTAATCAGTTCAGACATCTCAGAGCGACACGTCCCCGGGGGGAGTTTCACGACCGTAACACAGAATATATGTAAAATAATGAGGCGTTCCTCCTGCTGAGAGCAGCTGCTCAGATCTACATGTCTAGTCAGAACACATGAAACTGTTTATCTTGTACTGTTCTGCACCCACTTAGTTTTGTATTTCACCAGCATTAAAATGATTAAAAGGAGCCTCCTGTCCATCACTGGTCTTCTTCTTCAGCAGGACACACACACACACGTTCACTCCGTTTGGACATGTTTTATTAAGTTACTTTGAACTCTTACAACAGGTGGAGCCGACTCCAGAAACATGTTCGATAAGTTGATAGAAAACATTTGTTTTGTGGGTTGAATAGGAGGAAATTCTTCTGCATTATGTTTGTGTCACAATCCTGAGTTCTTATGAGACATTATGAGCCCAAAAATAGACTAAAACCAACATGAAAAGTTACATTTTGTAGGAAAATAATCAGCCTGTTAAGAATAATTGGAGCAAATAAATGTGTTTTTAATTGAATTTAAACGTTTAAAAAGCACGTATTTCACTCTGAGACTCTTCTTCCTCTTGTGGATAATAAACATGTAAATACATCGGGAGACAGACTCATAATTCATGTGCATTAAAAGGAAACTTGCTCGGCACTAAAACGTCCCTCTGCATGTTCAGGACGGAGACAACCAGCTGCAGTAAAACAGGAGGAGCTGCTGAGTCAGCAAAAAGTGCCTAAACAGTGTTGGATCTCTGCTTCCACATACATACAGTTCCTCTGCTGAGAAAAATAGAAATGTATTCTAATATATATATATTTATAATTTTCTTCTTTTACATGTTTTATTGTAAACGAGACATACAGGAACATTAAGATAACACTTTCTGACCACCTGCACTTTAAACTAATGAGTCCAGTTGAGCAGAGCTGCTGCTGTTGTGTCGACGTGTTTCTTTTCTAGTTCTTCACTTCTCCCTCAGACCAGTACAAATCTCTGAATGGACTCATCTGATTGAATCAGCTGTTGTACCGAGGAGGTCAGCTGACATCAGCCCATGTGACTCAGCTGGTGGCTGGGATGTTCACTTCTGGATAAAACTACTTGAATGAATTAATACTTCTGCTATACCACCATGTGTTCAATGAAGCCAAAGAAATATAAAAGCTGTTCTGTCAGGAACAAAAACAATCTGCTGCTGAGTTGTTAATTGATGCATACAAATTGTTTTTGCTCTGAAATGACTTAATTTGCATGCATCAATTAAAAGAGCATATAATTAAACAATGTTATCAATTTAACATTATATGGAAGATATGTCAGATATAATTCAACCATTAATGGGAAGATGTATTTCTATATATCTCCATCTGCAGCAGAAGGAACTGAGGCTCCAGTCAGCTGTTTGAACCCATTCAGTTAATAGGGAGTGCTAACAGGAAGCTAACAGCTGTTTCTATATTCAACGACCTCCAAATTCATTCCTTCATATTAACATCAAGGGCGTCCGATATGTGACATCAGTCCCCCCAATAAAAATGTTTTATTTGCAGTTGTGAGTTATCGGTAATCCAGCCAACATCAGCGAGGCCATCGATGATATGATCCAAATTCGGAGAATACGTGGATGTACTTACAACCCTGTTTCCAAAATAGTTGGGACACTGCGTAAAATGTAAATAAAAAAGGATTGTGATGATTTACAAATCATGCAGACTCATATTTAATTGAAAATAGACCAAAGACAACATATCAAATATTGAAACTGAGAAATGATATTGTTTTATGAAAAATATATTCTGTTCATTTTGAATTTCAAAAGTTGTGACAGGGTCATGTTTACCACTGTGCTGCATCACCTCTTGTTTTAACAACACTGTATATATTTGAGAACTCAGGAGACCAGTTGCTGGAGTTTTGAAAGTCAAATGTGGTCCCATTCTGGCCTGATAAAGGACTTCATCTTTTTCGGAAACGGGTGTGTATGATTTTAGCCTGTTGGCTTGTTGAGCTTCAGAATGAAGGCACAGATTTAGTGATTTCAGTAACAGTTATTTGTGCTCAGATTTTATGAACTGACCTTTTAATAAACGTTCATTTTGTGGTCAGAAATTGGACATAAAAATAAAAGAAATGTATTCAGAAGCTGTCCTCTGAGGCACCGTGTTAAATGTACAACCCAGTTTCCAAAATAGTTGGGACGCTGCGTAAAATGTAAATAAAAAAGGATTGTGATGATTTACAAATCATGTAGACTCATATTTAATTGAAAATAGACCAAAGACAACATGTTAAATGTTGAAACTGAGAAATGTTAATGTTTTATAAAAAATGTGCTCATTTTGAATTTCAAAAGTTGGGACAGGATCATGTTCACCACTGTGTGGCATCACCTCTTGTTTTAACAACACTGTAAACGTTTGGGGACCGAGAAGACCAGTTGCTGCAGTTTTGAAAGTGAAATTTTGTCCCATTCTTGCCTGATATAGGACTTTGTCTTTTTCTGGAACCGGGGTTGAAGTACAAATTTAGTAATTTCTGCAGTTTTTATGAATTTTAGTTAACTGACCCTTTAATAAACATTCATACAGCATGAGGTCAGAAATGAGATATACAAATAAAAGAAATGTATTCAGAAGTCGTCCGTGTTAAATGTAGATGACTGATACCTGATTTCTCTTCCACGGACTTCACGTTGCTGTTTTCTGTCATCGTTTGTTCGTTACTCGTCCTCCCCCCGCCGCCTCCTGATAACCATGGCAACGGGTCCTTCAGGTAAAGCCTTGATCATGCTCCACGCCTCAAACCGAGTCATGTCCTGCAGACTGACGCCCTGAACCTGCAGCAGCTCGCCACCACTCTGCAGGCCGCTCTGCTCCGCTGCTCCGCCTGAAACACAGGAACTCCATTACAACTCTGGATTTTCATTTTTCTTCAAGTGTATTTGATTTGAGTTGATTAGTAAGAACGCATCACTTCTGAATCCCAGTTGTTTTCTTGTAAGTCCTAATGGACGGTATGATGCCAGCTGTACCTTGAAAGATCCTGTTGATGACTAAAGGTTTGTCTCCATGAATGGAGCCTCTTCCTCCCTCCAGAGTGAAGCCGACCCCCCCGGCACCTTTCTGCAGCTCCACGGTCACCGGCGGCTCGTGCTCCTCCGCTGCACCGCATCAAAAACAGCTTTTATTGTAGTGAAAGATCTATTTGACAGTGCTGGTGATTAAAAAAACTGTTGCTGTGGAGAGGCTCCGCCCTCCGACTCACCGCCGGCGTCGGGCTCCTCGCTCCGGCAGCCTCCGGCCTCCCTCCCCTCCTCCCCGGCTCGCTTGCAGACGACCACCACGGCCAGCGTCAGATTGCGGGCCTGACGCACCGCGGCGGTGGCGTCGGTGTGCGTCAGGCCGCGCAGCGTTTGTCCGTTAATGGACAAAACCTCGTCTCCTTTCTGGACGGTTCCCTCCTGAGCCGCCAGGCCGCTGGGAAACACTTTGTGGACCTGAGCAGGAGAGAAGCTCGCGTTTGGTTCATGTGTTGGTGGGAAGTACGAGACTGGATCAATACAACCAGTCAGGTCAATATTACAGGAGTTGCTGTTTCCTGTTCCAAACAACTTTAATGAACAGATCTGTTCCCCAGCGAAGGGCCAGCAACACAGTGTGGAAACACTTCTACGTGATGAATTAAATGTTTTTGTAAAGATTCTCTAATGCTGAAATCTAATTGTTACACAAAGCCAGTAAAGTATTTGTGTGAACATGCAGGCGATCTTTAAAAACACAACATTTAAAAACCTAAAGTAACTTTTGACCGATTCGAAGTGAAGCCAGAAAGTTCTGCTGGCTGTGTGTGAACTTCGACCCCTCAGGTGACAGCAGCAGAAGCAGAATTAAACTATCATTAAAAAGAAAGTTGTTGGAACGAAGTGGTAAACATACTTCTGGTCCAACTTTTTTGTGTTGCAGGAATTAAATTGAACTATTATGTTTGAAAGATTCAAATGAAAACATGAGAAACCTTTTTATTTGCACTTTTTTCAGTTAAATTAAGTTTCAAGGGAAAAAACAAATTGCAGCTTCTTGTCTTTCCGTACCAAATTTCCAAACATCATAACTGACCCATTAAGGAGTGTATTTTCCCATTTAAGCTTTATTTTCGCGTTATTGTTTGCTGATATTGTTGTTGGTCATTTCCAGATGGAGAATGTTGACTTGAGTGACATTTTTACTTTTCAGTATGTATGTTTGTCTCTTTAGAAGGTAAATTGAACTGATATAAAAAGTGGAGCTGAGTACCGAGCAGCTCTGGTTGATCCCACCTGGGTCTGATGGTCGGATTAAACCCAGGTGGATCTGATTCCAGAGACCCTTCCTGATTGGCTGCAGACAGGAAGAGACAGGGTATAAAAGGTGTTGGGTGTTGAGGTGTTTGTTTGTTTGTTTCTGTGTGAAAGTGGAGGAGTGCATCCTCTCGTGATTTTTTTTTTGTGTGTTGTTGTTCTTAATCAATTGAATGTATTTTTGGGGGGAATCATTTGCATTACAACTATGGTCATCCACAACACCATCTTATTCAACATAAATCACACCATTCTTATTCTACAGCTTTTAAAATCCCATTTTTTTATGGAAGTTTCTGTGTCACTGACCACCATAACCTCTTTTGATGACAGTATTTGATGAACTGTGATTTAAATCCAGTGACGCCGTAATAAAACCATGATGCTCCATCAGTTGGAAACAGCCGATCCAGATTAGCTGTGTTCGGTGGATTTTCACAATAACAGGAGCATCCAATCAAAAAGTCCTCCAGGACTTTATTAACAATTGTTTCTGGGAAGAAATGTTGCTTAGAAATATTTTAAATGTCATTTTTAACGCTGCAGGATCCACACATTGTTGTAGGATTTCAATTTGAATGAATAGTTCAGCTTACTGTGGGAGCTTTGCTCTCCAGGTCGCTGCCTCCAGCGATGCTGAACCCGAGTCCGGCTCCCTCCTCTTTGTGCAGAATGACCACGTGGATGTCCACCAGTTGCTGTGGAGAAATAAGTCAGCAATTTATTTTAATTTTACATTATTAGTCACATCACATTTTTAACCTGTTTATAACTATGAAGGACTTTAAGCATTGTTCACACTCACAGATTGTGATTTTCATTTCCGGCTCATGTTTCCAACTGGAACATTTCATATTTTCAAAAGCTTTTCTGATGGTGACGTTTCCTGCTTTATTTTGAAAGTCTCTGTCTGTTTGCATCAGCTCCCCGCGGTTTCCTGCCTGCCACGCCCACCTCACCTGCTCTCTGTTCCCTAATCATCAGGACTCACGCACTCATTTAATAATCTTTTATTTCGAGCCTCTGCGTTTGAGTCCAACCTTCTTCAGAAACTGAACAAAATGAATTCGTTTTTAGAAACAATCCAACCACAGAAACACAAATGTAAACTCTCTGTTCCTCTGAAGGGAAATCCAGGGAATCACATGGATTCCTCGTTTCAGATCTGTGGAGTCGATGAAGTCAATGTTGAGATATTTCCCAGAGGAAATGACAACTTTGCCCTGATGGTGGCGCTAGAGGAGAAGTCATCAGAGTTTCTACCTGTAGACTTTCATCATTCTTTCATTTGATGAAAAAGCAAATATTAAAATGCAGTTCTGGGTTTAAACGCTTCAGGATTTCAGGGCTGAAATACGTTTTTTGGTGATTATTGTCAGGCGAGTGCATCATGAAAAGAGACCAGCGTGAGTTTGAGTATATCACAAAATGTAAATATAAAAGGTCAAAGGTTACTGTTAAGGATTAAAACACAATGTGCAGCAACAAAATGAATGTGTTTACTTTAATCCATAAATCATCTGTTTATGATTGGTGCACTGGTATTGTTCCTCAAAGTCTAAGAAACACCATGAAACATCTTTCTTTTTATTTTGAAAACTTTTTTCCCCAGAAGGCGATATTAAGATGAATATTAATCTTATGTCTGTGGTTTAAGTATAATGATAATCAAGAGATGCTTTTTTATTTTAGTTTTGGAGGGAGACAGACTTTATCAATTTGGTGACGACACCATTAATATTACATAGTTATGTACTTTATTTTGGACAGTATAACCTGATGATGTATTTCCTGTTGTTTTTCTATTCTTCTTAATGAGTAAATTATGTTTCTTTATAATGATGAAAGTATCTGCAGCCTTTTTACTTTAAACTAAAATCCACAAGTTTCAGAACTTGAATTATTGAAAGTGGTTGACATGATTTTTTTTTTTTTTTTAAATTCTACCTTCAGTGTTTCTTGGTCGAAAGCTCTGACTTCCTGGATCATCCTCTGTACTTCCTGCGAGGGGATGGCTGACAGGACGGAGTGAGCAGAAGTGAAGGCCGCCTCGTCGTGAGGCGCCCCCCCGCCTCGCTCAATGGTACACTCCGTCAGGGAGGCCAAGCTGCGTTCACAGACACACAAACACTTTACACACCAGGTTATTAACTGCAGCGTGCGACTGTGGTGAATCGGACATTTTGCTCTGACAATAAAAACGGAAAGCTTCTTCTCTAAGGAAACAGGAAGTGACTCTTTTTAATCTGAAACCACTTCCTGTTGAATATAAAACTGGCTGGATTTAAATATTAAAACAGAACATCGGATCTCTCTGTGGAAGTCTTACCTGAGAGAGAAACTTCTGTCGCTGCTGTCCACACCCAGGTCTGACCTCGGACGGTCGGTACCGTCCGATGTGGGGGGGTCCTGCGGGTCGGGGGAGCGAGGGTTACCATGGCAGCAGAGGGGTGGAGAGCGCATCAACGCTTGTGAAACCTGCAACGAATAGAATTAAACACAAATCATATTATTTTTGAGTCAAAAGCATTTGAGACAATTAGAGTGGAAATAAAAATGTATATTTGAATGTTAAACACGGTAATATTTATAATTTCAATGTTTTAAGGGTAAAATGGAGAATAAACTGATAAAATAATAACATGGATGTACAAATAACAGCAAAACATACTGAGGGAAAGGAAAAAATACAGTAAAATAAAAAATATAGAACATACACAGGCAATAAATTACTAAAGAACCAAAATATGTCCTTGTTTTAAGGGAAAATTAAGTCAAAATTGAGAAAATACAATGATAAAATAACAGCAAAAAATACTGAGGGGAAGACAAAAGTACAGTATTAAAATATACCAGGCAATAAATTACTAAGAAAAACCAAAATATTTCAACAGTAATATGATATATAGATATAACAGCTATGTTTGCTTTATTAAATAAAATAGTTTCTCAGATTACCTGGTTACTGAAGGCGATGATTTTCCCTAAGCTTTCTCCCTCCAGGCCTCTCGGAGTGAGACTCTCTGTGGGCGGAGCCACAGTCTGAGTGGTCCTCAGCCTGCCGTGTCCTCCGTCCCCCTCCGTCCCATCAGAGTTATTGTCCCCTGCGTTCTGATTGGCTCTCAGCGACGCTGCGGGCGGTCGGACTCTGGACTCCGTGGACCCGTTGGGATCCACATGTTCCAGCTCAGACTCCTGGTTGGCCGGTCGGACTGAACGCGAATCATCAGAGGGAGGGGGTCGGGGGGTTCTGGAGGGAGGACGGTTCGGCTTCGGAGGACTCGGATGTAGTTTGAGCTTCGTCAGAGGCAGCGGAGAGGTCGACGTCCCGACCGGATGCAGGCGGGTCGGACTGGACCTCTCGCTGGGATCCGGGTTTGCTCTTCTCAGGATCTCCCTGTGAGGGACGGCAGGGACTCCTGGACTCCTCCACCAGAGGGAGGGAGGAGGAAGGGGCCACGGCCCTCTGGTTGGCCCCCGTCTCCGGACCCTCTGGACTGGAAAAGGTCTCAAAGGAGTGAATCTTTTGTTTGATTGACAGGTTGGCAGCAGATGAGGCAGATCTGACTCCGAAATTTCTGCCGAAGCCCGACGTCGACCTCTGCTCGGAGGGTTTGGGCTGCTTCTTCGGGCCCTGCTCGTCACGGATCTTCCTCAGACTCTGGCGAAACCAGGCCGGCTTGGGGGCCACCGGGGGCCCCGCCTTCGCTGCCGGAGGAGCTTCAGATGTGTTTTCACAAGTCATGTCGGACAGCGGGTCCGAAGTCACGTCGGCGGCGGTGCCATTGAGCTCGGAGGTGTTTTCTTCGTCGCTCATGGCGCCGAGGATGCTGTGGACGCCGACCGGCTGCGAGCTGTCGGCAACGTGTTGGATCTCGGGCAGCTCTTCGGGGGAGCCGTTGGAAAGCCGAACCCAGGGATCCTGAAGCTGCTCCTGGGTGTGGTGTTCGATACGAGCCTGTCTCCTCAGAGCTCCTCTCTTCGGCTGCGAGCAGAGAACGGCTGACGAATCGCCTGAACGCACAAACACGGAGGACAGAAGAGCTGAGTGCGTTTCAAACATGTTCACGTCACAAACACACAGATGTTCCTGCTGCTACTCATCCAGGTCTCCTCCGGTAGAAAGAAGAAGTACGGAGGCACGTCGAGGACAATTCTTTCAAACACAATCAAAAAGTCATTTTAAATTCTATTTGTCAGACTTTGTTTCGATGAAACTTCATCCACCGGAGACTTAAACTGAACCTCATGGTGTCGTTAGAGATCAGGATGTATTTTATGGGAATCGCTGATGTCATTAATATCATGCAACTCGTTTTAAAAGCTGCAATATTTCACAAAAATACTAAAACATGAAGCTTGTGATTGGAGACACTGAAGATGAACAGTCAACCAAAACATGGAAGTCTTTTATTTAGGATTATATTTTTCATCATTTCAGTTTTGCATGCCGGCCGACGTCATGCCTCCAGGACATTATATTTATCGTCTTTTGACGAACTGCAAATATGTTCATACAGATCATATTTAAGCAATATTACACGAGAGGGTGATGCTTTAATGTCATTATTGGCACGACAGTAACCGAAAGCATCACTAAAGTCACACGGCGTAACATGAAATCTAAATGTTTTCATATTGTGGAGTGATTCGCTCTCAAAATATAAAACACGGTGTTAGTGTGATCTCCGTTTCCATGGCAACACTAACAACTGGAAATCAATCAGTAGACTCTTATGGGTCCAAATGGGTCATTTAATAGACCTATAACAAGTAGAAACTACATTATATTACATATTACATGAAACTCTATTCTAATGTTATTTCCCCATTGAGGAGGTGGAGTGATATTTCTAACGATGAGCAGGATGTGATGTCATGATGATTTGTTTCAGATGTTCAGTTGACCAATCAGATCTCCGGGGGGCGGAGCTACTGGTTGTATAATGGTGCTTCCCGTCATGCACAAAATAAATAGCGCTCTTAGACACAGACGTTTTCGACAGATTGTGGTTTAGTTTGATACAGAAACAGACTCGATACACAGCATGCTGATTTATATTTAACCTCCATCTTGGCCTCAGTTACTGGGACTTGCATCATGTATTTTTCTATAGCTTTTCCCCCTAAGTATGGCCTTAATAATGTACATTAATATCATATGATTCACTCCCATATGCATTACACACTGTGTATGGTGTCAGGTTTAGTGGAAATACTACCTTCAAACATGTGGCGTGTCAGCTAATTTCAAGTGAAGTAAAACTCGTCCTAAATATTGACCCCTGACAGCTCGATTGGCTGCTGCAGCCCCAGTTGAGCTCTATCATCACATCCTGACTGGATTAAATCTACTGACACAGAAAAACTCTGCCTCAAACAGGAAATGTGACTTTCCACTGAAATACTGAAAATCACAGCAGCAGGTTGAGTTTGCTGTCACACATGTTGATCATGAAGATGTTCCAAGCAGTGACGCTGCATTCAGGTAAACGGGAGGTAAAATCACTGGTGTCCTACCTGGATGTAGCCGGCCGTCGGTGCACACTGCAGTGAAATCTTCGCTGCTCCCCTCTGACTGCTCTCTTCGTCGCTCTGCTTCCTGCTACACAAACAGGAAGTATTGTATCACGACAACTTCTCTAGCAGCAACCACAGTGAAGTGCAGTGTTGTCGCCTGCTTCCGCTCAGACACTCGTCCACATCACTGCTGCTTCAGTCAGAAACGTATCAGAACCAGCAAGAAGCAGGACGCATATCATCACATGCATGCAGACTAAGTACGTCTGGACATCATGCTCCACCTCAGGATGATCTCAATCACTTTCATCTTGGATGAGTCTGCAGGAATAATAATATTAATAATAATAATAAACTTTATTTGTAAAGCAACTTTCATACAAGAAATGCAGCTCAAAGTGCTTTACAATGACATGCAGTGTTTCACATAAAGGAACATTTGAAAATATAGAAAAGAAATCATTAAACACAAATAGAGTTAAAATATGAAATAAAGCAATACGCATTTTAAAGGCGCGGTAGTTCCCTAATATCTGCAGGTGGTTTGTTCAACAGCTTTGGAGCAGAACTGACAGAAGCTGAACCGCAGGTTTCCTTTCGACTGTTTCTGGGAACCTCCAATAAACCAGCACAGCACAAAATATATGTCCAAGGCCAAAAAGAGGAAGTCGCGTGCCAGTTATGTCGTGAGGTGGTGAGTTAGGAGGTTGTCCTGCAGCTGTAACCTCAACTACAGCAGTTGTCATGCACAGATTGTTGAAAGAATTAACATTAAAAAAAACATCCGAGTGTAATTGTTTATTTCCAAAACTATAGATATTGATCTGTTGCTATAATAGCAACATTACCCGCGTATGGACGGTGGTGTCCACATTTATTTGGCCATCGAGTCAAAAAAGGCAAAAGGAAATCTATTTTTAATGTATATTTTCTTCGAACCTGAAGGCATTCCTTTACAAAAGGTTTTAAGGCTGCAAAAAATGACTTTATTAATGTTATTAAATAACGTTATTGTTAATTTATTCATTGGTTATGAATGAGAACAACTTCTCGGTTGCTTTCCTAAAAACTGCTTCTCTGAGCATGGATCCATTATGTCTGCAGTTGTAAATGTTCACAGGCGGTCTGAATGGATTATAACGGATTTATGAAGCATGAACACAATAAACTACAACTTATAAACACAATAAAGGGATTTGCTTTATCACAAAGTAGTGCCAAAAATATATATAGAAACTTAATGCAATCAACCACGGTCAAATGATGTAAATAAAAAGGATCCCACCGTTCTCTGTACCACCTGACTGAGCCGACAGATTTCTCTTTTCTTAAATGATAGAATAAACAAAGCACACAGCATGCGGTCAAACGGGGAAAGTCTCCTCACATACGTTTCTGAACAGTAACCTCAGGATCTTTTGCAAGGCCTTGTATATGCCGCTGAAGAGCTGCCGGCGGTGAGAGGAGGAGGCGTGTTAGTCCGTTCAGAGGAGGCGTGATTGGTGCAGAGAAGGAAACATGATTAGAAGAAGCAGCGTTGGCACGCTGAGAGAAGGAAGTCAGAGTGAAAGTAAAAAAGATGCCGATGGAGCGTCTTCGCTCTCACACATACTTTCAACTTCCTTATATGGGCATACACATACTCCTCCATATATGAACACGTGAGTCATGTGAAACATATTTTTGTGATCAACAGGTTGCAGAAAAAACACCAGTGTTGTGTTCCAGATGACGTACTTCCTCCAGTACTAACAAATAGAGCTCTTCCATGTCAGGACTCTGACTTGTGGCGCAGGAATTTCTGGAGTCGTGTTGTTTCAAATCTCACACTGCCGTTCTGCACTGACAGGAAATGACCTCATCATTTGACCACATGAGCCTTCAAAATATCTGCAGCTTTAATTATTTTACCCAGAAATCAACGTGTTTTTGTGTCCTCTGTTTAACACTCAATAAACACTGATTCTTCTGTCCAGCAGCAGCAGTGGAAAAGAAACACTTTGTGTTCAGGAACAGCTGCAGCTTCCTCACACGCTTTTACTTTGAAAATCCTTTACGTCGGTGGCCCCGCCCCTTCCTCTACGGAGCCAAGATGGCGACCGTTTAGGGTGGAAAGTGTCCAGAGTTTCACACTTCTTGTTCTGGAGCGTTCTGAGTGATTCATCCTGGTACTTATAGTGTTCTGATGGTTCTGTACTGACAGAGAGAACACACTGATGGACTCAGAGTAGAGAGAGGTAGTACACAAGAACAACATCTGGAACACAAGTACAACATCTGGAACACAAGAACAACATCTGGAACACAAGTACAACATCTGGAACACAAGTACAACACCTGGAACACAAGTACAACATCTGGAACAACATCTGGAACACAAGTACAACATCTGGAACACAAGAACAACATCTGGAACTGGAACACAAGTACAACATCTGGAACACAAGTACAACATCTGGAACACAAGAACAACATCTGGAACTGGAACACAAGTACAACATCTGGAACACAAGAACAACATCTGGAACACAAGTACAACATCTGGAAGATAGCAGCTAAGTATTAAATAGGTTTTAAAGAAATGGTGCACCAAAACAATACTGAAAAAAAAAAAACTTTTACAGCTTCTTCATTCATAACCATTCCCTGTTGTGTGTTTGGAGTTGTGTACCTGACAGCTGGTGTGTGACGATGACTCCAGTCCTTCATCCCTGACTGGGGATCCTCTGCTGGAGCCACTGGAGTCACCGATATACCCGTCCTCACTGGTCCCATCCTGAGGCCAGCAGGGTCGACGGGGACCAGCACACACTCTGCAGGTGGACTACACACACACACACACACACACACACACACACACACACACACACACACACACACACACACACACACACACACACACACACACACACACACACACACACACACACACACAGAAAACAGCAGCGTGTGTTATATGAACATGCGTGAACACTTCCTTTAGCTGCTGTGTGGACACACTGTGCCTCATTTTATACAAGGAGTTCTTCCCCGACTCTGAACTCTCCCTCAGTCTGCAGGGAATTCTACTTCTGTTCATAAACAGAGGACATGCAGACATGGATGGATGGATGGATGGTTGTATGGTGGATGTGGTTGGATGATGGATGGATGGATGGATGGATGGATGGATGGATGGATGGATGGATGGATGGATGGATGGATGGATGGATGATGGATGATGGATGATGATGGATGATGATGGATGATGGATGTGGTACCTTGTGTCCCTGGTGTGATGGATTGATCTGACTGGACACGTTGGCAGCAGACTTGTAGGGGATGTTATAATCTTCATCAGGATACACAGGAACTGACAATCTGTTGTCAGACCAGGTCTCTGTCACAGACTAGAGGACACAAAGAGGACAGGGACACAGAGATGACATATAGAGGACAGAGACACATAGAGGACATATAAAGGACAGGGACACAGAGATGACATATAGAGGACAGGGACTTATAGAGGACATATAAAGGACAGGGACACATAGAGGACATATAGAGGGCAGGGACATATAGAGAACATATAAAAGACAGGGACACATAGAGGACATATAGAGGACAGGGACATATAGAGGACATATAAAGGACAGGGACACAGAGATGACATATAGAGGACATATAGAGGACAAGGACATAGAGGACAAATAGAGGACAGGGACATATAGAGGAAAGGAACATATAGAAGACATATAGAGGACAGGGACATATAGAGGACACATAGAGGACAGGAAGAGATGAAACATGAGACCACACCCTCACAAATCAAATCAAAAATTAGGAAATGTGAGGAAGTTGTAGAAGAAGCAGCGGTTAGTTCTCCCTTGTCACGCTGTTTGACGCCGTCTCCATGGAGACGTGTCGGCGTACCTTGGGCGTGTCCAGGCTGTGGACACGGGCCGACGGGTGGTGCTGTGCGTTGCGGTGGTTGAGGAGGGCGAGGCAGCGGTTGTGCTGGAGGCTGCTGGTGTTGTCACTGCAGGAACGCGTCATCGCCGTCTTCTGCGCCCGCCGAACCGTCAGCTGACTGGAAGTCCTCTCGAGGCAGCGCTCACATCGCTGCCGGCCGTGAGAGCAGGACTCCGGTCGACGCAGTCCTAGGACATGTAATAAATAACATACAATCAATAACATACAATAAATAACATACAATAAATAGCATACAATCAATAACATACAATCAATAACATACAATCAATAACATACAATCAATAGCATACAGTAAATAACATACAATGAATGACATACAATCAATAACATAAAATAAATAGCATACAATAAATAACACAATAAATAACATACAATCAATAACATACAATAAATGACATACAATAAATAGCATACAATAAATAACATACCATAAATAACATGCAATAAATAACACACAATAAATAAACACAATAAATAACACGCAATAAATAACAAGCAATAAATAACAGTAGAGATCAATAGCTACTAAGCTCTTTCACCATCGATCAGTGTTGCGTTTGAAAACGAATGAAATCTGAACTGTTTGCACTAAATAATGTTTAATAGAAGAATACTTTTACAGATGAACATCAGTTTATTTCTCAGCCTGTTAAATCACGTCTTCATGTTCACGTGGAGATTTGTGAAGTCTGAGAAAATATTTATTTATTTAATTTCTTAATCTCTATGGCCGCTCCGGGGCTCCGAATATTTGAGTCCAAACTCCTTCAAACTGACCGTACAAGCCACGTTCTGATAAATCTATTAAGTTACATTATAGGAGGTGCAATATTATAATAATAATAATAATAATAACATTTATTTGTAAAGCACCTTTCATACAAGAAATGCAGCTCAAAGTGCTTCACAACAAGAAAATGACCTGCAGTGTTTCACATACAAAGGAACATCTAAAAATATAGAAAATAAATAAAATACACAAATTGAGTTAATATATAAAATAAAGTAAAATGCATTTTAAAGGTAAAGTAGTTCAAAGTGCAACAGATCTTCAGGAGCAGCGAGTTAAAGGCTAAACTAAGGAGACATGTTTAGAGTCCGATGATGTAGAAGTCACCTCGGTAACATTAAATCTGGGTGTGATGAATAAAAATAGATATGAATAAACGCCTATGATCTGAGATAAACTGGTAAATGAACGGTGATAAAATGTCAGCATTTAACAGAGGAAGACAACATGAGTGGAGATAAATACGTGACAACGTTTCAGACCGACCACGAAAATGAACATTAATAATGTGGACAATGAATAATGAACAAATAAGTGCGTTACCGTCGATGCTCCACTGGCTCTTATCCTTCCTCTGCTTGCTGTTTTCAACGGCCTCAGCAATGGCGTCGTTCAGCTGCTGCTCCGACACCTGCGACACAGAGAGGACGGACATTAACCTCACGGGACAATAATCAATAATCAATAATCAATAATCAATAATCAGACTGAAGTATCGATACTCAGAGAGAAAAATAAACTGTTCACAGGGTGTACAAAGGACGACATACAAGAATAAAGAGTCCCAGGATGTAAAAGTATGCTTTGCGTTCTAGTGGTTAAGTCGTAAAAACACCGTTGCTAGGCAACGGCAATGTGGAGGGCGTCTAGAAGCCACAGAGGTTAAAATTGTATCAAGCTAACAGGAAATGCAAAGACACAGAAGGAAAAGATGAGGTCGTTGGAAAAGAAAGAAAATGATCTAAGTTATGAAGATAAACTCTACATGAATGAAATTACAATATATTATCTGAACATCCAACCAAACATGAACTTCAATGACCTCTGACCTTTCTGGAAACATCAGCAAACTCGAGGCTTATAAAACATTTAGAGTTTCAACATCATGAATACCACAAGAGGTTCTTATGGACTTTCCTCTGTACACGGTGAATACGACAACATTTGAACGCAGCATAATTACAGATTTAGGAATTTAGCGAGATATTTAATTTTTTAAGTAAGACATTAAGTCATTTATGACCCTTTTATCAAGACTTACATTTTTGGTTTTTATGGGACTTATTGAAAATAAGAAGAGGTAGAATGAAGGTTGAACTTTATCTGAGTAGCTTCACATGAACAGAGTAAATAATAAATAAATAAAAACAATGAATCGGAGCCGAAATGGTCCATGTGGTCCTTCAGAGAACAACGAGTCTGGGACATTGTTGTTTGCCTTTCACTTAAAACTCAATCTCAAGTGAAGTGAGGAGAGAAAATAGGAGACATTGTTTCCCCTGAGCTCGTCTTCTCAGGCAGAGTGCCGCACATGAACTGACATTTACCAGAATAAATCTATTTGGTTTATCATTTCTAAAAGTGATTTCTATTGTTCAAAGATCCACTTGGCTGTTGATGATGAAACGGAGGCGCTCCATACTTTGGGGTCGGGGTGTCGGCTGGTGATGATGTGGACCGGACCCGGCCGGCACTGGCTCAGAACCGTGTACACGTCATTCAGCGCCATGTTGTACACCACGGTGTCGTTGATCTCCATGATCTCGTCCCCACACCTGGAAGTTCAGGGACAACTCATCAGAGTCTCAAATATATTGATCCTAAGCGCATCAGTGAAATGTTGACTAACAATATATTTGATTTTTTTCTGCTAAAATATCTGATTATGCAGTAAAATATCCACATAAAGCGACATTAAATTTTGTCATACTGATCTTTCACTGTGTCGCTGACAGGGAAACACTCGGCTGGACTTAAACAGAAAAACTCCACAATGTGTTAATTCAAATGTAACTAAAAATATGATATTTTCCTCATCTTAACTAAAAGGTTAACCAATTTAAATATATGTTTTTGTTGAAAAAAAATACATGAATGTATAATGATGTTTTTTTTATGATGTGCCTGCAGACCAAAGACCTGTTAACTGTTGCATTTTATTGTGAGGCACAAAACATGACAGAAAATAATCAAGGAAAAATGTATTTATTGGAAGTACCTTATGAAACTCTACTACTTACTTACATCATATACATGCAGGAAATTACTGCATCTTCCTTTTTAGGACCTGGATTTGAAATTATTTTCCTGCAGAAGGTATTTCAGTCCTCTTTTGAAACCGTGATGACCGTGATGCTCACTCACCTCAGTCGTCCATCCATGTGAGCCACAGATCCGGGAGACAGGGTGTGGATGTAGATCCCCGGGCAGCCGTCCCCGGACGGGACGCAGCACAGCCCGATCCCCAGACCGACACCAGCCTCTGGGATATCACATATTTAATATGACACTCAGTTTCATCAATTTGATCATGACTTTTAGCATTTACGCCCAAATAAACCAATTTTGGTGAAAAGTGACTTATCTTGGCTTGTAAACCACACAATTAGAAAGCCTGCATTAAAACTGGGGGGTAGAGTTATAAAGATGTGAGTCTTCAGCAGGCAGGAAGAAAAAACACAAAGACAGTCACTGGTTGCATTATGGGAAATTTAGGATTCAACTTTTTTGAGCATAACCCATATCAGGGACAAAAAAATCAGGATTCGCTGAATAAAATGTGAACCTCCGAAGAGAAGCGAGTGGTGAGTGGAGACTTCTGTGATTTTCAATGCGAAGATGAATTAAATGTTAAAATCCAAATGTTGAGTTTCCACTTATGAGGCCGACCTTTCTGCAGGACGATGTCCATCATGATGCGGTCTCGGGGTTTAGCGGGCTGACCCGGGACGTTCAGGGCGTCGCCGCAGCTGTTCAGGTAGTTGTAGTCGCCCATGTCGGCGCTGACCCGGGCCATGCCTGTGGTGGAGCTGAGGGAGCGGGACCGGCACAGCTGGGCCACCTGCGCCTGACCACACAGGGCCCCGACGCGCAGGCTGGTCCGCACCACCAGCGTCAGGAGGCCCTTCTTGATCTGCTGCAAAGACATTTCAGGGGAAACTTCAGATTTCAGATGTGAATGCTTGTATCAGCTGCAACGATCCTTAAAGTGGCCTGGTACATCCAAGCCAATTTAAAATGTAGTCTCACTGAACAGAGGTGAGTTTTTAGTTTTAATGTGTCTGTCTGAGACTGAAGAGGGTTTTTATGACAGGAATAACACCAGAAGGCTGCTGCTGGTTTCATCGTTGGCCTTCACGTGTTGTTTTCCATAAATTGAAAACACTCCAGTCTCATCACGGTCCTCCCGCTTGATGAATTTGACTCCCTGCTACTTCCTTCTTTTCCCAAAAATGTAAAACCGAGAAGGGACGTTGTTTGGACGCCGCGGAGGAGATCCAGTGATGCTCGACACGATGGGACGTCCATGGGATATTTTTGGATGATACAGGAGCTGTTTCAGACCTTTTTGATGCTCCTCTTAATTGGCAAAGAAAAAAAAACTTAATTTTCTAGCAGATAGGTTGGATGTACCATATCGTTTTGTATTATAGATGCAGACAGTTACTTATCTTTGATAATGAGTAAATAAAACAATGGTTATTTTTTTTGTGGCTACACAGTCAACACTTAAAAATGACTTAAGTTTCAGTGAGTTGATGTTTGTTTCCACCTGCACTCCGTTCAGTTCACATGAAAACTGTTCAGATCTGAACGTACTGCAGATGTCTTACTTTGAACTTGTGCAGAGCTTCATCATGAGTCAGACCGTGAAGCGATTCTCCGTTCAGCTCCAGGATCTCATCACCTGCACAGACGAAGAAACAGAAGGTCTGAAAAACGGATGCAATTCATCTTTAATAAGGATGAGAGTGATTATAAACACATTTATTCATAATTACTGTAAACTTCAATGCATTTAACCTTCATACTGCTGAACTGAGTTTTTAACTACTCTCACCTCCTATCACATATTTTGCTACTAACTGACGCTTCAATATCAATATAATATGACATTTCATACAAGATTCACATTGAAGAATTATTGTGACTCTCAAATCTAAATCTAAAGTAAAATATAGAAATATTGATAAAAACAAATATATTGAGGGACCGGCGTGTCTTTAAAATACAGGTCATGAAGAGCCTTTATGACTGTAAATATACCTCATTCAGTGAGAAAATATCTGAAGATCGGTGGGACAGCAGAGTTAAAGCCGCCTGTCGGACGGGTGCAAATATCAACTCATATTAATTATTAACAGAGCAGCAGATTGATACTTTATGTAGAAAACAGTGAGGTTTGTAAGAACTTTAAAATGAATGTATTTCTGGATGAAGTCTGCTGCTGCTGCTGCGTAACATTATTGTGTATTTATTTATTTTTGTGGATATAGTATTTATACATTGATCTTACTTGTTTATACTTTTTCTCTATTTTTTTCTTTTTATCTATCTCATTTTGATTGTATGCGTACTTTTCTTATTGTGTCCTCACCTGTTTCTTCTAACCGTGTCCTTATGCTGCTGTGGGATTAATAAAGTCTTATCTCTTATCTTATTCTGCAGTTTGAGGTCAGCGGTCGGATAGAATAGTTTTAAAATAGAGTTGTGGAGGTCGAGGCCCCGTCGTGAGCAGAAACAACAACACGCATGCCAATTAAAGCTGATTAAAGTCACAAACTTGATCCGAAGTGAATGAAGCAAGTGTGTTTTCTTCTAATAAAAAGTCTGCCTTTTGAAAACAAACCTGTGATTTTACACCTTGTACAAAGGAGATTTTATTATTTCCATCTACAAATGTACCTGAGTGAGTTTCATGTCACTCACCCTCCTGCAGCCGGCCGTCAGCAGCCGCCGCTCCTGCAGGGAAGATGGTCTTGACGTAGATCCCCATCGGTCCGTACAGGCTGTCCCTCCCTCCCACGATACTGAAGCCCAGACCCTGAGCACAGCAGCAGCACAGCAGCACAACAGCAGCACAGCAGCACAACAGCAGCAGCAGCACAGCAGCAGCACAGCAGCAGCACAACAGCAGCAACGCAGCAGCACAGCAGCAGCACAGCAGCACAACAGCAGCACAACAGCAGCAACGCAGCAGCAGCAGCACAGCACGTTTAACAGTCAACAATCATAATCAAAGTCTAAGAAAGTTGATTTATACAGACGAGAAAAGTAAACGGTCAAATTATTGATCACAGTGAGCTCGTTATGCAGCTGAAGTTTGAGTTGACATTATTTAGTCAAACTACAATATTACAAAGCTGCACGAAGTAAAAAATATTAAACTTGTAGCAGGAAAAAACTAGTTAAGTTATAGATTAAGAAATGAAGTGGTTGTATTGTTCCCACCTTTCCGTGGCCCTTCATCAGCACGATGTTACAGATGATGAACGCCTGAACGTTGCTGCAGGAGTGGAGCAGCTGGGCGGAGCTGAGAGAGCGGGAGGGGCGGTGAACAGGCTGTAAACACACACGCACACACACACACACACACACACACACACACACACACACACACACACACACACACACACACACACACACACACACACAACGGCAGGTTATGTTCAATACTTTTTTCTGCCTACACGATCAAATCATTGCATACTGGTGTAAACAAGTCCTCATTCACAAACTGTTTTTCTCCTTCATCATCAGCTTCCTCACTGAACTGTGCAGAATGTTTACCGCCCTCCACCTCCACCTCCACCTAAACGCTTTGAGCATCACAGCTCTTCTTTAATTAGAGAACATCCAGGCTGCTGTCTTCTTGTTTTGCTGGTGTTTTTAATCACCACTGCAACCGATGAGCGAGATCACACTGACTCCTGTTGATTTCCTCCTCCGGTCTTTTCTTAGATTAATCTGCTGCAGGGTCTGAAAGCTGAAATATACGGCTGTTCTCCCAACATTATTATTATTATTATTATTATTATTATTAACATCGTATTCTCTTTGCTCAGTGTGGAGCTGCTGTCTGCTGGAAATCAAACCGGCAGCAGGTTTTCTTTGTGGTGATTTGATTTAAAAAAAAAAAAAAACAGTCTGTTCAAAAAGATGCAGCTAGCAATAAGAAAAGTAAAATCACTCCTCGAGAAGAGAAAATAAAGCGTCACCACCGTAAGGACTCGATCATTCACGTTAAGGTGCTGTTGTAGTTTGCATTTTAAACTTGTTAGCACAAATCAAAGCACACACATTAAACCGGGGGATTTCCTGAGTTTGTCGTCCCGCCTTGTTTTAACCATCAACTTCTGTGAAATGCACTTTTCTGATCACATCCAACAGTCACAGGTGGGGGTGTTAAAAGATGGATGTCAACAGTGTTAAATTATAGATGTACAGCACTGAATGAATCATCTCTTTTCAGTCAGATGTCGGTATAAATAATCAGACTGTACAAGTAATCATTTTTTGTATGATTCAGATATCTGCCTTCATTTGCTGTCACTGTTTTCTTTAGAATCTCTGCAGTAGTAAAATATTTGTTCATCCTTTGGTCACCAGGTGAATTATTCCATTTTTATCCTGCTCCGGCTATCGGGTACATCAGATACCTGTGTGGTGGTGTGAGGAAACTCCAGCTGCTGGGACAGAGACTTCCTGTTTCCGTAGAAACCACCGTTCCCGTGGGGATGACCGGCGTACAGCTCCGGGGTCTTCATAATGATGCTATCTAGATCTCCGATCCAATAAGGATGAACACCTGGTTAAACACATGGTGTCATAAGAACATGAACATCTGGATTAGGGAGCAGTTACATCATTGGGGGACAATAAAACATATGAATCTCAGTTTAATAAATCTGATTGTAAAACAACAACCATGAAATATTTACGACTTTATTTATAATGTTCATTTGGTGTTAAAAAAACAACAACAACTAGCATTAGAATTCTGCTGACTCAGTTATGTTTATGTTAATTTGTTTCATTTATGTTGAGTTTTCTTTCCATTTAATCAGATTAAATTTCTCATTACTTTTTGACAACTTCATGGAGGACAAATATATTAGAAAAAAACGTACAATAAAATAGAGCAACAGCACAAAATATCTCCTGAGAAGTGCTGAGTTGAATCAGCTCCTCTGTGACACACCGCGTGTCCCTGACGTCGATTACACAGTTTGAGTATGTTGTTGAAAAGTTACATAAGGAATGACACTTTTTTTTAGGGTGTTGTCACTTACAAATGAAATAGAGGAGCTGCTCACATTGATGCTCATATGTCTGCTGCTCATATAAAACAGTGCAGATGTCGAGTCGAACTGGAACACAGCAGCTCTAAATGATTTACAAAGTCTTCTACTCAATAGTGACAAAACACACAAAAAGATCTATTCTAAGATTACGAGACTCTTCCTGCAATATAACGAGTGTATACTTAAATAAAGAGAATACAGAGTGAACATATTTACCGTAGAAAAATCTGCAGAAGGAAGTCGGCTTTTAATTTTTGGAAAAACATTTTGTGACATTTTCTTGGGAAAGTTTAATTTATTTTGGCCTTCTGATGTTGCAGAATGATTGACACCCGTTGGTGCATTTATTTATTCAAGTGTTGGACAAATTAAAAATGTGACCATCAAAGTTATTACATAGTTAATCCTGATTCCATTTAAACGGCATCTTGTCCAACACTTGTCATTTCACTCTGATCCAAAACTGTCAGGTGGTGCGACCGGAAATTGAGCTATTTTAATAAGTGAACATTTGGACCTGCTGGTGCGAGAGGAAGAGTCAGAGGATCATCAAAGGGGGTCATATTCATCCTGTGGGGACCATGAATCCCACAGGTGTCAAGATATTTCAGTCTGAGTTAAGGTGGTGCACCAACTGAAAAACCAACCAATGGATCCCCAACACCGACATCCCAATCAAAGTAACTGATAGATATGATTGGATTACAATGCACAGGTCCGTCTGTGTCCCTGATCCCTGACTGTCCAGGTCTTCGACCATCAGCCGTCTGTTTAGTCTCACATCGGTGGAACTGTGAAGCATTTTTTACAATCAACACCACATTTCCCACAAGCGGTGCAGCTTCCTGGTTAGACAAGGATATTATTTCTTTGGCTCGCACCTCCCTGAAGACCGTAAACATATTAGTAACAATTTTCCAATCGCTCCGTCTCTCCTTTCATCTTCTGCTTTCGTCTCATATGCTGAAAGCGTCAGCTGTCTGAACGGAGCAGCAGCCTTTCTCTGCAGTTTCTAAATGGTTTGGTGGGCGACTGTTGGCAACGGCGTCCGTCCTCATAGCGCCAGGCACGTTTCTATACTCGTCAGTTTACTTCAACGCAGTTATGCAACCGAAATAGCAGGTGAAAGTATTGAAGTATGCAATTTTAAAAACAGCCACAGTACTTCATCCTCGCCTCACCTCCTCGTCCACCAAGCTGGTTTTACCAAGTGGTAAAAACTGGTATCACCTTAGGTGGAATTTCATATTCATTTCAACATCTGCTTTACTCTTCTTACAGGGAAGCTTTTTTTTCAGCCTAAATTTTCAGACTCCACCACTTGTATGTCATAATATAAGCCTGAACTCTTTTACAGACCTCTACAGGATTGCATTTCGTACATTATATTTTATACATCACCAATTTTTATCATGCTGCTTTATCTATAATCATAACTCTCACTGCCAAACCGACATTGTTTATTCTATGTGCAATATTCCTTGATAATATAAAAAAAAAAAAAAAGGAACAGCAGCCTCCTCCTGTTTGTGCACTTCTTTACCCCAATTTGATCGTTTTACATCCAAAGTAAAACACGAGCATTGATAGCTGTTTCATGTTGGCAGATGTTGATTGGTTCTGTGACTGTTGAATGAAAACTGTGTTTTACACACTGGTTGAATTGGAGCGCATCCTGTTGTTGGCCGTCTGTCCCGGTGGACTGTCCTCAGGCTTCTCCGTCTCCCAGCATCTGTCCTCATTCACCTCTGGGATGGGTAACTACGAACACACAGAGGAGCACACACAGTCGTGTTCCCATCATTTCACAGGAAACCACGTTGACTCGTGCTCATGTACACGGCTATGTCCGATTCTTATGAATGAAGAAGGAGCAAACGGACGCAACCATCCAAACTTTACGCCGGCGGAATCAGACAGACTCGTCTGGAGGTTCAGGCTCTAATCTCTGAATTTATGGTACTACGAGTCGGCCTCCACGGTCTGATCGCGGGCTCGGGAAGAGGTAACTAATATGTTACCCAGTGTAGACAGCAGTTCAGTCATGGAAGACCAAAACCTGCATCTTATAGACGCCAAACACTGATGTCAAAGGGAACAAAGAACACTCATCCAGGTGGATCAATAAGTTCTGATTCTGCTCATCATGCACGTAAACAGAGCATTGTGATGTGCACGGAGCAGCAGGAAGGTCCAACACTAATGAGTAAATGCTTGATCATCCTCAGTTCCTGAGTTACACTTGTTTTCGTGACCACTGCAGAGCACTCTTCAGGAAGTCTACGGCAATGAAGGAATGAGTTGTACGAGGTGTTTTGAGTGGCATTCACATTTCCGAGGGGCATAATGTTAAAGAAAACTAAAAAGGTGAATCAGGTCAGACCACGAGGTGGGTTTTCTTTCCATTCACGGGCTGCGCAGGGTGGATTAATCCTCCACGGTCAGACGGTCAACATGAGTCCTGCTAGCCGTCACATTCAGTAAACATGACCTGAGCTGTGGCGTGACGGCACTTAAGATCTCCGACACGACAATGTGCCTGTTTACAGCACGTTGAAAATGAGCAAACCTGCTCAAATTTTAGGTGTGTAAAACATCGCAGACGCACCTGGACCAGGTCTCATAAAAGCATGCGTAACTCAGGTGCTGATTTTGCGATGAAACTTGGAGTAATTACTCACGAAGGGTTAATGTTCTCTGTGCACATCAAGATGTTGGACTTTGTTTGCACACATGAGGAGCAGTCTTGGTGCTTATTGATCCTGACTGGGAGGCCGTGGCTCAGATGGTAGAGTGGGTTGAACACTAATTAGAAGGGTGGTGGTTCAATCCCCAGCTCCTCCTGTCCGCATGCCTAAGTGTCCTTGAGCAAGACACCGAACCCTAAGTTGCTCCTGATGGTGTACCATCAGTGTGTGAATGTGCTCCTGATGGCAGCACCTTGCATGGTGATCTGTCTCATTAGTGTGTGAATGGAAAAACCATGTTAAAGAGCTTTGAGACCGAAAGGTGATAAAGCGCTACACAAGTACAGACCATTTAACATTTTATCCACCCTCGTAGTGAAATCAGGTGCAGCAACAATGTTGAGGAGTGAGTACAAGCAAATTATACGCCTTACTAATTTATTAACAACACCGATAAATAGCAATGGGCTCCAAACATCACTGATGTTGTGGTGTTAATAAATAAACTGCATCGGAGCTTTGAGTGTGAATAATTTACTTTCCGATCATTTTTAAATTGACCTAAGCTGCCGTGCATAAATTGCCCTAATCTTTTGTGTGTTAATGATGCAGTGTCACACTCTGTGGTTTTACACAGCTGGCTAGTTTACTAAACCAGATGAGTAAATGAAAAGGCTTTTGAATAGTTACCCCTTTATATGTAATTAAAATGCAATTTATTTGCACTTAACCTGAGTTGGCTTTAACATTTTATGGCTGAGATTGGTTGCTGAGCCAACTGTCTGATTCACATCCAATTCAATAGACAAGAGTCAGATTAATTTTCCATTCAATGAACTGAATCAGTTAAAAAATAACCCTGTTTTAATTATTTATGCAAGTGGGATTAAATAGTTAGAACATTCAGCAAACCTGTCAGTGGGATTTTGGATCGGTCTCTTCACGTGCGCTCGTGGCCACTGAACAACTCTCCGCTGGCCACGCTGGACTCGGACCTGGTCTGAGCCGGATTCGGACCAGGTCTGAGATGGACCTGAGCAAGTTCACCACAAAATTGACACCAAATGTGCGTTGCACCGGCACATCTTCAACGTCAACCAAGCGATGCGTTTGGTGTGTCAAGTCTGAATTTAACCTACAACTACTTGCATAGAACTAATCTTACCCAAACCGTAACATAAACCTAACATGAACCTTAACCTGACAGTAAACCAGGTTTTTACCTTAAAATGGACAAATTTGTATCATGGAGACTTTCTGTTTTACAAGCATTATATCTGTGTGAGATTAGACAGAAAATTGAAAGAAGACATAGTTATAAAATCCACAGAGGGACTAGATACACAAAAGATGAGTTTACCTTGAGATGATTGTTGTTGGCCATAAATTCTTCATCTGTGTATCCAGGCAGTGACAGAGGATCAGGTGGGGAAAACAGAGTCGGATGCTGTGTTCTCGTCGTCAGATTGTGTGAATGGAGACTGTCTTCATATGTGGAAATGTCCTAAAGCACAAAACACATCAGCAAAGACAAACATTACAACTGTGGACCAATAGGAGTCAGTTGGCTGGCCTGATCGGCTGATTAGAGGGAAGCCAATAAAGGACGAGGACAGACTTTCTCTCTCTCTTCTATCAGCAGCAGCAGCAGCCATGTTGCTTGGCAGGAATCTGGAGTCCCTGTATGGTTGTTTTTTGTTGTTTCTGATGGGTTCAGCAGTTTTATTTGTGTGGCTTTTGTTCTGTTAGGTTTAGTTTTTTGCTTCCCTTAGGTTAGAGGGGACACACCGGTTCCGACCACCCAATGTGGGTTGGACTGTTGTTGTTCATTCTGGCTGGCTCATCAGCATTTTGTTTTGTTTGTGGCAGATCAATATTATGTTTGTTGCTATTTTTGGTTGGACATAAACCTTGTTCCTTTTTGGCTGCAACCTGAGTTTTGCTTTTGAATATGTTGGACCTTGGTGGTTGTTACATGATTTGGGGTCTCGTCCGGGATTTGAACCCGGGACCGCTCGCTAATTCTGTTTAATTATTTACTGAGGTTTAAGATGAGACAGGGTAAATATAAATGTGACAGTTTTAGGAAGCTACAGTATAGTGTAACATACTATAGTGTATTATTGAAAATGTTGGTGCTCCATCCTTCTCCAAAACAAGATAATATTTCATCTTGTGTCGGTTTTCTGGCACCTTGCTGTAAACCTCAAGCAAAGAACCCATGTGTTATTTTTGATTATTCTTTTAAGGTAGACCTGCTGATCAAATCTGTTGTTAAAGTCAGATTCTTTCATATAAGAGTCTTCGTAAAGGTCAAGCCCGTGCTGACTATTGAAATTCCTTGTATGTGGACAGACTAATGTCCTGAATGCAGCTGGTTCAGAATGATGCAGCTAGGCTAATGACTGTCAGTGAGCATTTTACCTGTCCTGGCATCCTTTCATTGGTTACCTGCTGAGAATGGGAATCATTTTAAAATCTCATTTTTTACTGGGAGCGATCAAAAAGTTCAGAGACTGCTCTTGTTGCGTGTGAACGGAGCTCAGCACAGAGATATAGATGGAGAAGGGGGAAGCAATAACTTTCATGAGTAGGTACTCCAGTTGAGGTCGCTTCATCAACATCAGTGCCTGTGTTACACGTGTATTTGTGACCACTGGTACGTGTGCTTTTGCAATTTTCACCAAAGAGTGAATACAATTTTGCGTCAGGTGAAGTGTTTTGTATGGTATTCGCGTTACAAGACAAGAAGAGTCACACTGTGAGAGATCGAAGCAGGCGCGTCAGCTCAGGAGCCACCAGGTGGGTTTGACATTTGCAGTGTTGTGCATCGTGAGTTCGTCTCCCCGGGTCGGACTGTCAACACCGAGTTCTCCTGCGACGTTATTAAATGTCTAATGGGAAACATTCGGCTTTGACACAAAACTCACATAAGACAGGTGTTGATGTTGATCAAGAGATGTAACTTGGAATAATGACTCAGGTTCGTGCTTCCCCTGCCCCGTGTTATTACTGTGCTGTGTATGCTTTATGCATAGAACAGTTACAGTGTTATGTACGGTAGTATTGTATATTATAGCAATACAACTACTTTATTGCTAAGATATTAGCATTATAGTAGTTGAATAAACTGTGAGTGTATCAGACTGAAATGAGTCATTCATCTGTTTTAAAAAGACATTAACGAAAACAGAATCAGCTGAGCGGAGTCGTCACATGTTACACATTCTTTCCTACTGCTCTTTTCCTCCATCTTTTTTTCTTCCAGCTGCTGTTCAGGTTTCCACAGCCTCTTAAAAGTGACTCAAATAGACTTGGCAGGATGACAAGTTGTTACACTCAGCAGGAAAAGCTCCCACGGCAACAGAAATACTGAAATCTGTGCAATTCTTTATGTAAGAGCAAGACTCTTTACCACCTCACCATTTTTCTTTTAATAATAATAATACATATAATGATATTTTACAGAGGATCAGATTTCTTGATGTTTCCCTGACTTTCCATCACCACCTGGAGAGATTCCCAGATGGCTCTTTGTTCCTTCTTTGTAGGTGATGTCAGAGCAGATCAAATTCCCTCGCTGCCTCCATCTGGAAGAGACCTTTTCTAATCTCATTGTTATTTCAGAAATCCCTCGCCATGCAGACTAAAAGTTATATTTATCTAACTGAATTTGACTCTTTTTACATTACTTATCTTTACTGACCAGATTTAAATTCTTTAAATTCCTTTATGCAAGCCATTTGTAACTGGACTCCAAAGAGCCTTGTGTTTGAGTGTGTGTGGGAGGGCTGGGAATTTGATTGTTTTTTTGATAAAACTGTCAGACCCACGCTGAAATACTGACTGTTATTTTCAGACCGTGGATGCCCATGTAGATGGCATGGAATTTATTTTATTTCTTTATTTCTATATAAAATATATTTGAATTTAAACAAGCAAATTACACAGATAAGAAGTCAGTATACTAAAACCTTATCATGCTTTTAACTCACCTAATTTTAGCAAAGTGAAGTGAAGGATTTGTCACATACAAATAAACATGCAGAAATAAATACTAGTATTTTTGCTTTATTGGACTGAGACAGTAGGAGAGCGTGTTCGTATCGATAGACCATTTGATGTGTCAGTTGTTGTTACCTTAGTGTAGGCTTGAATGTGAACGCTCCTCATCGCCTCCCCGTCTGTCCAGGCGCTGCTGTTCAGAAACTGCCCGTTGAAGGGAGCCAGCTTGTCCTGACTCAGGAAGCTGCAGTGTCTGAGGAGAAAATGACAAAAACAAGGAACAAACATCTTTAAATACAAAAATGTACGAGATGATTCATTAAAGTAAATGTGCCTCTTCACGGTGAAATTAAAAGTTAAATATAATTTATGTTTTTACGTTGAGTTTTGAGGAATTATTAAAACCCACTGAAGGTCTTTGTTAAAGGTTCCTTGTGGACTTTTTGAGCACCAGCTGCATGATGGAGGAATGTTTTTTTTAATGAGTGGACAAACATGCACATGCTTGCACACGGACGATGTGACGCACATTCCCATGGCAACGCACCGTGACACCACCCATTGTTTGTAAACTGCCGTTTTGAAGCCTCGAGTTCGGCCGTTACCATCTAGTTTTTTTGGAGGCAGAAGTGACCATATTTGGACGAGAGAGTGAAGCTGAAGAGGAAGGACGGGTGCATTTGACTCAGATCTGACTGGGAACCCGAGGACAGTGTGCACACTCCAACATGACTGCACTCAGACATGCCAGACACGGGGCATGACCCGAGACATACCTCGCTTTGAGGACTCATATCTTAATCTGGAAGTGTTTGTAGAAGGACCACCAAAACTACATGAATTTACATGTGCAAAATCTCATGTGATCACATGACACATTATTGTGATTGTGCACATGTGAAACGTGTGGTTTTGGAACATTTTCATGGTGTATGTATGTATGTGTGAAGTCCAAGTGAAAACATGTGTGTCAAACGTGTAATCATGTGTCCGATGTGGAAAACTAGTTTTTTCTGTGAGGGTTTGCTAACGACACCATAATTACTCATGGAAAAAATTAAATGTCTTTTTATAATATTTTTATAAACAGTCTGTGCACACGTTCCTGCCACCACGTTTATGATTGACAGCTGGTGGCGCTTATGAACAATAAAGCCAGTAAACACGTAAACGATGCACAATATAATATGAGGAAGGAAATGCATTAATCAGATTTATTACACAGGTGTATTCATGAACCCTGAAGATAATGCTGAAACCGGCATCCTCTCAGCTATCAACAGCAAACTGACAAACCTATCAGAGGCGTCTGAAATGTTCAGTGTTGAATGAATATGGTTTCATAAAAGGCTCATGCATGCAAACTTTGAAACCACAAACAGCAATTTAATTTGAGCCTAATTGAAAGCAAGCATCTTTTGAACTTTGTGTAACTTTCACTCAATATAAACAGGAAATGTTCATCTTCAATTAATCCTCCCACAAACAAATGTCCAACACAAGAACTCTCAGTCCTGTTGTTTTCCTCTCTTAATCGAGGGAGAACTTTTTTGACTGCTTATAATGTGCATGGAGAGTAATGTGAAAACTCCTGTGACACACTGCTAACAATAATAACAGCTTTGGTTGTTCAATGATTTTCATCATTGCGTAAGAAAACAGAGCTTTGGACTCTAATTCAATACTGAACTGAGGACAGAAGCTGCACTTTAATGTCACTTTCATGTTTTTCAGCCTTATATTTTTTCTGTATATTCCTTCAAGGCAATCAGGGGGCACGTCTATTTTTGCATCTTTCTGTTCTGCACCAAACGACTGCGAGCTGGAAGGAGATATTCTGATGAGGCGGTGCGGTGAAGTTTTAGAGCTCATTTTGTTTGTTTTAAAAACCTGCTCAGACGTCTCTGATCGTCACTGAAGGGCAGATTGCACGGCTTCACCCAGCAGAGGTGTGCGCCTGCTTTCACACTTCCTCTTGAGCCATCCGTTTATGTTTCGCATCATTTTCCTGTTAAAAGTCTCTCTCCTGATGTAACTTCAGCTTTTTGAATTAACTGACTCCAAGCTGCCGAGTCCATGAAGCAGTGAGGAAACACCAAACCAGAAGATTTCCACCTTCATGCTTCACAGTTGGCCTGAGTTCTTCTCTCAAGCAGCTGTATCTCACCAGAATTATAAACATCCACAACTTGTTTTCTGAACACCAACAGCACCCCTTGGATCTAGTTTTGATGACACCACACACTTCAGTACAAGAAGAGCTGCTGACCTGTGATGTCACAGGTCTAAAAAAAAAAGATAGTCTCCACCCATCAGTCCCCAACCAGCTTCTAATCATCATCAACTAATCTGAAAACAGCTGATTAATTTGAAGGTTTGATAAATGTTGGGATTTGCTTACGTTTTCTTTGTGACTGATCAGTTTTTTTAAATATGAAAGTGACAACTAAATCTAGTGTGTGAAATTTAACTGTCGGCTCTGTTTCAGAGAGGATCTAATGTTTGTTTAAATACGTCACAAAAGTCCAGTTTCTCTGGGATCTACTTACTTTTTCACGACTGGATCTTCTGCAGATCAACGTGTGTATTTTATAGTTTTCATTGTGGTGGTTCCAAACAAACATGAATAGAGATGTTGTCTTTGATGAGTGAACCGCCAACAACATCAACTACAAACAAGGTTCGAATCACGCTGAAACACAAACTCTGACACATTTAGATGCAGCTCTAAAATATCTCCCACTTTTGTCATCACGGGTTATAGACTGTTTTTTTCTCTGCAATAATATTCCTGAAATAATGAATAACATTGTTGGAAGTTTAATTTGCTCATCACACCAATTTCTCCAAATTTGTCTCCACTAATAATTACAATGCTGAAACAGAAAACATGACATGTTGGATGTTGATCCCTGATGGACTCTGAGTGTCGTTCACATGAAGAACGTGATTCTTTCTTTTAGCTTGAACTTTTTCTCGTGTTGAAGGACACAACAGGAGCTTAGTGTGAGTGTGTTTTTCTACCTGTGCAGGTTCCCTCCGTTCCTCTCCGCCTCCACGTTAGTAGCTTTGACCTCCGTCTGGACACAGTTATCCGCCATTTGTGGTCCACACACCTCCTCAGCGGTTGCCGTGGCGACACACATTCTCCAGATACTGCTCTCCTACACACACACACACACACACACACACACACACACACACACACACACACACACACAGACAAATATATGCACACAGTGGATTAGTATTTACTCTGAGGTAGAAAACAAGTTTATGAGCACATCATGAACTGATGACAGCGAAGGAAAGAGACAACAGCAGGGAGGCTTTATGGGTGCATGAAGCGAGCCAAATGTTTGGAGGTTAAACTGATGAGGCAAAGTCATGTGACTATCAATGAGAGTGCTCAGAAGTTCAAACGAGTGTGATGAAGATGCTCTTTGGCAAGAAAACGAAAAGCTCAAAAAGAAGGAAGTTGTCCGAGGCAAAAAAAGAAAAGATGATTATTTCTTATTTAAATTCTAAAAACAAGATGCATTTATATATTAAAACAAGACTGGGTTACAACCAATCATCAACCATCAGTGATGTCATCAACCATCAGTGATGTCATCAACCATCAGTGATGCCATCATCCATCAGTGATGTCATCGTTGGTTTGTGAACGTTATGAATCCTCCAGTTCAGATTCTGTCCGTCACCATCTTTACTAGTTCGGAGCGGTTTGGAGCAGGAAGTGACCATATTTGGAGGAGCTGGGGGAGGAGCCAGCGGTGGATCTGACCGATCTGATTGGAAACCTGACGACACTACGTCCCGCCCACCGATAGCTGTAACCTGACTGCACCACAGGCCTGTCAATCAAACAGACACGCCCCCAAAAACACCTTTATTTATGTACATTTGTGCCTTTAAATTGGCACCGAGGGATTTCTTATATCGAGTCTAATTTTAATGAGTCTCTTTCCTCTCAGCTGTACTTTTTGTTTTGCTCTGATAAAAAACTAAATGAATTATAACATGTTAAACTGAGACAGTGATTGCTGTAAACATCTGCATGTACAAAGTACATAAAGTGATTGTGAGATTGTTAATAATATGACAAGGTGGGATCGGCCATTCAGGAAAAAGCCTCCTAAGCTCCTCCCACCAGATGAGCAACAATCACAAAGTTCTCTCCATCTTTAAACCTCTTCATACTGACACATGTTTTCATTGTGTTTATTGTCTTTAGACTCTTTTTGAGAAGTCCATCTTCCTTTGTTGACAGTGGGGGAACAGGAACGTTTTTTGGGGGGGATTATCCAGCATTAAGTCATATTTAAAATCTGAAGCGACGTGCACATATATCTGTGTTTGTAGGACACGCCCTCTCAGACCACTTCAATAACATTATGCTTAAAAGTTCTTTGATCAAATGATGCCAAAAAATACAGATATGAATAAAATGTTTTTACTAATTTAATAAAGGCACTTTCACTACTTTTATTTCATTTTAATGTTTTTACAGATGCTGTGGTATTGCTTTGAATCATGAGGCGTTGTGCTTCGTTTGTCAGAATTTAATTCAGAACGGGACGAAGCACTCGCCCGTATTTGAACCGGTGAGTTTTAAGGGATTCAGGACAAAACATTATTATTAACATTAAACTATAACAAACAGCTTGTGTCACAGATTATTGAGTAAATGTACAATATATAAAGTGTTAATATTTGATACCTCAACACTCCCAACAATGAAGCCACCAAACAGGAGTTAGAAAGTGGTGATCATAACTTCCTCCTCAGGAACAACAGGTGGAGCTTTTCAAAGGAGTTACCATATATAACCTGAATTGTTGACGTTCCCGCTGCATTGTGGGTAATGTAGGCACCAGGTTATGACAGCTCTGCTGCATAAATTTAGATACTTTTCAAAAATGTGAGTTCACATATGAGCGATATTAAATTAGTGTTGTTTTAAGTTGTACACCTATTGTAAAAGGTGAGTTAAATACACATTTATGCAACATGGCCATGCCGTGTCATCGCATGTTCACCTGACTGTAACTGGGGATGGATGCCCTGATCAAGCTTTCATTTCCTTAAAATATTAGGTTCACTGAAACAATGATGCGCACAGGCCCAAAGCTAAATGTTAATATGGGTTCACTTTGAGCACAATAAACACAATAAACAACATAACACAACCACACGGTGGGTTTAAACTCTGATGCAGCATCTTCTTCAGTCCGTTATGGAAAGCAGTGCGATGATGACTGACAGTCTGACCCACTCCACAGAAGAGGAATGTGCTGCGAGGCCGAGCGGTGGAAACAGAACGGCCAACAAACGCCGTCTTTGTCTGAGTGTTTGACATTCAGCTCTTAATCCACTAACACACCAACACGGGGCATGTGATCACCATCCAAACAAGAAACTCTCCCCGCAGCATGTCAGCATGTGGATACCATGTTGTGGTTTAAGACGCAAGCAGGACAAGTTTCAGTCATCAGACAGGAGAGAATCATCTTTTAATTGGACGCTGCAGGAGACACGTGTCCTCCAACATGCCGTTCGTACTGTAAGATGAATATAAAGATTCAGTGAGTCAGAGAGCTGACTGTGGCCGACGGCTTCGACACACTGAGGGCGGACGCCTTGTGACTGTGACGCTGAAAAAAGTTTCTCCATCCATTATCTATACCCACTTTATCCTGAGTGGGGTTGGGGGGGAGGGGGGTTCACCTGGACAGGTTGCCAGTCTATCACAGGGCCAACACATGGAAACAAAGACCATTCACACCTCAGGGACATTTGTAGAACCACCAGTTAACCTGAGGTTCATGTTTCTGGATGGTGGGAGGAAGCTGGAGAACCGAGAGAACCCACACAGGCACACAGAGAACCTGCAGACTCACACAGGAAGGCCTGGATTTGAACCCAGAACCTTTTGACTGTGAAGTGGCAACACTAAACACTGCACCAAAAAAAAGGTTCTGAAAAATACAAATAGAATCTGATCCATTAAAACTATGTGATGGAAAACATCCACGTCACCGTTGTTCTAAATGTTTCTTCTGTGTAATGTACGAGAACAAATTCAACAGAGCTAAACGTTGTCGTCAGAGGAGTGAGTGACGGACTGAGATTGAATTTGAATATAGATAATGCTCAGAGAGAAGACTCGGTGAAGTCGGGCAGGTTTGGTGTGCTCACATCAGCCTGTCGACTGGTAAACAGTGAAGAAGATAAAGGTCCTTGCGTCTATAATGAAGGGAAAGTACAGTAAATCTGGAAATTGTGATTTGAGTCATGTAAATGTTTCGCACGAACAAACACTTTTTACACTACATTTAAATATTTGCATACATTTGTCTCTATTTGTAGAAGAAATATTGTTAAAACAGTTGTGTTATCACAGAAGTTTCTCTCCAAATCTTGAATTCAGCTCTGATTTCAGATAACGAAGGCGAAAAGCTCAATGACAGTCAGAAAAATATATAAAAAAAACAAAAAACAATATCAACCTGCTGGGCAGATTTATCAACTTTGGACTGCAAATGTCAATAAAAAAAATAAACCTTGTAAGTTGTTGTGAGGTTATTTTCCTGTGTTGCAGTGACCCTCTGCCATCCTGCATGGCTCAATAAGATCTACAGCTGAAGGAACAAACAGGCCTTTATATGTTGCTCGGTTTAAAGTCGAGTATGTTGAGTATATATTTCATATGCAGATAATCCAACGCAGTACCTTAATGCTGAAGGACCTCCTGAGGCTCCTCTTGTTCTCCCTGAGTGTGGAGGTCTGATGCTGCCTGTCGGCCTCGCTGCCTCCTCTTGTCTCCTCGGCGGATCGCTGGCTGGTCCTCCACGCTCCGGTCGGTGTATCTCTGAACGCCGCCTGGTTCTCAGCGACCGCCGGTGTTTTCCAGCTCGGACCCGCCGTCCTGCAGCCGTCGGACACCTCGGCACCGTGTCTCTCCTCAGGACAGTCATCGTTGGTCTTAGAGTGACACAGGATCAGGGACCTGGAGGATCAGAGGAGTAGGTTCGGGTCCATATCCATAAAAAAATCCATATTGATGTGTAGATTCATGCTGAATAGCAGAACTGAAATTATGTGCTCAGGTTTAACTCAAAACTTTACATTATCAATTTAAGAAAGTTGCATATTTCTGCCCGTAAGAAGGTGAGTAAACTAACTTCATGTGTCCTGAGCTTGCTGTACATCCCTAGTTGTAAACCTGCCAGTGGTACCGGTACCTGGAGATCATGGCCAGCTTCCTGGAGCGATGGTTGCGGCTGCTGGCCGGGTTGCTGCTGCTGCTGCTGCTCTCCTGGTCCCTGCGTCTCCTCTCCATCCTCCTCGCGGCCGCCGTGCTGGCTTTCCTCCTCTGGTGGGAGTATCTCTGAGGCATGGCCATCAGTGTGTGTGTGTGCGCCGGCAGCTCGGGAACCAACACACTCCTCCCAGCCGGCCCGAAGCCTAATGGAGAGGGACGCTCTGCAGGGCAATTAGAAAATTCAGTTAGAACAGTCTGGCTGCAGAGTGTTCTGCTGAGAAACTGCTGAGGCCGTTGTGGAGGCGGACCGAGATAAAAGCACTTTTCTTTTTCCTACTTGGAAAAAAAAAGAAGGAAAATAAGTCCTCATAATAGCAGCTTAATCACACTGTTGTTGAGAGAAACACACACACACACACACACACCAAAAACTCTGAAATGTGTGTGTGTGGAACATGGAAAACAAATAACCTTAATTCATGTGTTCAATGTACACGCAGTGTGAGAAGAGATAATGATGTTATCTTCTGGTCCCATTAACGGGTGAGTGATAGTCTACACATGCTTCACACTCCAGAGAGCACTATAGGATGACCCTCAGATGCATTATACATGCTCTCTCACATCTGCCTTCAACACTTAGTAAACAATGTGCCGAGGCTCTCTAACTGAAACCCATAAGGCCTTTGGTCTGACATCATTGTTCTTAGTGTTGCTGCCCCGCGTCATTACAGCTATAGAACAGACTGGTGTGTGTGTGTGTGTGTGTGTGTGTGTGTGTGTGTGTGTGTGTGTGTGTGTGTGTGTGTGTGTGTGTGTGTGTGTGTGTGTGTGTGTGTGTGTGTGTGTGTGTGTGTGTGTGTGTGTGTGTGTGTGTGTGTGTGTGTGTCTGAGGGAAATGTGACTGATTATGTCCTTCTGACCACTTCAGAGGAGCCACTCAACATCTTCACGGCTCTGAAAGAAATGCTTTTTATGAATGTGTTTTAAATATGCAGTACTACACTGAAGAGGACCAACATGCAGCCAACACTGAAGAGCTTTAAAGACTTCTGGAGCCCAGAGATCCTTCAGGAACCCTCCGTTGAACAAAGACTCTCTCCCCAAATGGTAAAACCTCTGAGACCAAAACTAAATGTTCAGATCACAGACTGGATATAAAAGAGTTCGTAGCTTCCAGGTCTGTAAAATGGTTCCGATCCAGAAGTGTCTTCAGCTGCAATACCAGCGAGTGCCACTACAAAACATAGAGCCATCTGTCTAAAAGTGGAGGTTGCACCAGAAGTGGACCTTTCAGCAGGCTGATAATCCCAAACACGGTAGAAAATCCACCGAGGGACAGCTGTCGGTGGCAATAAGATTAAATAAAGAGAAACAATAGTCAAAAAATAAAAATCCCACTGACATGTGGTGGAGACTCTACATGCAGAAAGAAAGCGACCTTCCCCACAGTCTGCAGTACAAAAAAGGTAGAGAACCTGTCTGGATCTTTGCAGTAATAGTATTTGGATTGTAAATCTCAGTGGTGTATAAGTGTGTAAGACCTTCAGTCTGAGCTCGGTGAATGAGTTTGTGTATGAAGACCTGAGTACTGAGTGGAGCTGCTGATGTTGAGGTGGCCGCCCGACGCTGACAAATGCCTCTCTGTACTGTGAATATTACAGCGTGCAGGTGGAATATAACAGACCTCTTCAAACTGCAACTGCTTCATATAATGTGCTGACCACAGGGGAAGAAGAGGGGGTGGGGGGCGGGTGGGGGTTCATTAAAACACTAGAATAAGTGAGTTTAATTAGTTACTTCATTGATTGATTAACTACACTTCAAATTATCACCATAAAATAGATTTGATTTTTGATTTAAAAGTAAAGTAAGGACATGAATAAATGAAGGAATGCATTGTTAAATATGGTAAAGAGAAGGAAACCAGGTACATATTGAATTACCAAACAAGTAAATGAATGAATACCCCCCCCCCCCACCCACTCCCCCACAGGTCCCATTGAATGAATGTGGACGAGAGGCTTTCCTTCTCGGTGATTCAGTGGCTCTGACCCTGGAAGTGTGTTTGCAATTATGGAGCATTAGTGTGCTGTTTTGTTGGCCCGATAGACAGGAAGCACAGACATGAATGTCTCTGGTGGAGGCCTGTGAGCTCCACAAACACCCCCCCACACCCTCCCCCCTCTTCAACCCTCTCTAAACACTGTCCAGTTGGATGTGTGCCACCACAGAGGGAACCATTACAGTAGTCGGATGGAAATCAATCTCATCTAGTGTCTCTGAACCAACCGTTCAAATGTCTTTCATTTTCCACCCTGGGTAAATATACGTGAATAAAAAGCAGTATGTCAATGAACTCAGGTGAGATCAGCATTTTAGCAGCTTCTGGTCCTTGAGTTTGGATAAAGACTCTGAAGGTTGAATGTGTTGCACACAACTAGACAACTATAAAAGAGCTGATGTGGTCACAAGTTATCATAAAGATTGGAAGCATGGAAACATTTAACAACTGTAAATGTGACCATAACTATTATACTTGAGTTTTCTCTTTCCAGCCCAGTATCACGGGAAAGCGTGAAATAGACACGCCCGTCCACTACAGCAAAATGTGAGCTAGCCACGCTCGCTGATGTCTAGGTGTGATGTGGCCTGCAGAGTTCTAGGAAAATGAAACCTGCTGCATAGCATAAACAACTGAAGAACAACTTTGTCACCTCCTGGATTTGAATCCCGTTGTCCCGCATGGCGGTCTGCGATTAGTGCCACCAATCCACCCCTCGTAAAAAAAGGTCCTTTAGCTGGTCTCAAGTTTCTGTTACAGCACCATGGTCACATGATCCTTCATCATGTGACATGTATGTGTTTTAAATTTCTCACCTGTAATACACGCTGGCTGACTACAGCAAAACGTGTGACTGTCACACCTAGACATCGCCAAGTGTAGCTATCTCACATTTAGCTTTAGTGGACGGACGTGTCTATTTCACGATTTTGCAGTGATGCTGGGTTTCTGTTTCATACCCATACATTTGATTCTGCAAGTTGAGGTGCACCTGAACCAAACGGCAACCACTCAATCATCAGTGATGTCATCAACCATCAGTGATGTCATCGTTGGTTTGTGAACGTTATGAATCCTCCAGTTCAGATTTTGTCCGTCACCATCTTTGCTAGTTCGGAGCGGTTTGGAGCAGGAAGTGACCATATTTGGACGAGCTGGGGGAGGAGCCAGCGGTGGATCTGACCGATCTGATCGGACACCTGACGATACTACGTCCCGCCCACCGATAACTGTAACCTGACTGCACCGCAGGCCTGTCAATCAAACAGACACGCCCCCAAAAACAGGTCTTCTTGAATCTTCTTTTCTAATGAATGAGGGATTATTTTCAGATGGACCTCCAGAAAACTAATAAGAAGGAGTGACTTTAGCTAACAACACCGAGATAACTGATGGACACATTTGATTCACTTTGGATTTGATGAGAGAAGTTGAATGGGAGTCTATGGAGCCGGAGGCTTTTTGGAGCCGACCTCTAGTGGCACTCGCTGGTATTGCAGCTGAAGACACTTGTGGATCGGAACCATTTTTCAGACCTGGAAGCTACGAACTCTTTTATATTCAGTCTGTGATCTGAACATTTAGTTTTGGTCTCAGAGGTTATACCGTTTGGGGAGAGAGTCTTTGTTCAACGGAGGGTTCCTGAAGGATCTTTGGGCCCGTTGGAGATCCTCAGTTTAACAGTCAGAAGTCTTTAAAGCTCTTCAGTGTAGGCTACGTGTTGGTCAGTAAGTATTGCATATTTAAAACATAGATTCATATAATAAGCATTTCTTTCAGAGCCTCCTCTCACAAATCCAGATTCAGTCAAATTTTCCTCTGACAGACACACCAGTCTATTCTATAGCTGTAATAACAGCAACACTAAGAACAACTTTTAACTGGGTTCATAATCGCGCTGAAAACACGTGTTTACATATTTATACTGTATATATATAAATGTGTGTGTGTGTGTGTGTGTGTGTGTGTGTGTGTGTGTGTGTGTGTGTGTGTGTGTGTGTGTGTGTGTGTGTGTGTGTGTGTGTGTGTGTGTGTGTGTGTGTGTGTGTGTGTGTGTCCTCAACAGAAAACCGTCCTTTGAGCCTGCAGCGTCTAACAGAGGCTGATTCAGAGGAGGCAGAGGGTGGGGTGAATGTGCAGCTGAACAACGTGTGTGTTGTTTTTACTTTTCACCGGGGAGTTTTCCAGTCTGGAGCGACAACAGAGAAACCTGAAGGGAAAAAAACTCTCCTGCAGCCGTAACATGCACAATCACAGAAACTCCTCCTGACTTTGAGCCTGAAAAGGACACATCAGATCATGAATTCCCGTTGCAGCGATGGCTGCGCGGTCCCGTGGGAGGCTCTGCGGTCGGCTGTGTCAGCGTGGAATGACAAGTGCGTGCTGTGCATGGCCATGTGGTCGGACCTGAGTTTAGAGAGCAGACAGACTCACTGGACTGTTTGTGCTCTGAAGGTCGCCTCGGACCGGACGTACACAATGTTACGTAATCTGTTTTCATAAAGGACCTCTGTGTGTAAGTGAGTCTACACACACTTTATGAGGTTATTACACACCCAGCTGCAAAGGCCAACAAGTGCATCATTTCACTTCCCTGCTCTGCAACTCATTTTGATCGTTACACGAGGATCACGAGCCTTGTCTCCTGCTTCCTGCAACATCTTCTCTGAAGTCAGACATGAACTGGACGGAGAGTCTGACTCGTCTCTTCTAAAAAAAAAATCCTTCAGTGTTGGCAGTTGGAAGTTTTACTCACCGTAGTCGATCATGTCGTCTCCGCCGGCATCCACGGCTTCTCTCCGCAGGATGGATCCACTCACACAGACAGCCAGATGTTCAGAGACAACATCTGTACCACAGCACCTTCTCCCTGGGATACATCTGGAGAAAAGTGTCTGCACCTCTTCTCCTCCTCCTCCTGCTCTTCCTCCTCCGTCTGCAGAACACAGAGTGAGTCTCAGTGAGGCACAGCTCCCCAAAATCACTGCCCCTTCCTTTCCGGTGAGCCAGAGAGGAAAACACACTCAGCCGGCCTGAACTCACACCTACTTTACATCACACACTGGTTGGAGTCTTTTACAAGGCTCTCTGTGTGTGTGTGTGTGTGTGTGTGTGTGTGTGTGTGTGTGTGTGTGTGTGTGTGTGTGTGTGTGTGTGTGTGTGTGTGTGTGTGTGTGTGTGTGTGTGTGTGTGTGTGTGTGTGTGTGTGTGTGTGTGTGTGTGTGTGTGTGTGTGTGTGCGTGTGTGTGCATGCAGCAGGGATTGAATAGATTCCTTGTGGCCCGCTCCAGTTTACGGTGTGTGTGTGTGTGTGTGTGTGTGTGTGTGTGTGTGTGTGTGTGTGTGTGTGTGTGTGTGTGTGTGTGTGTGTGTGTGTGTGTGTGTGTGTGTGTGTGAATCCAGTTTTCTGTCAGCTGTTTGAACTCCAGCGCTGAGCAGCAGATCCACAAACACAAACACGGGTTGAGTTTGTCGTCAGCTGGTCGGACAGAAGCATTGAGAGCCGACTGTGTTTCAGACTCTGGTGGAGGTTTGGTATGTGCAGGAGGAGGAACAGTAAATGTGGGCTATTTTCACACTGAGGAAACCAACAAAAAGGGAGGCGTCCAGACGGAGCTGTGTCTAAATATTCTGTGTCACAACAGAGACTTTCAGCCCCTCTCCCCCCTCCCCCACCCACCCACCCACCACCACCCCAAACCACTGCAGACTGGTCACAGTCCCATACGCAGCCAGCCTCTGCCTCCCATGTGCATCAGTGATCCCTGGCAGCCATGACTCTGTTCACCAGTGGTCCACATTCCCAGAACACCCGACAACACGTGTGTTTGTCCAGCCAGGTATCAAAGCGTGAAATAGACACACTTTGATGTTGCCAAAGCGTGGATGTTTCACCTTTTGCTGTGATACTGGGTTGGTTTGTCACAGTTTATCAGGGTGTTGTTATATCTTCTTGTCATATCAGTTTCTTCATGTCCATTTCAGTCTGTTCTCGTTGTTTAGTTTTGTCTCCGTCCTGATTCTTTCATGTTCACTTCCTGTTTTATTTTGACGGCTCACCTTCTTGTCTCACTTCTGTTGTCTTTACTTCCTGTCCTCTTTTTTTCCACCTGTGTCTGATTGTCTTCCCCTCTCTGATTGTTTCCAGCTGTGTAATCATCTCCGGAGCTCCTCTCTATAAAGCCTGCGCGCTCAGTTTGCTTTTGTTGTTGTTGTTGTTTCCTGACTCAGCTTCCAGGAGTCACTTCAACTGTCAGTGGTTTTAATGTTGTGGCTGATCAGATATCTAATCCGATACATGAAAAGGTGTTTGTCTTAATGGATCCATAGAACTACTTCCTAAGGATAAAAACCGTATTTAAAACAGAAATCTTACTCTGTTCATCTCCCAGTCAGTATTTATACTCCCAGTCAGTATAGTATTTACACTCCCAGTCAGTATTTATACTCCCAGTCAGTATAGTATTTATACTCCCAGTCAGTATAGTATTTACACTCCCAGTCAGTATAGTATTTATACTTCCAGTCAGTATTTATACTGCTAGTCAGTATATATCCACGAGGGATCTGAGCTTCTTTCATAGTCCAGGAAAATATAACTTTGTCTTCCTAGTTTCTGGTTTGGATGTCTTTCAGATGGACACCCAGCAGAGGAAGACTTCACCCTGAGAAACAAGTTTTTGAAACTGAGGTGAAAATGTTTCATGAAATGAGTCGGCTATCAGGAGTGAGCTGTCCTCTGCCTCCCTCTAGTGGTTCAACTGTATCACTGCAGTCAGGGGGTTAAACTTCAAGACATTTTTTTAGGTTAGGTAGTTCAAACAAAACACACTCGGGGGGAGCTGCTGTAACAGGCAGCGCGGCGCCATCTTAGCATCCTTTATGGAGGTCTATTAGATTTTGTAAGAACAGGATACCTTCAGGTGTTTATGTACAGTGTGCTGCTATTTTCTATGAAACAGTGGTTAGCACTGTCACCTCACAGCAAAAAGGTTCCGGGTTTGAATCCGGTCCTGGGCCTTTCTGTGCGGAGTTTGCATGTTCTCCCTGTGCTTGCGTGGGTTCTCTCCAGGTTCTCCGGCTTCCTCCCATCATCCAAAAACATGCACCTCAGGTCAGGTTACCTGGCGCCGTGCTAGTGGCAGCCTGCTGCAGCAGCTCCCCCCTGAGAGCCCCCCTGCTGTAGCGAAGACATTTCCCCTCGGGGATTAATAAAGTGTATAGAAAAATAAAATTAAATTAAATTTAAAAAAAAGATATTAAAGGACACAAAGATGTAAATTGTAAATTATTGTGTGTTCCATTTGCATAGACTGTATTTTCTTTTTTTACAAGTTACATGTTTTCCCCCAAATTCTCTTCACAGCAGAAATCAGTGTAGATTAAACTGTAAATTCCTCTTGACACCAAATGGACTCAACTTTCAAAACTCATGGACTTTTTCATCACTCAACCAACAAAACTCAAAGTTTTTGCGGTGATTCCTATTTATTTACAGTCAATTTCGTTTTTGCACTATTTGAAAAGAACTTTTAAATATAAATTTAAAATGTACAACATTAGCAGACTATAAATTACTCTTCTGGTTCTACATCCTTCATTCCTTCTGCCTGTTTCCCTGAACTTTCTGAGCACCCACTCCCACCTCCGCCTCTCTGCCTGCTACATAACCTGAGCTTCATACACTGCAGCATCCCTGATATGTTTTTGTCAGATTATCTTTGCTATTTATTTCTCTGTCTGGTTTGTATGAAGATGTTCAGCCACCGTCTGTCACCGGATCCCTTCATCCACCTGCCTTTCTACATGTAAACTCCAAGTCACTTCACCTGAGGACTCGGTTTTGTGCTTTTGGGTCCATCATGTGAATCATGACAATAAGATTGGAATTTGATAGAATCTGAAAAATGTACAATTAAAAAAGAAAAGAAAAATATAGAATAAATTCCTTTTGGAGGAAAAGTGAGGTGGAATCAAGGGGCCAAACTTCACAAAGATAGACTTTGATTACATCTTAAATCGAACAGTCAGACTTACTTCTGATGTCCACATTAGCCAATTAGCGCTGGTAAACAATGTGCAATGAATTCTGCGTAAATTTACAGTTATCAGGATATTTTACCCAAATAATTTATCTAAGAATGCAACAATATCTGTGGCTTTTCAATGCAGTAAATATGTGTAGATGGTTATTACATTACTACAATTATTTTAGGGCACTTGGAAGATGCCAAATGCCCAAATTGCAGGAAATAAAGCCCTCAAAAAGTAGCTGCAATCTTCAGCTGTCAGATAAACGTTGTGCGTCCAAACTGAGGTGGAGTCGAAGCATGAATTAGTTTAAAATGGAAAGTACTTCTGTACTTTACACCGTTCACTGTGAGTTTGGTTTGTGGAATCATTTTCCTTCTTTTATGCTGGAAAATGAAATATGATTCACGATCTTTTGGTGGTTAACAGTAACTCCAGAAGTTTAAAACGCACCACGTGGCTTGTAAACGTCCCGCTATCCATTATCATGTCCGAGTAAATGTCTTGCTTCTCATGCTGGACGTCTCAGTGGAGAAATGAACTCAGCCGCGGTGATCTAATAGGCCACAGTAGAGTGGGTCTGTGCTGGACTGTGTGAAGGAAACGGACCACACCTCAGAGAGAAGGAGGGCAGAAAACATCCTCCGTAAACAGCCGAGAGCAGGAAGCCCTCCGTGTTCTGTTTGGATCTGACCAGACACTATATTCAAACAATGAACCACTGCCCTCCCTCCTTCGCTCTCATCGGACAGTGGACATCTGTCCAAGAAAGGGATCCAGTCTTTCTATTCCGGCTCTGAGAAATGCTTCTACCGTGTTTTACTTCCAAACGGATGACAGCCTGTTTGTTTCCCGCAGCGCAGCATCCGACTGCAGACTGGATTCTTCCACTGCAGAATAAACCAGAACAAAATCAGTATGAAGAAAAAGCGAAGAATTTCAACATCTTGTCTCTGCAGGTTTGTGTTGGACACGTGTTTTACACCTCTGGTCCTTCCAGGTTTTCACACTTGGACGTTTTTTCGATGCTGACTTCACATTTTTCAGCACAAAGAGGAAAAGAAGTCAGCGTGAACGATTGTTTACTTTTAACTGCTTTGGCACAAAACGCATTTAATGACAATATCTTTCAAAATTCATAACATTTTTGCACGCCCCCCCCCCCACACACACAAAAAAAAAAGTAAAAATCGGGACATACAACATAGAGTATTTATTTTCTTCTTTCATGATTCTATTAAATGCTGTTTTATATCTCTATGATATTACATCTCCTGTCACGTTTCCTTTCACCTCCCTGCTGAGAAAATCTCTCCCTCGCGGAGGTTTAAATTGTGTCGCCACTGGTCACGTGATCAGATGTCCCTCTTGGACACAGTGGACGATGAATGAGTGGACAGACAGTATTACAAGAAGACTGCCAGGAACCAATCAGGCGTGCAGAAAGATTCTTTTCCAGATCAGGTTTATTGCACTCTACGAAATGAGGAAGTGTTGTTTTGTCGGAGGGGACTTTTACTTTATCATCAATAAAAGACTTTTCAAAAGACAATAAGGAAACTTGTTGTGATGCATCCGCGGATATGAGTGACGCCGGTTTTCTTATCAACTGACCCTGAGCTGCTCGTGTTTCAGTTGCATCCGTGTGGATGTTGGATTAACTGTCGTTGCCACCACACTTGAAATGACAAAGTGATGCTTTGATGTGTCTTATTTTTGAACTGCATCCTTTATCCGATGTACGAGTCTGCAGACAAAAAAAGTCAAAGTGGAGCAGTGAGAGCCTCATTAAATATGTCACCGGTGACATGAGGCAAAATGAGGCAAAGTAAAAATCAATTCAACTACCCAATAAAATATGTGTGCCTTGTCTTATAACTGTGATTTTAATGTAATCAATTCAGACGTCCTTGCGTCATGCAGCCACAACTTCTGAAAATCTCTTTACTTTAATAATTTGCTGTCAAGATTTTTCTCATATGTTTTTAATATTTGTCTCTCTCTCTCTCTGAAAAGCCTTGAGATGATATTTATTTCAGTGAATGATTTGTTACAGTTTTTGTATGTGGGAAGCCAACAGGAAGTCAGCTGGACACATATAACATAAGATATATTGGTTTGTCTAAAGGGGAGAAATAACTGGGGGAACATCTTGTGAACCATTTTAACTCACGGTGCCGGTTCTCTTTGCACTCTGCTTCTCTACGTGGTTCTTTTACACATTTCTCAGACTCGTGCCTTGCAGAGTCGTTACTGTAATCACAAAGTGACTTTTTATTCACAATCATTTCTGTGTAAATATCCGCTGAATCAGTCCTGAAAACCAGAACAGCGTCCAGTAATTATGTGAGACTTACCGGAAAGTTCTCTACGTGAGTAACATGAGGAAGAAAGAACGGAGCTCCGCATGACGTCATACCCTCTGAATGTTACTGCTGGTTCACATTAGTGTGTAGACACACACACACACACTGCAGCTCACAATGTGAACCCTCCTCATTGATGTTCATGTTGTGTTTTTAATGCTTGCAATCAATACTTGAGTGAAATGTTCAGCATGTAAACAGTCCAGTGGGGGGCTGGATGGTGGGGGAGGTGTGTGTGTGTGTGTGTGTGTGTGTGGTGGTTTTGGGACTCGTCATGTAACAGTTAAAAGATGTCCGTGCAGAGAATACACTAACGGGCCACATATGATTATTAATATTGGTCAGGTATGTTTACACACAAAGAGTTGTAACTTCTCTCTCAACGTACAAACACAGAAACAGACAAGTATGAAACATAAATAGACATATATACAGTTAAAAAACGGTATATATGTGTACATGTTTTTTAACTGTATAGTTAAAAAAAACATATAGACAGATATACAGTTAAAAAAACATATAGACAGACATACAGTTAAAAACATGTAGACATATATACAGTTAAAAATCATATAGACATATATACAGTTAAAAAACATGTAGACATATATACAGTTAAAAAACATACACATATATACAGTAAAAAAACATACATATATACAGTTAAAAAACATATATACATATATACAGTTAAAAACATATAGACAGATATACAGTTAAAAAACATATACATATATACAGTAAAAAAAACATACATATATACAGTTAAAAAACATATACAGTTAAAAAACATATAGACAGATATACAGTTAAAAAAACATGTAGACATATATACAGTTAAAAAACATATAGACAGATATACAGTTAAAAAACATATATACAGTAAAAAAAACATATATACAGTTAGAAAACATGTAGACATATATACAGTTAAAAAACATATATACATATATACAGTTAAAAAACATATAGACACATACAGTTAAAAAACATATACATATTTACAGTAAAAAAAACATACATATATACAGTTAAAAAACATATATACATATATACAGTTAAAAAACATATAGACAGATATACAGTTAAAAAACATATAGACAGATATACAGTTAAAAAAAACATGTAGACATATATACAGTTAAAAAACATATAGACAGATATACAGTTAAAAAAAACATGTAGACATATATACAGTTAAAAAACATATAGACATATATACAGTAAAAAAACATATATACAGTTAGAAAACATGTAGACATATATACAGTTAAAAAACATATAGACATATATACAGTTAGAAAACATGTATACATATATATAGTTAAAAAAACATATAGACATGTATACAGTTAGAAAACATGTAGACAGATATACAGTTAAAAAACATATATACAGTAAAAAACATATAGACAAATATACAGTTAAAAAACATATAGACATATATACAGTTAAAAAACATGTAGACATATATACAGTTAAAAAAACATATAGACATATATACAGTTAGAAAACATGTAGACATATATACAGTTAAAAAACATATAGACATGTATACAGTTAGAAAACATGTAGACAGATATACAGTTAAAAAACATATATACAGTTAGAAAACATATAGACACATATACAGTTAAAAAACATATAGACATATATACAGTTAAAAAACATGTAGACATATATACAGTTAAAAAACATATAGACAGTTAAACGATGGTGCAGTTAAGTATCGTGCAAACGGTCCAGTGAAAAAACCAAATCACCAAAATGACTGCGTGTGATCGGTACAGCACAGACTGAGACAGAGGCGTGAACAGGCCTTTGATGTTCGGGGCGGCACCATGACATTTTTATTTACAATATCTAACACGTGTTTCTATTCTATGAGTTTGCTCATTGCAATTGAAATTTATATGTAAGAATATTTCATCAAGGCTTTTTCAGGAAGAAGAAACAGAAAAGTTAACTATGTCTCACTCTGATCTTAAAACACTTCATACATCATATCACAGAGCAGATTGTCACTAAAATCACTGGTAACAAGTGCTAGTACAGCACATTATATTTTATACAATTATTATATATTTAGCATAAACCAATATTATAACAAAAGACACTTCTTTATTACCTTGATTCTCCTTGAAACTGTGTTTCTGAGAAATCAGACATAAATGCTTCAAGTGGCTCCATTTCATTTTTGTCATTTTTTTACTTTTCCAAGTACACAAAATACTAAAGTGTGTAATCCAGTCATGCAGTACAGCTCTCTGTACTCCCGCTACATACATGTGCAGTAAAGTTTACTTACAATACAACCGTGTTGTCGTCCACGTCGACATCCACCTGGAATCAGTCTGCAGCTCGTCTCACTACCTGTCAATCATCCGCAGATTCTTTATGTCCAGGCGTCACTGAGACGTCACTGAGACGTCTGGTCATGTGACTGGTGACTTCATACCTTCATGTGAAACAGAAGTCTGCATATTTTCAAAACAACGATACGTAACCATATGATAACATGTTATTGATTCTTGAGGGCCCGATTCCTCCTTTTTAATTTCAGCCGTTAAACTGGTGGTTTCTGCATCCTGAAAGATACGGAGGAGATTTGGAGATGAAGTATTCCTCCAGTGGTCATGTGACTCGATATCTGATCAGCCGTGTGCTTTTTAAAGAAGCTTATAATATTAGTGTCTCTATTGGAACAACTTCACTGTATTTTAAAGTCAATCCATGTTGAAAATATGGTTTAAAGATGAAAGACTATCTCAGCTCTGCTAATTTGCACATCATGTGCAAAATAAAAACACATGAAATGATGATGAGCTTTAAAACATCCATTAACTAATTTATGATTTCTTATTATTCTCTGAGAGAGTTGCTGAAATCCCCGGTGGACACAGTTAGTTGTGTCTCTGATAGAGTAACCCCACCCGGGGTTGTGTTGTTGATGTCAGGAGGAGCTTCAGGTGTTTGCAGGTCGACCATCAGCTGTCAGTTTTGTCCCGTATGGAGAAAATCTTAACGCGGTCTTCTCCTCGGACACTGGGACCGCTGGATGTGTCTCAGAGTGTCTCTTTCAGTCGTCTTGTCTCATCCTGGTTGTCCAACACGTCCTCCAGGATGAGGTGGTGGCTTTTCTTTGTTCCCGGGTGTGTTTGTCTTCTTCGCCCTGTTTGCTGAGTTGTTTCAGTGAGTGAGCACGCACCATAACTCAACCCTCTGGTGTTTAACGAGACTCGTTCATGTTATTATTATTCCACCTGTCATAATGTCTGTGAAAAGGGTCTCTGGTCTTCATCAGTAGGACACGATACTCTGAGGAAGGCCACCAGCAGAAATACAACAACATTAGAATAATGGTCAGACACTCACTGTTCCGATGATGATGAGCTGCCTTCATCTCCTTTGATATCTTCAGATGAACTGTAATAACTTTGGTGATGAAATGTTCAGTTGTCCAGATTGACACACACTAACTGAGCCTCCCAGCAGCCTTTGCAGCAGTTGGTATTTAGTGATAAATTAGCAAAATGCTAACACACCAAACTGAGACGGTTGAGATCATCTTTAGTGTGTTCGCTGTTGTTCAGCTGTAAAATTGGAGCTGCGGCTTCTTGTTTCCACACTGAGAGCAGTGATATCAGCTCGCGTCCACCTGGCTGGAGGACAAGAGGAAGTCAGGATTAAAAAATAACCCTCCACGTCTCCTCCTGGCAGAAACAGGATACGTGAACTGTGCTCGCATCACAGTGACATCACTCATCTGTCCTGTCTGGGACGAGCTGATCTCAGGTCCGCCGGTGACTTCAGGGCTGTAGGGAGGCAAGGCTCCGTGTCATGTTTGCGTTTGGCTGCGAGGACAATGGGAGGCAGGGTGGGGTCGGGACAGGATGTGAAGTGTGTATTGTGAGTGAGGGAGTGGGTTTGTGTTAAACAATGTGCGCACTGTCTGCTCATCAGGAGGAAACTCTCCAACTACTCCGAGTCCAAAAAAAGATCCTGAAGCCCATTGTGGCTCAAAGGTCAGTGCGTGGGCGTGAAGGAGTCCGGCCGACCGTGGCAGGTCCAGAAGGATGAACGGCTTCATCACGGCCGGGGTCAAAGGTGAGTTTTGTGCTGCGGTGGGAGCTGAAGAAGGACTCGGCCTGGAGTTAAATCTGAACTTGAGAGACGGCCAAGTTTCCACGTTCTGCAGCTGAGGGTGTTTTCAGTAAAACAGAGCAGTTCCGTCACCTGCAATAACAGCAGTATCACCTCTCATCTCTGTCGCCACGGTTACAAACTACCCTGCTCACCCATGTTTCAGCATGTATACAAATATTGTGCTTCTGATTATTTATTTTTAAAGAACCCAGTTTAAATGAATAAAATGACATTCAAATATAAAATGGATGAATATTTTTTATTTTTAAAGTTTAACACCATCCGTTCTCAGTGTGTGCACTCGTGGTTTAAAATGTTCCCGTCATCCTTGATTTAGCTGTTTATTGGACTACGATTGGCTTCCAAACTTTGTGATGTCACAGATATCACCTTGTATATTTAAAGAGAGACTCAGAGAGAACCTTTCCTCCTTCAGCGTGTGAAAGGAAGAACAACCTTCTAGTGTCAAACTCTGCACGTAGTGAAGCTCTTTAACTTTACTTCTGTATATTCAGATCTTATAGAGTTTACATAGACATCACTGTAATATCTCACATTTATTTTTGTCTGTAAAGATTACGTATATTTCTCTGTCATGAGACTTTACTTCACTCATGTTACTCATGATTAATAATAATAATTTCAGATTTCTCTGAGAATATTATTATGTATGTAAAAGAGCTCGTAGCTTCAGGTCTGTAAAATGGTTCCGATCCACAAGTGTCTTCAGCTGCAATACCAGCGAGTGCCACTAGAGGTCGGCTCCAAAAAGCCTCCGGCTCCATAGACTCCCATTCAACTTCTCTCATCAAATCCAAAGTGAATCAAATGTGTCCATCAGTTATCTCGGTGTTGTTAGCTAAAGTCACTCCTTCTTCTTAGTTTTCTGGAGGTCCATCTGAAAATAATCCCTCATTCATTAAAAAAGAAGATTCAAGAAGACCTGTTTTTGGGGGCGTGTCTGTTTGATTGACAGGCCTTTGGTGCAGTCAGGTTACAGCTATCGGTGGGCGGGACGTAGTATCGTCAGGTGTCCGATCAGATCGGTCAGATCCACCGCTGGCTCCTCCCCCAGCTCGTCCAAATATGGTCACTTCCTGCCACAGTATGATGTAAAAGCTGGATGTTCAATAAATGAAACCCAGTGTCTCGTCGGTTCACTGTCTGATTCGGAGGACATTTTTTCTTCTTTAAGGTAACTGTTTAATTAATAAACCTTAAAAGTCTTTGAAAACTGATTTGGCTCATCTAAAATGTTAAAGTATGATTAGAGCGGTATAACATGGCCTTCTGTCTTCTTTAGAAGTGTTCATAAGCTCTCTTTGTTAAAGCAGCAGCGCTGACATTTAATCAGCCAAACCCATAAATAATGCAGCCGGGATCAGATTGCTTCTCTCAGGTTACAACAACACACCTGGAAACCCGGTGAGCCGACACCCACAGTGGACCTCCCCCCAGCGTGAAGCACGCTTCCCCCTCCGATGGCAGGGTCTCGTCCCACCGACTCACTGAGCTGCAGAGCAGCCGGGTGTCTTCTCCGCCGCGGGGATCGCAGCTCCCCCGGGGGAGGATAGGCAAGTGTTTCCCTCCTGCGGCAGGAAATGGGCGAAACCTTGCCCGAAATTATGACTCGAGCAGTTTGTCGTGTGAAGGAAGCCACTCCTGATAGCGCAGGCTATAGGTTTCCTGTTGTGGGCCAACAGTTTTGGCTTCACTGAGTGCTTACAGGAGGCGTAAAAAAGGACTGCTGAGAGCATTTCAGCATTAAACTACACCACTCAAAGAATAAAGAATACAATGAATGAAGTTTATAGTTGTTAACTGATTCCATAGTTACGTTTAGGGTTACTTACTGTAACAGTTACTGCAGTATCTTTCAGTTGTACTCCAAACTGTGGGAAAAAAAAATACCTTTTTGTGACTTTTGTTGCAGTTTCATCACAGTTCACTGATTTTTATTTATGTTTTTTTTTTTTTTAATTAACAGAAAAACATCTTCTTTTTAGAAAAAAAAAAAAGAAGCTTTGAAAATAGTCAATGGTTTAAACACGTGAAGATATGAAAAGTGGAAAGTTTTGTTATATTTTTGGGGCAAAACAAGGCTGTATGTTGAAGTGGAAAATAAACTACTACTAAATAAACATACTTCTCCTGAACATGAAAGCTCATTCTTGACCAAAGAAACAGTCATTTAAAATATCTTCTCTTGTGTTTCACTGACAAGCTTTTACAGACTCTTTCAACTAAACAGTCTTCTTCTGTTCAGGATGACAGATTTATTTGGTTTTGTTTATAACAGGAAAGTCTGTAAAGACAGTTTAATGGATGTGTCTTGTTTATTACCTGTATTTCAGTCTGAGTTAACTTCAAATGATTTATGTTATTATTGTTCAGGTCAATGTTGCCCTGTTTTCTCCATCAGCTGCATTTACAGTAATCTACTAGTCTGAATTTAATTCTTGTTTAATACCCAGTGCAACGTGTTTACAACCCCCGATTTGATTGTTTTATGAAAAATATATGCTCATTTTGAATTTGATGGCAGCAACACATTTAAAGAAAAGTTGCGACAGGCCAGTGAACCCTGAGATATATATAAAAAAAAACCCTCCTGAAAACAAAGTTGACTAAAAATGACTGAAGTTGTGCGATCCAGGTTTGTCTGCATATTTAGCCAAGATTAGGATTAGATGAGATCATTCCTTCCACCTACACATTAACACGCAACAGAAATATAAATGTTAAACCTTGATCCCATTTTAATGAGTTAAAGTAAAAATCTAAGGTTTGTTAGTGAGGACTGAAATAATCCGTCCACCTGACAGGTGTTGAAAACAACATGCTGATTAAACAGCAGGATTATTGAACACGTCGTGGACTCGGAAATGTCTTCAATCTTGAAAAACAAAATGACAGCATTTGGCACAATCACGCATCGCGAAATGAACATTTAATTTACGGGCAACATGTTTGGTGGACATTCAGTCAGCATGTGATTTACATGTTCTCTTAAAACACGTGACATCCTGTTGTGTTATAAACTGCACATTTCAGAGGAAGGAAGAAAAACCTGTAGCAATAATAATAATAATAATATAATAATAATAACCTGTTGAAGCAGCATGTTGTCAGGTGGATGGATGTTCTCGGGAACGGTGACTAATGGTGCCAACAAGGAATTGAACAAAGTTGAGAAACAAATTTGAAAGACATAAACTATTTGTTTTCAGGAAAGGAGTCAAATAGGAGTCAAAAACCAAAGTGATGCATTTATATGTGATTTATATATTGTGTGCTTTTACGCCCTCCAGACTGAACTCTTTATATTGTGCTGTGAGCAGGTGAAACGTGCTCAGAGACGACAGCTGGTATAAAACTCTGCTGGCCGACCTGTGAGTTGGAACCATTGCAGGATTTCCCTGCTTGTTTTTTAAGCGTTGACGAGTCGTGTCCCGGCTTACATCTGTGATCCGATGACTCCCTGAAGGCCGATCGCTGTCTGAGCTCATCCTCAGCTCTGAAACTCGCCGCCTCAGGATCTAAGACGGCTGAACTCAGGATCCTCTATTAAATACGTTTTTAAGACTCACTTTTAGAGTCGCAGCTCAGTGTGTGCTCATCATCTCTGCTCCGCTGTTCGTATAAGTTAAATTAGTGAGGTGATAGAATTCGTCACTTCATGAGTAATACACTATTCTAAGATGGCTTTTCAGCAGTTTGACACTCAAAGTTCAGACATGTGTTTCAGTTATTTTCTCAACGTGATGCTGTGAATCATAAAAGGATTGAGCTCAGATCCAACACGGAGCATCTCTACATAATACATGTCTGACGATGACTTCAGTCCAGAGCAGAGTGACCTGAGCCGACCTGAGGAGGGCAGGAGGACTCGGCATGCAGCCGCAGGTCTGCTGGGATGCGAAGACGACACTGCTGACGATGCGTTAACCATCTTGTGATGACAGACGGAGGAGATTCGGGTTTTTACCAAAAGCACTTTGATGCGAGGGTGACAATGACGCGTGAACAAAACAACGCTGGAGACATCAAACTCGGGTTAAATGAATCTCAATGAGACTTGATGATGTGAAGGTTCCACATTCGTTTGCTTTTTCAGGCTTTATTATATTATTTAGTGTGAAGTGGGACTTAAAAATCAGCTTTCGGAAGAACTTTCCTGAAGTGATCTCAACATGAAACTGTAACTACCTCGATGTCCCTGTAAAGAAACGGAGAGGTAAAACTTTTCATGGTAATGTTGCAGCAGGAAAAACACTTCTGCATTTTAACATCACAAGAAATGTGCTGTTTTACTTTCTTTTGTGAAAACGATGTCATCTCAGTCTGTGTGTTAAATAAGTTACGTTTTGAAAAACAGGTGCCAGATGGAGTGAAGCGTTTTCCAGGAGTTAGTCACCAGTAAGTTTATAGAGAAAGGGACCAGAAACCAGAACTAGTTGCTGCACAGCTGCCGGCTGAAATGATAAACAGTTGCTCATCCAGAAACGACATCACATGACCTTTTATGTTGGTGTGTTTATCTGGACTGATCACACCTTCGCTGCAGAACCTCCAACACACAGACGAGGAGAATTTATCTTCTCATCTCTCCAAAGGAAAGAAAACATATCTGGAAATGTTGAGCTACATCTTTAGCAAAGATTGCATTACATTCATTAGAACCTGTTGAAGGACAAGTTTGACTGGTTCTGTTAAATCAAACATCTCGTTGGGACGTTGTGCCAGTGAGTCAGCAGATTATCTGTCATCCATTATTTACACCTGATGTGTCAGTGTAAACAGACGTCCTGTCAGCGTAGCAACACTTCATATTCAGTGAAGGTTAAAACTAACAGACAGATGAGCTGATGCCCCCCCGGGAGGTCAAAGGTCAAGCCGACTGCGTATCGATGCTCAGTGTTGCTCAACAGCATTTCTGTGTTTGCCGACGCGAGTTCAGGTCAAACTGAAGCATGAACTCTAATATAGAGCAGAGCAGCGACTCATGCTTATTCTTTATTACACTTTACTGCTAATGTTTATTGTTTTTATGAATGAACCAATTGTTTATAGTCTCAGAAATAGTAAAAAAAAAAAATAATAATAATAAAGAAACGCATGTTACTGTGTCACAGAGGCCAAAGGACAGAAATTAAATCCCAAAGATATTCACTTCACTGTGATATAAAAATGGGAAGAATTTACGTTTGACTGTTTATAATTAACCAACAGTTATAATGGCTGAACTCATAAATTAATCAAACACTTGTTTCATTCTTGTCAAGTGATTAAAAAAGTAACAAACATAAATATGTTCTCTCTTAATATGTAAATACTGTTGTAGTAATAAATGTGGCCTTTCAACAGCAGATTAGCCCGACACCAGCACATCAGAAACAACATTTTTAATAGTTGAAATAAATACTCCATTACATGCAAGGTCAAAAACGCTTGAAAATACTATGGGAAGTCTGGTAAATAGTGTAAAACCTATGGCACACACTCACAGCAGCTTTTTACCAATCAAGAATTCACACATGTTGAAAACAAAACAAAAAACGAGACGCTCGGATCACTTTCTCCAATCTCACGAAGCACACGTACTCGACCGGCCATAGGTTCCCACAGCGAGGCTACATCCATCATCGAGGCTGGAAACTGAGGTAAACTTTTCAGGCGGGAAGGCCGCCGTGGGGTCGGCGAAGGCGGGCCGTCGGCCGAGCCCCGCCGCCCCGACCCGGACGGTCAGGCGGTCCGTTTCTAACGAGGTCCGAGTCGCATCCAGCGCAACAGCGAACCCTGCGGCGCTTCGACCGCGCGGCCTTCTGCTGATGTTACTCCGAACCTGCTGACCGGGCAGAACCCGGGCGAGTCTCTTTGGTAGGTCACTGGTGACGGAGGCGACCGCAGCCCGCGTTACCGCTTCCTAAACTAATTCACAGAATGAGAGTTGACTGGCGGCAGCGTCCGTGGGGAGGAGCGCTCTCGGAGGGCCTGAGTGAGCAGCGTGCAGCCGTCCGACACGGCGCAGGCCGAGTTGCGCAGACGCTCCCGGTAGTCGGCCATCTTGGAGCTGCTCTCGGGATGCTGGGCGACGTCTCGGAGGCCCTGAGTGAGGAGGACGCAGGCGGACACCACGCTCATGGCCCCCCCCAGCACCGCGGTCTGCACCCCCTTCCCTTCGGCCGAGACGCTCGCAGCTCTTCCCAGGAACTGGGGCTCGGTGGCGAACCCGACCAGCGCGCCGACGGCCTGGACCAGAGCGGCGCTGAAGAGGACGCAGCGGTTCCGGGTCAGCTCGCTGGGCTGCGTTTTCACCTCCTTCACGCACGCCAGGAAGGCGGTGCCGCTCGTGCTCATGCTCTTCACGCTCAACTTGAACTGCTCCTTGGCGAAGCGATCTCTGGACCTCTCGCTGGCCAGCGACGAGATGTCGGTCAGAGTCTTGAGGTTGGTGGAGATGTTCTGGGAGAGCTCGAGGAGGAGCCGGGGGGTGAGGTCCGGCAGCGGCGTGACCCGGAGGACGCCGCAGCTCTGCTCCACCTCGTGTCGGCAGCGCGTCACCTTGTAGCGGTCCACCAGGCCGGGCAGGCAGGGCTGGGAGCCGGGGGTCTCCACGGCCGCCAGGTAGGCGGCGTGGGCCGAGCACTCGGTCAGAGAGACCACCAGGTTGGCCATCTCCAGCAGCCGGTCGCCCACCTCGGTGAAGCGGCCCATGTTGAGCTGACTCTGGATGTCGTGGGTGAGGATGGAGAGCTCTTTGGTCCTGGCGATGACGGTGTCGCGGCACTGGTCGAAGGTGTCGGCCACCGCCACGCCCTCCGAGGTCATGACGGGCCGCGTCTCGCTGGACAGCAGCAGGAGGTCGGCCACCAGCTGCATCTTGCCCTTACACGTGTCACAGATGGAGGAGAGACGCTTCCTCTGCTGCAGGCTGCCGCCGGGTGCGCTGGCTGATCCCTCACTAGCTGACTTGCCCGAGCCACCACTAGCCATAATAATGAGGGGAGTCAGGTGGGGGGTGGGGGGGGGGTAGGGGAGGGGTGGGATGGAGGTGGGGGGGGGTCAAACTGCACTTCTGGAGGGGTTCACTTATTTATAGACTTCTGCTGCTGCACACTGCATCCTAATGTTTAAGACATCTCCACAACACGTCTCCGATCGCTGCTTTTTTTTTTTTTTTTTTTTAACAAACTCTTAAATAACAACTGGCCAAACAGTCTTCCTTAAATTCCTTCAGAGTAGGTCTTCAGCTGTGCACCATGTTAACACACACACGTACATGTGTTCTCCATGTAAACAAACTGCATTTTACTTACTACACCTCCATGCGTTCACTAATGTGTCTATAATGAGAATAAAACTCTGTCTGGCACGTTTCCCGGAGTTACCTGCCTGGATTATTACTAAATTATACAACAGTCGAGATAAATCCGAGTTATCAGTGTAACTTGAAAAATTAATTTAAATGCCCTGAACAACACAAACAACAAGTCATCACTGTAAATTGTAGTCCCGGGTTTGTTTGTTTGTTTTTTTGTGGAACAGAAGAATTCACAGGTTTGCTGAATTAAAGAAGAAAAAGAAACCAGAAATCACACGAACTGCAGTGCCACCAAAGGTGCCTTCAAAAACGGCAAAGTGCAGACTGGGACTAACACGAACCACGTCACGAGCTCCTGTATCACCTGAAGAGGGGCACCTCCGCGCGACAGCCCTGCTCTGGTTTGGGGTCTTTTAATGACTTTCGCCGAGAACAGCTCACCTCAGCATGAAGTCTTTGTTTGGTCCTTTCTTTCTCTCCACGACAATCAACACGATATCATTTTGTGTCCACTCCCGTCAGAGCAAGTAGCCTGAAACAGCACCGAGACCTCGTCCGACTTGTTCCCGCTGAGTGTGACCTGCCTGGCGGACTCACACTGGACAGAGACGGGGCACCACCCGGGCAGCTCTTCTGGACAGCGGGGAGATCCGTGCGTCCCTCCGGCACCATCATTTCATGAGTCCTCCTCCAAGTAAAACAAAAATCCACCAAAAACAGAACGAAGGAAAAGGCGACTGTCCCACAACACGAGCCCTTCAGTCCTCTTTCAAGCGCTTCTTCTTCAGACAGAGCCCCGGGTCGGACGCTAGCAGCTGCTCCGGGCGCTGCGGCTCCATATGCATCGTCCGTCGGTCCGCCCTCCGCCGCCTCCTCCGCGTCTCAACACGGGACTCGAAAGTGTGCGGACCCGCATATTCCCTGCGGGGACTCGCTCCTCAGATCCATACCAGCCCGGCGGGGTCGTTTTGTCGGAACATGTAACCCTCGCTTGTTTTCGGCAGGTTCCGGGATCACGAATGCCGTGAACGGAGGTCCGAGACGTGGCCGTTATTCCCGGAGATTCAAAGTGGTGCTGCGCGCTCCCGCTGCTGTACTATGAGGAAGCGGGGAGGGTGTGGTCCCGGGCTCGGAGGCTGCTCGGACCGAGCGGAGCGGAGCGAAGCGGCGGCGGCGACGGAACAACGTGAGCGACCCTCCTCTGGAAGTCAGCGCTCCGCCATAAGTTTGATCCGCTCGGTGTCTCACGTTCACCAAGTCGCGAGGCGAGTCCGTCGGTATACGGTGGCCGAAGAGCTCCGGGGAGCTTCACCACCGCTTTTACTTTCGGGACTGGCGGCTGCCGCTCTGCCGTGAGACATCAGCGACGGCGAGCGGCGCGCTAACGACGCCGGAAGCTGCTGCTTTTCAAAAATAAAAGCAGAGCTTTCACGCAGAAGCGTACAGACGGAGCCAGCGGGCCTGGAGGAGAATTTAGATTGGACAAGTAATAACGGTTCAATGTGCCTTTAGTAGAGAGGATGTCACATAAAGTGGTGCGTTTGGTAGATACAGGCTGATTCCAGAGGTGTAAACTTTCGCTCTCCATAAAACACATCACTTTTAGGTCTATCAATGAACAATTCAATAACCCCCCCCCCCCAAAAAAATATATATATTTTTGTCTGATCTAAATGTCCAATCTAAATGTCTTAATATAAAATAATTGCCTTTATTGAATGGTTAGAACATAATTAGCATATTTCTATGGATGGGTAACAGTGTAGAAAACGAGCCGGGGACAGTGAAGAGGATGATCCTTGTTTAAGGACGTGAAGATGATGTGAAAGCATCTGTTACTGTCTGTATTGTGTGACATGTTGGAGTCGTGAGACAGAAATATGCGACCTCATCTCAATGGACTACTGTATATATGATAAAGACAATATATTTAGTTCTTAGACTTGGAACAGAGAAGTTTTCACACGCTGTGCGTGAATGTGGGAGCTGCTGGACTGTCGGTGGGGCTTGCAGCTGCTCGGGGCACGGTGCCATTGGGTGGAGTCGGTCCGACAGGAAGCAGCTCTGCAGTTTGTGTTAGCGAGGCTGATCTCTGATCTCTGATCTCCGATCTCCGATCTCTCTCCGATCTCAGATCTCCGCTGCTGGAGCTACATGCTCAGTGAAAGAAAATAGTGGTTTATTAAACCAAATCAATAAAAACATGAATATAAGAAAGGAAATGGCAAAAGAAAACAAAGCATTTTCTTTAAACATATTGTTTTATGAATTATGTAATGGGTTTGGTGGCTACAAGCCGCAGGGAGGTCAGAAAGGGTTGAGGCTTTTTCATCCCTCCTGTTTATGACACCGTCCAACAATATATTGATCTGCACTTTATGAACGATGGTTGACTTTTTAACGGCAGCCTTGACAAAGATTAGGATGTGCTGTTTGACTAAAGTGATGGGAATGTGTTAGCCAACATAAAACAATCCCAACAATAATGTAGATGAGCTAGTTAATTAGTTACATTTATTGATTTTGAATTAAAACCTAATATGAATGAATAACATCACACAACAGTTAACAGACAATTAGCCACCTTGTTTTTTTAGGGTTTTTTTTAAGCACACATTCATTGTGCTCAAAGTATCTCTTGCTCCAACTAATGTGCTGAATGAGTGAACTTAGTGCAAATAGTTTCAAAACCTTATTTAGAGTCTCACGAAGCATATATACTCTATCTCATATTAATATACCTACTCTTTGAATCACAAGTATTCGGGGTTGATTTACGCTTTATTCAGAATATCAGAGCAGTGAATTCTCACCAGTAGTTTGCACAATCAAACTTTAAAATGTTTTCATCAATTCATAATCAATACCCAACAACTTGAACAACTCGGATTTTATTTTGAAAGTCTCTTCTTCTTCTGCCGCCGGTCGGCTCGGACACGCCCCTCTCCGTCTCGTGACCGGCAGACTTCCCGGCCAATCAGAGCGCACCATCTGTAAACATGGCGTCTGACTTCAGGTTGAGATGCGTCGTGCTCCTGCTCTGCTCGTGTTTGCTTTGTGTTTTAGCGACTGACAGCAAAGATAAAGCCAAGAAAAAGAAGGACATCCGAGACTACAACGATGCAGACATGGCGCGGCTCCTGGAGCAGTGGGAGGTGCGTGGACGTGGTGGTTTTCAGTCAGCCGCTAGCCGCTAGCCGCTAGCTCCGTGTGTTTAACTGCATTATGTCTCGTGTAACACGTGAGTCCTGAACGGGATGAGTGGGACATGTTCGTGTTTCAGAGCAGTCCTCTGGACCTGTCGTCGTGTCTTGACAAACAACATATACTGTCGTGAAGTGTCGAAAGTAAAATGAGCATTTAAGACCAGGAGCATCCAGTGATCCCTTTATTTAAGCTGTGCAAACATTTGTATGCTGTTTTAAAAACCTGTTAAAAGGTTTAAACTACATATGCGTGAATATAATTGCTCATGGGTAACATTATCAAACCATAATCAGTATCAAAAGGAAGGATTACATTTCGCTTTGGTTTCTGCAGCAAGTCCAACATCCCGTTGGTTCCCAGCTGTTCTTCTGACGTCACGTTCACGTGCATGAAGCTGCTGGGTGCAGCAGCGCATTCAGATGTGACATCATCTGTTTTACTGCGTTATTTGAAGACGTTTTGGGAATGAACTGTAAAAAGTCAACACCAACAAGGAAGGACGATATTAAATATAACTCAATACAAAGCGCAATAATTGTGTTTATGACGTGACTTAGAAATATAAAATAGTATAAGTAGTGTGAGAGAGAAGCGTCCAACCAGTTTCTATCATCGCACAGTGTTTAATCCGTCTGCTGATTGTTTGACAGGAGGATGATGACATTGAGGAAGGCGACCTCCCCGAGCACAAACGGTCTCCTCCTCCCATCGATTTCTCCAAAGTGGACGCCTCCAAGCCCGAGGAGCTTCTCAAGATGTCCAAGAAAGGCCGGACTCTGATGGTGTTCGCGACAGTGTCGGGAGACCCGAGCGAGAAAGAGACGGAGGAGGTGACGGGCCTGTGGCAGGGCAGCCTCTTCAACGCCAACTTCGATATCCAGAGGTAGTTTCCCACCGAACGTCTGCAGCTGCTTTTACAGAAGAGAGATTTACTTCTCATCCATTTGACCTGAAGTTAATGATTGTACAAGTTTTTCTCAGGTGGAATATCTCATCATTCAACTGTTTATTACATTATTATCCACCATTAGAAATGTAATGGGCAGTTACACATGAACAAAGATGGATTACTCTTCAGATCCTTCTTTCTGTTTGTGCTGATCAAAAGTAATTGAAGCTCCAGATCAGTGAACATCAGTGACATCTGGTGGCTGATATGAACAGTGAGCAGCTGTTGATGACTGGAGTCCAAGCTCCAGGTTCAACCCATAAACATCTGTCCACTTCCTATTTTTTTCTCCAGCACTTTGTTTGAAAAGTAACTGATTTGATGGACTGCCTTTATTATTCTTTAATCTGTCCTAATCAAATTTTAGGTGTAAAATTATGAATACATGTAAAACCCTACAAATGTTCAATCCTCCAAAAACACACAAAAATCCTCAAACATCATCCTCTCTTTCATTTCAGGAAACTCAACTTCTTACAATTAATTTGATGATTTTCAAATATTTGTATTTACATACAAGATACAACTCATAGAGTGAAACAGTGAAAGGATTTGTCTTCTGCACCATTCGACCAACCATGGAAGTGTTTTCTCGTTGATTATCATGAAGTTTGGTCCAATGATCGCTGCTTGAACCTCACCAGCCGGTATCATGTTGAAATGTTCCCGTAACTTTCATTATTTCCTTTGTCATTAAGCCTCGTTGTTACTCACACGTAGTTCTTCTTTATGGTTTACAGTAATAACCGTCCACTCAGTGATGCCTGGTTTCCTCCTGCAGGTTCGTGGTCGGCTCCAACAGGGTGATCTTCATGCTGCGGGACGGCAGTTTTGCCTGGGAGGTGAAAGACTTCCTCGTGGCCCAAGATCGCTGCGCCGAAGTTACCGTCGAGGGGCAGGTGTTCCCGGGGAAAGCTGCCAAGAAGGATGACGCCAAAAACAAGCAGCAGAATGACGTCGACAAGAAGAAGAAGAAGAAGAGCAAGAAGAAGACGGAGAGCCAGAAGCCCGACCTGGAGGGAAACAGCGCCGGCAGTCTGAAACAGGAGCTGTGATGGAGATAAACAGGAAGGAAGTCAGCGGTCCTTCTCACGGCCAATCAGTGAGCAGTGAACTGGTGAACGTGGCTCCGGGGCCACGTGAGGCGTCGGTGGTATCAGTGAACGGCTGGATCCTCTTGCATACATTGACCTTGACTGGAGTCGTGAATCGTCACTCACTGATTTGTTGTCTTTTCCAGATTCTTCCTCACTGAAACGGGCTGAGTCTTTATCACGCTGGTGACAAACTCTTCAACGCTGTCTTTAGATGATCACCAAATGAAAACCAATCCATGTTAATATTGTTTAAAAGCTACTCAAGGTAACCATTATCCACTTTGATTGTTTTCGTGCCAGGACCCATGTTTGGTAGTTTTCAGGTGCAGACATGGAGTCGTTATTCAGACCGTCCAGTCCTGGTCTGTGTTGGATTTTGTTCTCTTACAGCAGCACATAAAGTTTGATTAAAAAAAAAAAATGTAAAAAAAAAGTAGCACCAATGTTTTCTGTTAGATTTTTCACTGAATATGAAAATAAAACAATTTTTTACGATCAGTTTCATATTTTTTATTACTGTGCAATGTTTCCCTCTGGGATGGAGGTGAGGTGAGAAAAAACTTAACACGCATGTAAAAAAAGGTTTTTATACACTCAAAATTTGCGACATTTATAAAACAAAAATATATATAAACAACCACCCATGTACAGTAAAATCTGACAATTCACATGATTTCACTGAGTTTTATGTTTGACCCAAATCACCCACTTCTTCTTAACTGTCCTTTTTCCAGCGTGAACTTTCATCACTTCACACATCACGCGTGTTTATCCTGTTGGTTATTCTACAACTGATACTGAGGATTTTTTTTGGAAAGAGATCACTGATATGTGAAGTTATTTTAGGGACAACACACTGAAGTTATTTAATGTTTTAAAAATAAAATATCCTATGAGGTTTAAGGGTGTTACTCGAGTTTCCAATGAGAGGATGTAACATGTCCTGTCTTGGTCATCAGTGGGGAGTGAAGGCAAAACCCTAATCAATCATCATAACGCACTTAATTCATGAGCTGCTGCCCAGCCTACATTACAGCAACTGATGAAAAACACATTGCGTTGTAATCTGAGGTTTGACCAGCAGAGGGCAGAGGAGCATTTTGGATATTTGCAGTTGACGTGACAAACCAAACATGTAACTACAGTGTTTTTTATCCCGGGGATTTGGGAGAATAACCAGAACCATAAAAGTGATCTTGATTTTAATAATGATGGTCGTTTGATACCCTATGAATTTTCTCAATGAATAAATAAAACCTACATTAGTATTCAGAGAGTTTAACAATCAATTTATCAGAGTAACTTTTTGATAGCCTGGATTAGCGGTTGGTGTTAAAACCTACTTTTAAAATCTTCAGACATTTAGGACCCCTCTGCTTTGAGCTTTTTCTGTCCACTTTCTTATTCACAGTTTCATATTTTTTTGCATGTTTTTCTGTATGTGATTTGTCTGTGCTATGAAAAAAGGGCCGTGGTTGAATAATGCCACACTGACACACTGAGAGGTTTCTGTGACTGAAATGATACCACAATGTGCAGCATTTTCCTGAAGACACACTCTTTTTCTAAGCAGGGACACAGTGACATTCAAACTGTTCATCATTCTTTATTTCTGTACAAAAATCCTCAAAGAAATTCAAAGTTATGGAGTTTCATCACTTTACAAGCCCAAGCCACATATACAACACATCCATCTGGTGTACAGTTAAAACAACCCGACTACACCGAGAGTCATGGATGCAGCAAGTGCCTGGTACAAAGCTTTTCAAATGGAGCTATAATGGTTTCTGATTGTTACATACAGTATACATACAGGACAGGAATAACATTACAACTCAAACGATGTCCCTTGAAGATCTGGATCAACTGTGTCTGTACAATAAATAAGTATAAAATATATCTCTTAGCAATCTGTGGATTTTTAAAAACACATTAAACATACAAAACACTAAATTACTGCTACAACCTCCGAAAAAAGACCAGCTATTTCGGCAAAGGGAGGGGAAATTATTTTTCTCGCCAGATTGGAACAAAGATCTCCATCATTTTGGAAAGGGGGAAATTGCACATTTAAAAACTCCCTGATTAAACATTCAGTGGGCAGTTTGATCGAAATCTTTTAGATCTTTATGGGCATCTTGCCGGTTCATCCCAAAGCACAGACGGATGGATCACAAACACGGGAGGAAAACGTCACAATATCAAGTGAGCGAGTGCTCGGAATGAAACAAAGCAAGTGAACCGCTGGTCGGGACCCAAAACAAGGAATGTTTCTGTCGTTTTTTATCTTTTCTTTTCTTTTCTTTTCTGTTTTTAAACAGTTCAAAGTAAGTGGGACAGTAAAATCACTTGACGTCTACATCTGTCACAGATCACAGACACCTGCATGGGACGGACGCTCCGTGATGTACGTACATTACACGCGTTTATAGCTGGCTTCCATGGCCTTAGTGTTGACTCCCTCTGCTGATATAGGCATTGCATTTGTTTCATAAATTGTCCAGCAACCATGGCTGACATCGTGGAGGTCTGCCGGACAATCGGCCAGTAGTTAGTGATATATAAATATCAGTGAACCAGGCTTGGAAAAGAGATTCTTAGAAATAAATGTTGTTAAATGTTAGTGAAGAAATTAATATCTCAGTTTTCTTTTAATCCCCAAATGTCAGCAAACCGGCCGACCCAGTCTCCTTGGAGTTATAATCATACACTTTTATACACTATTACAACTCCTTGTAATAGCAAATTACATTTATTTCCTGGGTTCCATGCCAATGCAGAGAAAAGTGTGAGAAAACAGACAACATACTGTGGTGCATTGGCCTGTTTAGACTGTTTAGGCAGGTGTGAAAGCTTTTAAATGAACTTTAACTCAGAATAAACTGGAGTGAAACTGCTTGAAAAGGTGAGTTTCCATCAAACCTTCTATCCTTTTTCACTTAAAAGACTGAAAACTTAAAACCTGTCTGTTGTGATAAAGAATAATAATTCATCATTCTTCACGACTTATGAGATTCCTGGGCACAAACACGTCGAAGCGCTCCTGAATAGGAATAACATCGTGCAGGTGAAGCAGAATTGTCGGACACAGCTCAGTCCTCTGTTTAAACTCTTTTCTGGTCAGTCCACATCGTTTTGTGGCTGTTTGATTGGCTTAAATCAAATTTAAATTAAAGAAAGCCCCCACTGACCCTCCATCTGGCCAGTTCACTGATCCATCCATGACCACGATACTCCACTTTCGTTCACAGAAGGTAATTGAATAGTTTTGTGCCTAATCTGTCTTTAGCATGTGCATAGAAGAACTATCGCACCGAAAAGCATTAGCTATTGTTCAGATTTGGTAATAACAACTTCATCCGGATGCTATTATTTCAACAACGTCCTCCCACTGAGATGTTTTTACATTTCATCTGACTTAGTATCTGAAAGCCCGGCAAAAACTTCTTCACCAACTGGATGTCCTTTGCTCTCCATGGCGACCATGAACACTGTCCCAATTTTATGACGCATCGAAGCAGTGTGAGCCTTCTTGTAACTATTTGACAAGCTAATGTACCAAACTACTGTACATACGCTCATGAAGTGGGAGGAAGAAGCCGTCAGCTACTCGACCCACATGTGCAGACCAAGAACTAGTTTCCCAGCCACCGAGCTGGCAATGTGCCGGAAACTTCCACACAATGGCAACCCTACATTGTCATATCTGCTGAGCAAGGATCATTCCCAGTTTCCCTATCCCAGATGAAACTGTTCCCTCTGTTATGGGCTGGTCCATTGGGGGTTTGTGAAAGGGGTCAACACCTGACTAGCACCGTCATCTGTGGAGTCGGTGTGTAGCAGACAACCTGCTTATTGAAGGTGTGAACTCTTTTTACAGCACCAGGACTTGAAGAGTGAGTTATCATCCGCACTGACGTGATCATCCCACCTCGCCCTTCTCAACCAGGCCGGGCCTTTCAACCCACCTTTAAGGCCTTTCAACCCACCTTTAAGGCCTTTCAACCCACCTTTAAGGCCTTTCAACCCACCTTTAAGGCCTTTCAACCCACCTTTAAGTGTGGCTTGTATGGACGAAGGACAGCTCAACCTCAACCGATTTTTTTTAGCTGTAGATGTGCAGCAGCAAACCAACAGAGACGACCGTTAGAGGACAGACTGAATACAAAATATTAAAAGTTGAACACTGTTTTTTTGTATCCTGGCGTTACCAGTCCCAAATCCACTGTGTGAATTTATGGGTCTTTCCAGTCTCAATGGAGAATTGTTGCATCCGACTGGGCGAAGACCTCGCGTCAATTTTGAAGCTAAAGCAGCCTTTAAAAAAAATCTACGCTGACCACCACATGCACCAAAACTCAACCACCACTGCAACTGCATTTAGAAATAAAAGCCTGACTTCACTGTCAGCACACTGAGCCTCCCAGGCTGGTCACTGATAGGTCCTGAGCCTCCCAGGCTGGTCACTGATTGGTCCGTCCTTCAGTCTCTGTGAACATGTTAATGTCAACAGGGTTTCCAGACTATAAGAAAATCACAAGGAAGAAAAGTGAAGCAGTATGCTGCTAACGCCAGGTTTCTACTCTGCAGCTCTATGAGGTGTAGCCACAAAAAGAGTCAATGAATATTTTTGGATGTACCAAATAATGCAGAAAACAAGCCAATGTTAATGATTACAAGAAAAGTTCATGTTCATGTGCACAGAGCAGAAGTTTTCACAGCACAACAGCAATGGTTTGTGACCAAAGCCACTCGTTACTTTAGCTGATAAGCGAACATTATGTAAACGTAATGATGGCGTTGTGCGATGGCAGTGTTCTGTCAGAAACAGAATAAAAGCAATAAAGTCCATCTTTATCTATTTATAAAGTCTGTGGAGACACCACCGGCTGTTCGGAGCCGCTCGAACCGAAGAGCTGAGGGCCGTAAATACGGCCGGCAGAGAGTGTTGTCACCTTCAAGCCCTCGACTGATGCTGGGGATCTTACAGGTGCAGTTCATGGTGGGTGATGCTGGCTCCCGGGGTGGGGGTGAGGGGGGGGGGGGGTCTCCTTTTCAACATATCAAACCACATCACTTCCTCTCACCACCGAACCTAAAATAAACACCACTTGATCCTGAACCGATGGCTCGGAGCCACTGAGTCCGCAGTGCGAGTGCATGTGCGTTGTCTGGGGGGGTATGCATGTCGGTGTCTGGGGGGGTATGCATGTCGGTGTCTGGGGGGTATGCATGTCGGTGTCTGGGGGGGTATGCATGTCGGTGTCTGGGGGTATGCATGTCGGTGTCTGGGGGGTATGCATGTCGGTGTCTGGGGGGTATGCATGTCGGTGTCTGGGGGGTATGCATGTCGGTGTCTGGGGGTGTCTGGGGGGTATGCATGTCGGTGTCTGGGGGTATGCATGTCGGTGTCTGGGGGGTATGCATGTCGGTGGTGTCGGTGTGGGGGGTATGCATGTCGGTGTCTGGGGGGTATGCATGTCGGTGTCTGGGGGGTATGCATGTCGGTGTCTGGGGGGTATGCATGTCGGTGTCTGGGGGGTATGCATGTCGGTGTCTGGGGGGTATGCATGTCGGTGTCTGGGGGGGTATGCATGTCGGTGTCTGGGGGGGTATGCATGTCGGTGTCTGGGGGGTATGCATGTCGGTGTCTGGGGGGTATGCATGTCGGTGTCTGGGGGGTATGCATGTCGGTGTCTGGGGGGTATGCATGTCGGTGTCTGGGGGTATGCATGTCGGTGTCTGGGGGGTATGCATGTCGGTGTCTGGGGGGTATGCATGTCGGTGTCTGGGGGTATGCATGTCGGTGTCTGGGGGGTATGCATGTCGGTGTCTGGGGGGTATGCATGTCGGTGTCTGGGGGGTATGCATGTCGGTGTCTGGGGGGTATGCATGTCGGTGTCTGGGGGGTATGCATGTCGGTGTCTGGGGGGGTATGCATGTCGGTGTCTGGGGGGGTATGCATGTCGGTGTCTGGGGGGTATGCATGTCGGTGTCTGGGGGCTGCATAGTCACTCAGCTGCCCTCCCAGCTCTTCCTGCCATTCATAGCTTCATCTTGTGGACCACCGGGACGGGCAGGACCTGATGGATCTTGGCTCGGTCGCCGTCCACCACCAGATGGACCCAGTCCGGGTGGAAGGAGCCCTTGAAGCCCACAAATGCCACTTTATCTGCAGAGAAGCCAAATGATGCAAAAGTCAGAGAATTAATTTGAATATTAGAGTGTTTTCCAGCTTTGCCTCGTTTGCCTTGTTTGACACCACACAAGTCATAAAGGCTCATTACTGCAAACTTGCCAATCATTTTTTAAATGAACATTTTCTGTCACACTCTCATACAGAGTCCATTTTGATTTAATATCATCACCAGGCTACGTATTCCACTGGTGGCGCCTACTGGACAAGTTTAAAGTGCAGTGTCTTACTCAAAGGACAGAAGAGCATTAGTCATTCTCCCTCATGGCAGGTGATGTCGTCTCAACCAGAGGTTGTTGCCATACATTTTTCTAACACACTTTTAAAGAAGAAATATCTGAGATGCATTTTCATGTGTCTCCAAATACAGGCAGATAATGTCAAAACTATCTTTATACTTGTATATCTTACTGGTAAGAATTCATAAAACACAGTGAAATAAACCTTTAAATTGATCTACTCGTGTTTGGTAGATGTTTCTTTTTAGTTTAGTTTATATTGGTGTCCATTTCCTGTATTTGAGCTTTTTTGTTCTACGTTGTTTTCTATTCTTTTACTTTTGGTTTTTCCAATTTGAATAACGACTGCTTGCAAACACTTCATTAGAAGCAGCTTCGGCTGCCACGTTGGCTGTTTTTACAGTTGTTGAAATGACACAGTTTTTTTTATTAATGTCCAAAATAAAGAATTTTGTGATCAGTGACCCACTTTACAAGGAAAAAATATACATTTTCTCCATTGAAAATGAATGAATTTCTACAAAATGATACATAATGTGACACTGGAACATTTAACAGAATAGACTGTTGGTCTCTAGAGTTGTTCTTGTGAAATCTTTCATTAGTGGTAATCATTTTAAAAAGATATAATATCCAAACAATACTACAGTGAGCAGGTTAATCTCAGCAGACCCTGGTGAGATATTATTAGTTACCTTTCAATTTGATGCTTCGGTCTGCTCCAAGTCTCTCCAGGACTTTGGTCCAGGATCCTCTGGTCACCAGACGACCTTTAGACGTCACGAGGACGATGGAACTAGTGAAGGAGTGAGAGGAGGTTCATCACATCCAGCTGATAGAGCTGATGTGTCTTTTCAGGGACATCGTGTGTGTGTGGAGTCACAAACACTATTTTGTAATTGAAGTGATTTTAATCTTATCACATTTGGCTCAGAGGAACACAACCGTGTGCCAAAGTGATGACCTTAAGAAATCAACCAATGTGATAACATGAAGCATCGTAACTGTGGATAGATTTCCTCTGCAGCAGCTTCTTTCTTACCCGTCTCTCAGTCCGCTGACGTAGTTGTCTATCTGTGCAGGGATGCCCTGCAGGATGGAGTTCCTGAAGCCTTTGCTCTCCACTAATTTTCCATCATGTCCATCGATGACTGTCAGCTGCACCCCGTCTTCTGGTTGGTACAACTTCCTGCCGTTCACCTGTCACAACAGAGGCAGCCGATCACAATGCAGTTCAATCATCTGTTACAGCGCTGCACACTTTAATAATAGCAGAACTGTAAATAATACTTTCTATTTCTACTCTTTTTTTTGTAACCCGTGACCTGTGATGAGTCTAAGCTGTTGGACCACAGTAACTCTGCAGCTCCTCTGCTGTGTGTCTGAGGAGAACGATACCTCAGTGAAGGCAAAGTCCTCCTTGATGTGGAAAAAGCGAGTGTTGTAGGACTCCAGTTTGACCTCCAGGAAGTGCTCTGGTGAGTGCTGACAGGAAACAAGCACAGGAACAGGGTTGGAATTAAAACACAAGATTTGGCATTTCAATTCGAAGCCAGTTTTCACACACTGCAGTCACAGAGCCAAACAAATGAGATGAAATAATCACAGATGCAAATGTCACATTAATATAAAAGAGAGACTGCATTTTGAATCATTGCTGTGGGGAAATTGATATTTAGCAACAGGAAAATGTAAGAGGATGAAGCAGAAGAGAAGATCCAGCAGATGGAGCATAATTACAGTGAAAAGTATTCCACACAAATCTTGTAAATCTTTATATGAGTGAATGTGTACAGGAAGTGTAAAATAAAGTCAGAACAGTGTACAGATATGTTATGAAAACATGTAAACATAATAAACACAACCCTGTTTCCAAGAGGTGGGCTGTCAAATAAAACAGAACGCAACGATTTGCAAATCATGTAAACCCATGTTTAATTTAAAATAGACTAAAGACAACTAATTTCATTTTGAAATGGAGAGATGTTATTGTTTTATTAAAAATATATTATCATTGATGCCGGCAATATTTTTCAAAGAAGCCCGGACAGGGTCATGTTTACCACCGTGTTGCATCACCTCTGTTGATGTTTGGGATCTGAGGAAACCAGTTTCATGAGTTTTTTGAAGTGAAAAGTTGTCCTATTATCACGTAAGATATTATTTCAGCTGTATTGTTCATGTCCTGATGCTCCAGATGTTTTCAATGATTGACAGGTCTGGATTGCAGGAGGCCAGTTTATCAGCGGACTCTTCTACTAGAGAACCATGCTGTTGGAATACGTGCAGAATGTGGTTGGACGTTGTTCTGCTGAAATAAACAAGACCTTCCCTGAAAGAGACGTTGTCTGGATGGCAGCATATGTTGCTCCAAAACCTGAATATATCATTCAGCATTAATGCTTCCTTCCAGATGTTCAAGCTACCCATGCCATGTGCACTAATGCATCCCTGTACCATCACAGATGCTGGCTTTAGAACTGAGCTGATAACAAGCTGGATGGTCCCTCTCCTCTTTAACCTGGAGGATGCAGCGTCCATGATTCCTATCTCCCCGTCTTCACTGCTGAGAGACTCCGCCTCTGAAATGTTATACTAATGTTTATACTCAATCATGTTACTGATCTGTTGCCAGGTAACCTAATTAGCGGTGAGATGTTCAACTTGGTGTTTCTTTTAGCATCACACACACGTTTCCAGTCTTTTGTTGACTCAACTATTTTGAAACGTGTTGCTGGCATCAAATTCAAAAGCAGCACATCATTTTTTATCAAACAATATTTACAATACATAAATATATACAAATAGGTTGTCCTTGTCCTATTTTCAATTAAATATGGATTTTTCAAATCCTCATGTGACAATTTTTTGGGGCATTTTACACAACATCCAACTTCATTGGAAACAAGGTTGAATATTCTGTATGAAAGTAATTACAAAGTTAAAGATGACCTCCATATGTGTCTGATGACACGACGATAATAAGCATCAGTTTGTGCAGATAAAGTGCAACACAGCAGTGAGCTCACATAAGCAGATCTACATGAAACCATAGTTACTGCGTGTGTGTGTGTGTGTGTGTGCTGGACATTTTTTCACTTTGAGAAACAATTGTGGACAAAACTGTAAAATGATTTGGTAACACCTCCCTTGCAGGTGGAGTGACACCACACCGTCTTAACCACGACACGACTCAGGTGGGCGTGGCCAACTTGTTTAGTATTTCGTGAACACAAACGCACCACGGTGGTGAAGTCGGAGGACCAGACGATGAGGAGGTTGTAAACAAACTGCTCACCTGTCTGGCGTTAGGCAGCTTTCTGGGCATCGGTACGTCTACGACGGGCAGCTCGGCGTGTCGGGGGTAGGCCTGCGCCATGCAGTTGCTGGGCGGGCTGCCTTTAGGGATGACGGCCGTGATCTTCACCCTCTCGCAGCCTTTGAGGGAGCAGAAGGCAAACTGCTCCCTGTGGTTGTGGGCCTTCACCTTCAGGAAGAGCAGGCTGCAACACACAAAAGATCACACATCAGATGGCGTACACTGAAACACGTTAACACACTTAACACACACACACTGATATTTATCTTTGCTCATATCGGAGATGACGTTTGCTCACGTCATCTGAAATGAGCAGTAAACAAACCTCCAAGTGAGCCAAAGTTATTTGCAAGAGAAAACCAAGATAAGCATAAAAAGATGATCCAAACTGTCTGTAAACACCCATCCCAGTTGAAATGTGATCTACTATACATACACACAGGTTAGAGATACATAATTATTACATCATTTCATGTGTTTGCTTTCAGTTCGACTTCCAAATAAAGTTTTGATGACCTGTTTACATCGTTGCTTTGTTTACAACCAGCTCGTCTTATTTCTTGACCCACTGGACTCCGATGACGACAACTTTTATCATAACTTCTCCAAATAATGATAAAGACACAAAAATGTAACTATGATATTGCAGCGAACCAGAATTATCCATCTGCTGTGGAAACACTTCATATAAAACCGTCCCACAGGCTGACGGCAGCTTGTTTAGACTGACGTAGTGATCGCTCCGAAGTCAGCTGGGTGCAGCTCATGACTGTTAACAACCTGTCAGTGCAGCGGTTTTTTGGTTTTTGTTTGTTTGTTTTTTTAATAAGAGCTTATGTTGAGATACATTCATTTCTTTTCTGTATTGAGAATAAACAGATTTCAGTGGTATCGATAACAAACCAGCAAATATCGGGTCGTGTGACATCCCTGATTTCAAACCTTATGCAATAACTGTTAAAGTTTGTCACTTTGGGGGGTAGAACAACAATCTGACAACACAACACCGACCTGGTATCACAAATGTAGCTGATTCACAAATTCAATTATTATTATTAAATGAAACAGACACTAGGCACTATTAGATGTGAAGATGTATTTCAACTAAATGTTGATATTAACTGGTTCTGTTCCACCACTCCCGTGGTTCTGGTGTGATTCTATGTTGTGGTTCTGGTTTGGTTCTGGTGTGAGTCCATGCTGTGGTTCTGGTGTGGTTCTGGTATGGTTCTGGTTTGGTTCTGGTGTGAGTCCATGCTGTGGTTCTGGTGTGAGTCCATGGTGTGGTTCTGGTGTGGTTCTGGTGTGAGTCCATTGTGGTTCTTGTGTGGTTCTGGTGTGGTTCTGGTGTGAGTCCATAGTGTGGTTCTGGTGTGAGTCCATTGTGGTTCTGGTGTGGTTCTGGTGTGAGTTCATGGTGTGGTTCTGGTGTGGTTCTGGTTTGGTTCTGGTGTGAGTCCATGCTGTGGTTCTGGTGTGAGTCTATGCTGTGGTTATGGTGTGGTTCTGGTTTGGTTCTGGTGTGAGATTTGTGCTGGTTCTGGGGTGGTTCTGGTGTGTGTCTCACCCTGTGTCCCCCTCCCAGTAGTAGTATCCTCTGGCCAGGTGTGAGTGCTGGATCTTGTCCCTCCGGGTCGTCCTCATGAAGACGCCGGTCTTGCGGGTCTGCTTGGTGAGCCGGTTGTGGATGTCGGCGATGACGGTGAACGTGGTGCCTTGTGGGTAACAGAGTCCCACATCGATCCAATCGTTTCTGAAACACAACAAACATCGTCGTGAAACAACAGAACTGATTTATCCTCAAAGCTAAAAACCCGTTCTCACGTCCCGATAACAGGAACACCAGATTATTTCACATGAATTTCATGAATTATGATTACAGATGGACTAATTATCCGTTGAGGTCATTTGGGAAGAAAAACCAGAGAACATTTTCTGTTTTTTGCTCCTCCAGCGTCGGGATTTGCAGCTTTTTAATGACATTAAAAACTGAATGTTATTTTTATTGTTGGGCAGAAGATATGTGAAGACTCTGTCATGGACACTTGATTATTTTCTGACATTTCACAGAAAAAAGAAGAATCAATTAATACTCTCAGTAATTGATTCTGATCAATTCCTTTCTATTTATATATATTTATGTCCCTTGAATGTATTTATGTATTGACCATATATGGGTGTTGTGTGTCTGCTTGTGTGCATTTATGTGCATTTTGTTAAATGTAAATGTAACAGAAAAACTTTTGGGTTTTGAGAAAATGTTGAAGCACAACTTCTGAATACACCTGATCAATTATAATGATGTCTCTTTTTTTAAGTAATCTAATGCAGCATCTCATTCTCATCTTCAAATTGTAATATTTTGTTGGTGTTTTCTACTTGAATACAGTTGTATTAATGTTGAATTACAACTGTCATTTTTCAATGGTATGAAATGAAATGAAACTTAATGATAAACATCTAAACACTCTTATAATCTGCATCCTGAAATTAAGAGACAGGAAGACGAGTGTCTTTCTGAAACACAACAATGTGTGATCGATGTGGGACTCTGTTACCCACAAGGCACCACGTTCACCGTCATCGCCGACATCCAAAGTTATTGTACAATTCCTCTTTGTTGAAGTGCACATACACATCGGTGTGGCTTATTGAACTAAATTAAAGTCTACATGAACAATAAAATAGGACTTGCAATGGTTTTTAATGTAAATGCTGCTCTGACTATCAGTTATGTGTAATATGAATCTTTTATTTAGTGCCTTTCCAAACTGTTGACGAGGTTGGTGATTGCTCTGAACGATCAGGTTGAATATTTCAGCTCTCACTTCATAAAAGCGTGGACACTGGTTCAGTAAAACGATCCCAGTGGTTGCAGCTCTAACTGGAAACAATTATGCTTTAAAATACATCAGGACCAAACAGAGTGAAAAAAGCTAAACATTAATTCTGTAAATAACTGAAGTCAAAGTCAACAGTTCATTGACAAAACAACAAATGAGTCAGATCAAGATTCTTCATCAAATCTTCCAAAACAGCCACATTTCTATATATCCAGATAAAGCAGCTCATTATTTCATGATCCATCTTCCAGCTGTCGGCCTCACCTGCTGTACACCACAGTGGCCGGTAGGTGGGGCCAGTGCCGCGTGCACAGCCAGTGGAAACGCTGCGTCTCCGTGCGGTGCTCGCCAGGGTGGACTCGGCCCGCAGGGATCAACTCACATGCTTCAGATGATGCGTTTATACAATTGAAATAGCTGCCGGCCACTGAGACAACATGTGACGGGAGGAGGCCGAAGGGCAGCGGGAGGAGGCAGCATGGGGAGGCCGCAGGGCAGCGGGGGGAGGCCGAAGGGCAGCGGGAGGAGGCGGCAGGGCAACGGGGGGAGGCCGAAGGGCAGCGGGGGGAGGCCGCAGGGCAGCGGGAGGAGGCCGAAGGGCAGCGGGGGGGAGGCCGAAGGGCAGCGGGAGGAGGCAGCATGGGGAGGCCGCAGGGCAGCGGGGGGAGGCCGAAGGGCAGCGGGAGGAGGCAGCGTGGGGAGGCCGAAGGGCAGCGGGAGGAGGCCGAAGGGCAGCGGGGGGAGGCCGCAGGGCAGCGGGGGGAGGCCGCAGGGCAGCGGGGGGAGGCCACAGCTCTGTGGCGACTTGTTGTGAATAGATGGTTGTGAGCTGAACGACGTGTTGATGACGTGTTGAATTCACAGAGCTGCACAGCTGTAAACAAACTGCCTTTAAGGACGAGTCTGCAGATGCACATGTTTAACTACGTTCCTCCAAACGCCTCCAAAGCTGCTCCTAAACATGTCCAGAGGTTCGCCCTCTGCTTCTTCTTTTGTTCTTTAAATCTGTGGTATCATGATTTCAATTCATGTTTTATGTTAAATAAAAACTCTGTAGTTTTACGTTTACTTTTGTATACTTTATTTTGACTACTTTTCCCACAGATTACATACCGATGAAGGTAGTTTCGTGTCTTTTGATCAATCGATCCCTCCCATCACGTCAAATTCAACTTGCAAGCTAAAGTTTTTGACTCGCAATGAAAGAGGTCTGATTTGCAATCAAAACTTTTTTCTGACACAATAAAGAGGCTTCGTGAGAAAAATCCTCAGGAGCTGGAGGGAGTAGCGATGGAGAGGAGCGTCTCAGGGGTCAACAAAGGTCGCAGCGCACTTTGTGTGTCGGACAGAAAGCCGAATGACGTCCTTCGAGGGGAGACTCTGTATTAATCTGGTGTTATCGGACCCAAACTGTGTTCATGTATCGGACCAACCATGAATCAATTCTTATTTTTTTCTCAGTTTGAGAGGAATTCCCTGACGGTTGATCGTACTCAGAAAAAAGAAAGTTTCTATTTCACTTCTCATTTTCCAAAATCACTTGAAGTTTGATGTAACGTAATACTTTGTTATAAATTTCCATCTATCTCCAACAGAGGAAGATGAAGCTGTGTTAACTCTGCAGGACACATGAGTGATAACCACCTCAATGGCTTTTGCAATAAAGCTAGATCAGGATCTTTCTACTAATTACATGATCCAGGTCTCGGCATTATGAGATCTTTTCCATTAATGATGAGATAGTGAGTCGTGGTATCAGATACAGAAGTCATAATTATCAGATAAAACTTCTAAGTTATTTGTTCTTTGAAGAACGCTGCGCCCCGAACTGAATGTCTCTCCAGGGATTTTCTGTTTTTGGTCTTTGAAGGTGAATAACTCAAACAAATGAGGTTAATGGTCCACATTTTTGTACACTTCAAAGATGTTTAATGGCTTTACTGCAAGTTTTACACACAATAAGCGTAAGTGGAGCAAAACCAAAAGTACTTCTTGGAGATTGTTTGATCATCAGTGTGGACGTCTGACAAGCAGAAGCTGTGCTGAAAGTAGTAACAACATAAAGGAAGTACAAAACTGACTTTATTAATCAAAATAACTCCTCATTTCCAACCAGAAAGTCTCTGCTCCTGTTTTCATCACCAAATAAAACTGTTGACCAGAACAAGAGGAGAAACAGGAAGTGACGGGGTTTGTGGGAAATGTGGTCTTCACATTAAAATGATGTGATTAAATTCACACTGAAACTGAAACGGATCAGAGATGGGGGAGGGGGGTTAAACATGTCCTTCTTTATACACCTGCTATCACACAACAACAGTATTGAACCTCGGCCGTTGACATGAGACAGCTCCCTCCTCTCTCCAACTGCTTGAGGCTGATGACCTCTGACCTCTTGGTCTCTGTCTGTGGGAGGTTTCCTCCTGTTCTTCCTCCCCACTGACCTCTACTGTAAAGTCCTGACCTCACTGTTTAAAGTGCCCTGAGGTTAAATGATTTAAGACTATAAATGAAATTGAATTGAAGTGAGTCAATGAGACGGTCTTCCTCTCATCCTCTGGAAGTGTTTGCTGTAAGAACGAGTACTGTGAACAGCAACATATCTAATATATACTAACTCTCATGCCACTCTTCCGTGAATATTATCCAAATCACAAATCTGTCACACTGGCCCAATCCCCGTTAGTCCCGTTGTTGTTGGGGATGGAGGGCCGGTGGCCATCTGGCCCTTTAACTGGGCCTCCGAACGGACTGTTTTCTGATGCAGGGGTGAAAAAACAATTCTTTGTGGACTGAAACAACATAACGTGAAAAATGGTCCATAAAATAAATGAACACATTTTTTTCCAAGAATATTTTGGTAATCAGGAAGTGCAGCTTTTGGGATAATAAAGCCATTTCTGGTTCCAACAGATTTAACGAAGTCTTGTTTGTGAGCCTACACAGAGGATTCTTTGAGTTTCAACATTTTCTCATCATTGCTGTATATTTTCATAAATTTAATAATCAATTTCCTAAGACTTTTCTTTTCTTTTTTTTAAATAACTTGATTGACGCAAACAAGTGGTGTCCCATTTCCTCAGTTTAAGATTTTAACTGGGCCACCGGATGGGAAGTGGAAACACCACTCCTGTGAACACGCTCTGTGTCACGTGTGTCACGTGTGTACTGACTTGTTGAAGTTGATGAGCCACACGGTGACCTCGGCCGGCGCCGCCTGGTCCCAGTGGATGGTGTAGCCTTTGGCCAGCGTGATGACGGGCTGGAACTGCTGGTAGTGTTTCCTCTTCCCCAGAGCGCCCTCTAGTGTCAGAGGCCGGTCGGGGTACTCGTCCTTCACGATGTGCATGTTCAGGTTGGCAGGGTTACGAGTCTGGACGTAGATCTGCAGAAAACATGTTAGAAGAGAAATAATTCAAATGTTTAGACAAAAAAAACTACCATAATATTTATATAATTATAATTTTCTTCCCCCGATGTGACCTAATCGGTCACTGTTTAACATCCCAGGTGTAAGACTTTCTGTTATTCTATCTATTGACCCATTCAGACACAAGCTACCGGTGCTGCTGAGTGATCCTGTGGAGCTTCTGTGACTGATGTGTTCCCAAACACACCGCAGGAGTTCACGACTACAGTAGCTGCAGTGCAACACTCAGCGAGCTCAACCTGCACGTCAGAAACACCCGCTGCATGTGGTCATCGTTACACCCATTAACAACTAATGTGTCCCCGCCACACATCCCAACAATCAAAGCAGACACAGCTAAGGGTGCAGCGACTCTTATTGTCGCCACAGTCAGCGGGTCAGAAATGCCAATGTGACTTCGAAGGGGACGCAAAAGTAAACCTGAAAGAAAATCCCATCTTTTGGCTTCAGTTACCGAGGCAACGTTCAAGGTGTTGGAGAGCACCTTTAAAAGAAGTGAAGAAGTTTCCTCTGCCTCCAGCCTCTGTGCTCGGTTTCATAAAACATCTCCTGTTTCCCTCTGTGTGCTGAAATGAGATGAAATTACTGTAATTCTGCGGTGAAGGAAACGGTGCAGCCTCCAAGAGGTCATGGTGGGAATTCTCTTTTTGCACCGCATCGCAATAAGGTTTGCATTTCCTGTGTCCCACAGAGAAAGGTTGAGCTGTGTTATGATAAGGTTTCATGTATTGTGTAGCAGAGTGAAAATCAACGCGTAAGCCTGCATCGTTTTCTTTAGAAAGGGAGGATGCTGCTTCACCAGCTCGCTCACCGACCGCTGCCTCTCTGACTGATTGGCTCACTGCGATTGTGGCTGCAGCCTTTAACTGTTCGGACTCTGCGACACATTCATCTCTAATGGTTCCAACAATCCCTCCATATACGTGTCTGTGCAGTTATGGTTGCGCTGCCCGAACGTGGTATCGAGGCTGCTGGTTTCTTGAACTCCTGCGGGGGTGAGGACATATCGATCGGTCATCGAAGCACCGCAGGTTCAGACAGGGACAGCTGCACGTGTCCAGAGCAGCAGCAGCAGGATTGATTGTCTGACCCCACAAAAGACATTTATAAACGTATTTATGATTTCAGATCAGGATGTGAAATCACAATAAATCAAGGAGCAGCCTTGTGTCCGTGAAGGCTGATGTGAGGACGGCCGCTGGCTCACCTGAGCGTAGCGTCCGCTGCAGATAGCCGCCTTCCAGTCGGGCACGTCGATGCAGTCCGGGTGCCGCAGCAGGTAGTTGTCGTCTTTCACCAGGAAGGCTCCGGGATACTCGCTGACCGAGCCATCCGTGTCGTGGAAGATGGTCGTCTTGTCGCCGTCCATTTCCATTTTGTTGAACCAGGGGCCCGGCTCCCCAAAGAACACCCGCGACGTGATCTGCAGTACAGATGATGAATTTGTGTTGTTGCTCTGATGCATCACTCACAAAAACTCCTTCTGTTTTGTACCTCTTGTCTAGTTTTCTATTTTCACCAGCTTTTAAAACAGGTTTTCTGTTTTGATTTCAAAGAAATGTCCACTTCAAACTATCCCGATGATACCGTGTGTATTGGAATCACTTTCCCTGACGATCGTGCTAAAGCAACATTATGAATTTTAAAATGGAGATCTTAGGAAAACCTTTAAAAGTTTGAATATATATTTTCAGCTTTACGTCACTTACAATTCACAACAAATATCCTCAAAGGGAATCACATTTCATCTCCTCAGTCAGCAGAATATGTCTAAGACAAAATTCTAGACTCACATTTTTAGGGCCCGAGCACCGAGCATCGGCCCTATTGTATTTCGTAAAGATGTTGGTCGTCAGTCGTTCTTACGTAAAGTGATTTTCCTTTTTGGAGGCTTTATCGTATTCAAAAACTCATGAACATGGAAACACATTTGTCTCCCAGCGGAAAATTTCGTTTTCCAGTGGAGTCGCGAGTGGGCGTGGCCAAACGTCTCGAGAGCGCCCCCTACAGAGATGCCCCGGCGGCCACATTTACCTAAATTCACCAAATCCAGTGGACACGTGCATCACACCTGGACGCACAAAAAATTACATTGCATCATTACGTCAACTCGACAGGAAGTCCACCATTTTGAATTTAGTCTCCATTTTGGGCGATTCTGACACGTTGTACTTTGTCGAACTCCTCCGAGGGGTTTTGTCGCACTGACTTGAATTTAGGTTCTATGGATAGAAAACATGTTTGGGATTAAAAGTTGTATAAATAATTCGTTTCCGTCGATGTGTGTGCCCGTAAGAGGCGGCCATTTTGAGCATCTCGCCATGAAACTAGGAGTTGCTTTAAATCTTATGTACATGGACCGACCTTCTCCAAACATCACAGGTATGATAACAGCCCCGCCCTGAAGACACCTGTGGGGTAATATTCGCTCATAGTCACAGCGCCCCCTGTTGGCCACTGGAAATGACACTTTTCATACTTTCACATTCTACGTCGAGCTGGTTGATCCCATGAACGTAAAGTCGGGTCACAATAACCTAAACATGTAGTTGATGATATATTGAGACATTCGTTCGACTTTGTCAATGGGCGTCGCCGTGACGATGCGGCAAAGTTGGATGTCTCGCCGTGACACAGAAAGTTGATGTTTAAGGTCAAAGGATGCTTGAAACCTCACGAAACGTGTGACATAGATCCTGGGTGGTGAGACAATACTTCTGATGTGTTTTGTGAGTCGGCGTGGCCAAACGGCTCGCCAGCGCCCCCTGCTGGAGACAGGAAACGAGACAAAAATAGCAACTTTAAGCGGGGGCGCCGCACATTCGGGGAGACGGCTTCGGGGGGACGGCTTCAGAGAGACGGCTTCGGGGAGACGGCTTCGGGGGGACGGCTTCGGGGAGACGGCTTCGGGGAGGCGGCGCGCCGGAGTGCGAGGGCCCGTACATCACTGCTTGCAGTTTTAATTTCCAGTTGGTTTTACCCTCATGTCTCCAGATGTTTTGTGTGTTTGACTTACAGGCACGTGATCGAAGGTGATGTCGGTGACGTTGTTGTTGGGGCAGCTCTGCCACGAGTTGTTGAGCCTGAAGCCGAAGGCGCTGGTGTGCCGTCCGTCCAGTGCCGTGTATTTACGAAATGTACAGTTCTGCACGTTGATTGGACCATCATAGATCTGCATGCCGCGGATGGGAAAGTCACTGCAGGGAAACACACACACACACACACACACACACACACACACACACACACACACACACACACACACACACACACACACACACACACACACACACACACACACACACACACACACACACACACACACACACACACACACATAACAGCCCGTCAGCAAAACGTGTGATGCTGATGTAGAGATGTGAAGTAACCTGAGGATTGTGTTGTAAATGACTGTGTAGTCGAGTATCTTTGGAGTCATAAGTTCAAGTCATGTCTCATACTAAAAAAAGTGTTCGTAGCTTCCAGATCTGAAAAATAAGGCCGATGCAGAATGTCTTCAGCTGCAATACCAGCGAGTGGTGTGTGTGTGTGTCTGAGGGAAATGTGACTGATTATGTCCTTCTGATGACATCAGAGGAGCCACTCAACATCTTCACGGCTCCGTGTTATTACAGCTATAGAATAAACTATATTACACACTATACACACATTGTCAGAGGACAATTTGACTGAATCTGGATTTGTGAGAGGAGGCTCTGAAAGAAATGCTTATTATATGAATCTATGTTTTAAATATGCAATACTTACTGACCAACACGTAGCCTACACTGAAGAGCTTTAAAGACTTCTGACTGTTAAACTGAGGATCTCCAACGGGCCCAAAGATCCTTCAGGAACCCTCCGTTGAACAAAGACTCTCTCCCCAAACGGTATAACCTCTGAGACCAAAACTAAATGTTCAGATCACAGACTGAATATAAAAGAGTTCGTAGTTTCAGGTCTGTAAAATGGTTCCGATCCAGAAGTGTCTTCAGCTGCAATACCAGCGAGTGCCACTAGAGGTCGGCTCCAAAAAGCCTCCGGCTCCATAGACTCCCATTCAACTTCTCTCATCAAATCCAAAGTGAATAAAATGTGTCCATCAGTTATCTCGGTGTTGTTAGCTAAAGTCACTCCTTCTTATTAGTTTTCTGGAGGTCCATCTGAAAATAATCCCTCATTCATTAGAAAAGAAGATTCAAGAAGACCTGTTTTTGGGGGCGTGTCTGTTTGATTGACAGGCCTGTGGTGCAGTCAGGTTACAGCTATCGGTGGGCGGGACGTAGTATCGTCAGGTTTCCGATCAGATCGGTCAGATCCACCTCTGGCTCCTCCCCCTACTCGTCCAAATATGGTCACTTCCTGCTCCAAACCGCTCCGAACTAGCAAAGATGGTGACGGACAGAATCTGAACTGGAGGATTCATAACGTTCACAAACCAACGATGACGTCACTGATGGATGATGACATCACTGATGGTTGGTGACATCACTGATGGTTGATGACCTCACTGATGGTTGGTGACATCACTGATGGTTGAGGATTGCTCATCCCAGAGTACCTGTAAAGGTTACTCATTGTTGCCTTTGTATTTTACACAATTATAAGACCCCCTATGTCCGGGGTTAAAGTTACACAGGTTCTATTTCCTTCTATACCGATGACATTATAGCTTCTGTCTGATATCACCTCTTCCCTGCAAGTTATCAAAGATTAATTACAGAGCTATTATTCAATATCCGGATATGTTCAACCTTACTCTCCAGCAGGAGATCCTCTACATGAGTCGTCTGGGTTTGCAGCTCTCCCGGCAGTCAGATAAATTATTTTTCATGTTTGGCCTTCGTTTAACAGTGTTAAAATTATTCAGATGGATGCAGTTAATTATGTGTTATATAAAAATTAGTGTTCTGACTGAATTTCTGGATGCCATTATCAAAGTTAATTTGTAAGAAGTTGGAAACTGATTTCCGGGTTTCAATGAAAGGTGGAAGTCCCAATATCTCATCTGAGCTCTCCACCAGTTCAATAATATCACGAACATTTGGCTTTAATTTAATCCAATTCAGTTGTATTTATATAATGTCAAACATAGTAACGTCCTTACAACAGAACCGTACGACATCATGAAGAGGAACCCAACAGTTCAACATTTCCTTCATATGAATAAAGAACTGGAAGAAAAACTTCCGACTTCAACTGTAAAACCGAAACAAAGAGCATGAAGAGCCTCTGCAGAGCTGGTGGTCGTTTTCAGGGAGTTTGAGACTAAAAGTTACCCTTTCAATGCCACAATCATTTTATTCACTGTTGATATTAAACAATTGTGAACACAGCTTTTAACTACACTGTAACTTCAGGCACTATACTTGGATGATCAAGTGAATTCATACTCAAACCACTTTCTGATGTTTTCGAGGTCAGTGAAAACATGGAGAAAGTCTTATTAATAAAACTCACAATCTGTTATATGTTTTGGGGGTTGGGAAAAATAAGACGAGTGTGCTGTGGAGGCTGGTGAAAATCTTTTCTGTCCAGTGGTCTTCATGAAACGTTCAGCTCCGCGTAGCGAGAGCTCTTACGCAACGCTGTGCCCGATCTTAATCGAGCCGCATCAAAGAGTTTTTCAGGCCGAGCATGAAGCATCCAGACAAAAAAATGTTTTCTGTGGACTTTGTGTTTCCCACACAATAAAAGAATCTGTAATACGGCAGTTGAGACATTCCTTCTGTTCTCTGCCAAGTGGGCCGAGGCACATGACTGATTTCTAACATACCAAGCCGGACTCTCACACATACCAGCCTCTATTAAAATGCTACTCCACCCACCATCCATCGTTGGGCTATTTGACACTTTGGCCTGAAACGCGGATGTCAAATGTTCTCAGTTTGCTCCGTAATGAGCAGCAGCTGTGGTCAGTTTCAATTCATGTCACTTTTAAAATAGAAGTTTTTCACGGCAGAAACTCGTCCTCAGCTTGTCAAACCGTTCCTGCAGCACTTTTCTCCACATATACTCAGCGTGTTGAAACACACTTCACATATACAGTGTGACACGGGAGCACCGCTTCAGCTCCATGTTGGAGAAACTTGTCACTGTTCAGTGTCGGTTAAAAACAGACTAAATTCAGCTGGAAAGAGAAAAATATTTGGATGTCAAGGTTACGTGTACGATAATTTTATCATATTTCTCCCAGGAGTTAATGATGCCTTTCCAGAAAGTGAAGTTTGACATGGGACACATTACCAGAATACTAGTGAGTATGTAAACAAATAAACACATTAAATGCTTTAAATACAGTGATTATATATAGTTTTCACTTAAAAGCGGCATTGATTTTTTGTTTCTCAGATGCCTGGACAACAGTCTAAAAATATAACATTATCTTCCTATAAAATGTGTTTTTTATCCCCCTGATGTCACTGCAAGCACAATGAATTAAACCATTAATAAGTAATAAGAGGCTATAATAACCACTTACATGCCGCGTGGCAGCGTCCTGCCGGTGAGGTCGGGACCTCCGGGCCCCCAGATCCTGTTGTCCGGGAGGGGCATCCCACGATTGTCGCTTTCGCCCACAAACAGCGAGTTCTTCACCTGCTGATGAGAGCCGTCGTCGTCTGGAAACGTCCCTCCGCTGCACACAGGGACAGAGACAGGGAGATAATGATGATGTAATAATACCTTTAAATAGTGCTGCATCATCACTGCAGAGTTGTTTCATTCACCTCACAGTGAGAACCTCTTTCATTACACAGATATCACGATCGAGACGTTATTCAGGTGAATAAAAACTGTGTTTCCTTGTTGAGTAAATAAAGTGTTAAATCAGAGGTAAAGTGACCGTGAATCCACCAACAATACGATGTACAGGTTTGTTATGGATCCGCATGTAATGTCATCTCTAACATTAAATGATGTCATTAATTACATTTTATATCCCTTCCACTCAATAGGAAACTTCAATAGTGATGATAAAGAAATACCGACCTGCATGCCATGATAAATAATCAAAAACAATAAAACCTTTGGGCCTGATTTACTAAGATCTCAAATAAACGTACTAAATTGCGTGTTTATTACAAAGGTTTTCACATTTATGTTGCACCCGTTTTACAGCTGATTTACTGAGACTAATTGCTGCACAATGTGATGCACAATGTTTAGCTACAGAAAAGAAATATAAATATAACAGGATGAAACGCTGCACAGGAGATTATCAGCAACAAAGTCAGTGTGAGAAAAACAATAAGATTAAAATATTAAATTAAGAGAAGATGGAAAGATAGTTGACGAAAAATAAAACAAAAAATGTCTTAATGATAAAACGTCGGCACATAAAAGAGATGAGATGCCTCGAACATTGCCCAGCTCTCCGTATGATGATCAGCTGACCTGGTCTCATTCAGTGGGAACCTCATGAAGCTACCTGTGGAATCTGTGGGACACATTCAGAACCACGGACAGCTCACTCTCAGCTTCCTATCAGTAGGGAGGACGTACTTCATTTTTAAGACCATCTAGTCCCTGTTGAACCATCTTACAGTTACAGCTCGAGGCCCTATACACATTACATCTGTTGAATTACCTCCCCGTATATGAAATAAAATATGTGTAATGCTTTAAATAAGTGATGTTTTAATCCCATGAAAGTTTGGTCAAATTTAACAGCTGCCTGCTGCCATACCGCCGTTTAAAGTGACATGACAGAAAACGGTATCCTTGACTTCATCGCCACGACAACAATCGACTGTCACCGGGCAGCTCGCCTGCTGAGCAACAGTCAGTTCAGCCTCACTTCAGGCTCCTCCTGCTCTCTCACCATCACCGGGTTTTAACACAACCACATTCACATATTTTCCTGCAATGGCGCAATGAAACAGAGATTTATTGTTGTGTGAGCAGTCGTTACCAAGCTGCTGCACTGCAGCGGTAAAAATCCTCGTTATATAATCGTTAGCCTATCTGACAAAATCAACACAACTTCAGGCTGAAAACAACAGCTGGGCTCTGTGTTGCATTAAAAGTGAGAGAAAGTTGGTGACAACAAAACATTACGTCTTAGTGAGCGAAGACCTGCCTCACATCATCATCATCATCATCATCATCATCATCATGTATGAAGCTCCTTCATACATCCTGAAACACCAAGCTGGCGTTTTAAGGTTCACGTACTCTGCACACTGTTTTGGTAGAGTTTTGTTTTGTTCATTCAACTTATCAAGTGTTATTTATATATCATCCAAATCACAACAGAACAGGTTGTTTCATGGCACTGAACACATTAAAGTTCTGACAGCAGAACTTTACAACATTATACTGAGAAACCAACAATTCAACAATTCCCACATAAGCTGGGAGGGAAAAACTCCAACAGAACCAGTTTCAGAGGTGGGCGGAGCATCTGTTAACAGAACCAGGCTCAGAGGTGGGTGGAGCATCTGGTAAAATAACCAGGCTCAGAGGTGGGCGGAGCATCTGTTAACAGAACCAGGCTCAGAGGTGGGAGGAGCATCTGTTAACAGAACCAGACTCAGAGGTGGGCGGAGCATCTGTTAACAGGACTAGGCTCAGAGGTGGGTGGAGCATCTGGTAAAATAACCAGGCTCAGAGGTGGGCGGAGCATCTGGTAAAAGAACCAGACTCAGAGGTGGGCAGAGCATCTGTTAACAGGACTAGGCTCAGAGGTGGGCGGAGCATCTGTTAACAGGACTAGGCTCAGAGGTGGGCGGAGCATCTGTTAACAGAACCAGACTCAGAGGTGGGCGGAGCATCTGTTAACAGAACCAGACTCAGAGGTGGGCGGAGCATCTGTTAACAGGACTAGGCTCAAAGGTGGGCGGAGCATCTGTTAACAGAACCAGGCTCAGAGGTGGGCCGAGCATCTGTTAACAGAACCAGGATCAGAGCAGAGAATAAAAGCAGGTTTTTAACGGAAACAGAAAATAAATATAAAAAAAAAATGTCTAAATACTCGACGCACCTATTGGCACCCTGATTGGTTAAGTCGGTTGAAAACATCTCACCGATTCCAACCTCTGTGAGCATCACATTACTTTTCACACTGCATCAAAGCAGTCCGTTACCCAGTGCATCCTAAGCACTCTCCTTATAAGGCGTTTTCCAATTACTCACACACACACACAGAGAGAGAGAGAGAGCGAGCGAGAGAGAGCAGAAAATGCATAGAAGAGCCCTTTATTTCCATCCACGGAAATATGAAATATGAACAGTGATTAAATGGAGAGGAAGTCTTACCTCGCTAAAGTGAGGCCGATGCCATTATCAGCAAATCTAAACAAGAAAGAGAAGAAAGAGAGAATATTATCGTTGTGATCTCTCCGGAGAATATACACACACACACACACACACACACACACACACACACACACACACACACACACACACACACACACACACACACACACACACACACACACACACAAATACAGTCTGAAGGAGATAAAAAGTTATTATTAGATAGGGGTGAATTTCTCCCTTTAATCTCTGTCCGGTACCACCTGAGCTACGTGAAGCTCATAATGAGAATTTTTCAGTTCCTGTCAGACTTCGCTCACACGAACGTTTACTCTCTCATGTTGTTCACTGATTTTGTTTACTCATGTTGTTTACTCATTTTTGACTCACTGGCAGTCGTCCAGCCAAACATCGCCTCCTCTCAGCCAGGCTCCGTGGTCCTGGTTCTTATAGGCCACAAAGTGGTGGATGAGCGCGGGGACTCTGGGTTTGAAGGGGTCTGCGTCCTGGTGGGGGCCGTACCTGAACAAAGGAGGCATGCAGGGTTAGAATGGGATCACAATTACTTATTCATATATATATATATATATATATAGTTGTACAACACTGTTTCCAAAAAAGTTGGGCCGCTGTGTTAAAATGTTAATAAAAACAGAATACAACAATTTGCAAATCACATAAACCCATATTTAATTGAAAATAGACAACATATCAAATGTTGAAACAGAGAAATGTTATTGTTTTATGAAAATAATGTGCTCATTTTGAATTTGATGGCAGCAACACGTCGCTTCCAAAACTCCAGAAATCTCCTCGGTTCCCGAACGTTTACAGAGTGTTGTTAGAACAAGAAGTGATGCAACACAGTAAACATGCGCCTGATGTGTTGATGGTATCAAGTTCAAAATAAGCATATATTTTTTAAAGAACAATACAATTTCACAGTTTCAAAACTGGATATGTTGTCTTTGCAAATCATTGCGTTCAGTTTTAATTTACATTTTAAACAGCGTCCCAACCTTTTTATACTCGTCTGTATATTCAGGGATGCAAATGAATTACAAACACTCAGTAAACTTAAAATCAGCTTTGATGTCAGTCCTGGTTGATTCGGTGAACGTCGCAAACATTTATCCTCCAGCTACTGAAGAACAGGAACTCTATCTGTTCATGTGAGATCCATCTTTGCACACATGGTTTCCTTTCAGTTCTTCATGCAGGACTCGCAGCTGAAGCAAACGTTTGTCCTCCTCAGACTTGTCTTGGCCTCGGAGTTCGGACCAGTCCAGTTTTTTCTGCTTTCCTGCCTTGTGTTTCTGTTTCTTTCAGAGAAGCTGTAACCTTTGTGAGTAAGTACTCCAAGTTTCCTTGCTTGATAAAAAGCACCTGACCTCCACATGCTCCAGTGGTCAGGAATCATCTGCAATTTTTGAAACTTGAGCAGAGAGCGCAAAACAAAGTTTGAGATGAATGATTGTGGAAGAGAAAGAAGCAGCAGGGAGCCGGTGAGGAGAGACGGGAGCAGCGACTGTGTTGTGATGTCCTGCCACTCGGAAATGTGAGTTTCCTCTGACAGGTTGTAGCTGCTCTGTGCATGTCATGGTTCTGTTCAGCCCAGAACGTTGTGATCCAGCCCTGCGTGTCTCATCCGGCCGGGCGACGCCTCAGCATTCCCCAGGAGGAGCTGGGAAACGTTGCTGGAGAGACGGCCGTCTGGGCGAACTTAACCAACCTGCTGCCACGGCGACCCAGCCCGAAAAACGGGTACCAAATGGGTGGATGGATATACTGCACATGATGTAAGTGGGTCCAATGAGGCAACGAGGCCACAGTTCTAAACAGGAAGACTTGGATTTCACTAAGTGGTCTTTACTGTCGGCGTGGCAGGAGTTTGAATTTGAATCAGGCAGTGAAAAACGTCACTTGTAGTTTCATATGATGTCTAAGTTTGAGTCCTGTCATTGTGTTTGTATACTTCGAGCAGGACAGAATAACACAACCACTCAGTTCTTCTGTTCCGGTCCAGTCGGGACTACTTTCCATTACGAGCTGCTTTCAAGCGTTTTTCAGGCGAGGCGCTCCGTGAGAAAACTTTCTGAGAAAGACAAGACGTCTTCACTTGGTGAGGTCAGGACGACAGATCGCTCTTTTCTCACAGACGAGCGTTTCCACGTCTCCACTTTCACTGAGTTGATTTCACAGTCAGAGTAATATTTAACGCGACACTCCCCGTCTGTACGACACCAAACACCAACATCTGTCAGTTAGAGAACATCAACAGGAAACATGAGCGTTACAGGACGCTGAGTTATAACGGGCGTGACGTGGCTGCCGCTCGTCACACAGGGTGAGCAGTCTGACCTGGATCCAACCAGAGACAGGAAGGGTCTCTTGTCCTTGTTGTTGGCCTGGGTGGTCTTCACTCCGTTATCCAGGATCATCCCAGCCTGGAAGGGAAAGACAATTAGATTATATGTAAAGCGAATTAGACAATAAACAGGAATGATAAAGATTAAAGAAGTGTGAGAAGAGAGTTGTCCTTATTAAAAATCCTCAGGAGGGCTTTGTGGGAACTTTTAAATGCAAGTCAGGCTGTGTTTGCTCACATCTCCTACTGAGCTGCAGTAAAATCTTCTCTGTTTTAAAAATATGTCAAATGAATATTAATAGAATATGAAAACAGCAGTGTAGTTATCTCAGTTTTTATTTAATAACTGCCCTTTTTGTCGGGCTGAGACTGCTGCTAAACTTACACTTGTATTTTCCCTCTCAGGACGAGCACATGAATGGAGTTATGAAACTTGTTTATCGGCTTCTTAAACCAATAAATCCGTGTGAGTGGCAGCCGGCTCTTCTCCGACAGACACGTGTTGAACAGCTCAGCATCAGGTCGCAATTAGCAGCCGTGCATTCGCATGAAATCAGCTGCAGCTGCTCTCATCGGTGTGCTGCTGAACCTCGCTGCCCCGACACTGTTTGCGGCAGGTTTAATGAAGTCGACTGTTAACCTTGAACTGCTCATCCTTCCTTGTGATGTGCATAAATTTACACACGACTTTGTTCTGGCGTCTTTAGCAGTTTCTAAAAATGTGGGACTGGCTTCACCTGCTGCTGTTTTTATAGCAGCTTTCTTCGGCTTCGTGCTGAGCAGGTCTGACTTCTCTGTTTTATATATGTGGTGGAGGAGAGTTGGTGTTGGTGGGAGGGAACCCAAACAGCCAATACAAGCTGAAGAAATAAAACAACTAGCTAAAACGGCTGCAAAGAGCTGCAGAGAAGTAAATGATTCACGGTAGAAGTGGCAGAACTGGTGAGTCGCATCATATGAAACCAGTTGAATATCAAAAATATTGCTTAAAAGAAGTTCAAGGTGAGTGACGCACCACAGTTTGAGGCAACTGGAACACCCTGACCTCCACTCAAGGATAAATATATCAAATCCATTTTTCAAATGTCACTTAGTGGAGTGTTAAATCCCATTTTAAGATCGCATAGCTTGGTGCCAATTTCCCTTCCTGAATATGGGTCTGGTAGGTAGGTAGGTAGGTAGGTAGGTAGGTAGGTAGTTACTTTATTAATCCCCAAAGGGAAATTTTTTTCGCTACAGCAGCATTTATAGATACAGGAAAGCAATAAAATAACAGTAAGTCTGCTGATCCTCTGTAGGGAATCCTCAGTCGTTCCTTCCTGCTAGGCGTAGACCTCGGGTTATTTTAACCAACCAGATCGCGCCAAAACCAGCCAACGACCTACCGTGTCCACAAAACTGTTTTTTCCTGAGTACAGAATATTTTTTAGATTGTTTTAATGAACGCCAGCAGCATGACGAGGTGCTGAGTGTTTTTTCTACGCTGAACGTTCAGCGTTTTTTTCCGTGAGTTGAAAATTTTAACGCTGTTCTCGTCACTGTCACCAGCCATTCAATCACAGCGAAGGAGGGGCGGGACAAACGCGGTTAACCACCGACACTGGTCTCTGATTGGTCGGCCCTTCAGAGCGGCTGACTAATACGAACCGAGTCACCAGACTGAAGAAAAGTGAAGCTGTGAGCGACAGTTGGAGCAGCCAGGCGGCAGACTGTGGACTTTTAAATCACAATACTTTAACTTCTTAAATAGAATAAACTGATAAACGTCTTCCTCAGCCAACAAAGACACTGTGTGTGTTGCTGCTCTGAACCTGCAGCCCTGACTCGACCTCCTCTCTCACAAACACCCAGCGGTGGCAGCCTGACATGAGTTATGCTCCCATTAGGATGATCCAAATTAAAAGTGAAGACGGGAAGAAAAGAGAGAAGAGATCCCTGTTGGGGGCAGAGAAAGCAGGGAGTTAACAATAGCACTTCCCTTTCACCAGCGCCTCATAAATCTTTCGGCCGGGCTGAGCTCGATGCCGCCGGCGTCTCCAAACTCTCTGCCATCCTCTCCGTCCCGTCTCCCTGCTCTGACTCACTTTCTCTGTTCCTGTTGTCTGTCCTCAATCTTGGTTGTTCCTGCTCTTCACCTATTGCTCTTCCTCTCTTTGTTACACAGCAGGTCAGCTCTGATACACCAATCTCACTTTCCTCTCCTCTGAACGGATGAGTGAAGCATCTCTTTTAAAAACAATATTCAAAATATACTCTGACAAATTCAGCTGTCTTTGAAACAAATGGTTGCACTATTTGCAGGTATTTTCTTCCCCAACATGCTATAACTGTGAAAAGGTCAATAAATGTTAAGCTCTGTATACATTTAGAAAAGCTAAAAACAAGGCAGACCATGAATCGAGAACATAAACAGACACTCGCAATATCGTACATACGTAGACTGTCCTTGACCTTTAACAACCAAACTAATTATATTTATTTTGAAATGTATTTGTATATATATTTATTTTAATGTTCAGTGTCTAATACTGTACAGCAGGGGGCTCCAAACTGCAGAGGTGGAGTGTGACACACAGAGGTCAGAGGACAGAAACACTGCAGAGACTGTCACACTGAGCTGGAAGCAACCTGCTGCTCAGAAATTAGGTTAAATAATAACATAAATACAATATTTTCATGTGGACCGCAACAGAGGGGGCGGAGCTATAAAGAGTGTCTGTCACTGCCAGGGTGAGGGATCAACGTTACACTGCAAGTCAGCTGAACGCCGCGACTTTTCCAAATAAAAGCCCTCCGCTTTCACACAGGGTCCAGTTATATACTCAGTTTAGACGTAGACGTGTATCTTTCAGGAGGTCCCAATCGAAGTGGAAACACTGAATTTTACTGATAAATCTTATATCATTTAACCCGTTTGGCGACACACGAGTTCTGGTGCCAATCAAAAACATAAAGAAATGCATTAAAAAAACAACAACATTGTGAAATTTAAGCTTGGACACCGCTGCTGTAGAATAACAGTTTTATAAAAACACATCCATTGCTCATCTCAGTCCTCCCACTCACCCTGTAGTTGGAGTGAGCTCTGTTGTTGGTGAACTGGCCCATTGGTATGTGTTCAGTGTGTCCGGGGGAGTACAGCCCCTCTGAGGGGCCGGTGGGTATGTGGTGGAAAATGAACCAGAAACCTGTTTCCTGGAGGAACAAACACAAACAAAAACACACAGACACGCATATTAATTTATATAAATGTAAATCTACAAAAAACACAAGTGCAGATTCCTGTGTCGGTCATTGAGTTCACACAGAAACATCTACACACACATCACCACGGCCTCAGCTCTGTCGGCCTGTCTGTTTTTCTGTTCTATGCAAATGAGAAAAGTTATTACATCGGTGAGGATAAATGAGACTCCATCCCAGCCGCTGCATCCTTGTGAAATCCCAGAAGTATGATCATTTAATTGGCACTCTATCATAGTGGAAGTGCGGCAGTGCCTCTGTCTGTTGTCTGCTTGATTCTAAAGTTAATAGGAGTATACAGCCATTAATCTGACCTGGCAACGTGGTAATGAGACAGACCTCCAGCAGGAGAGGTGGAGGAGAAGGGGGTGGGGTTGGGGGTGGGTGGAGAGCGGGAAACTCACCTCCGAGCCCGCAGCAGCACAGTTGATGAGGTTGTTATTGGGGTTGGCGATCCAGAAAGTTGAAGTTGCGCTGTGAAGAGGAGCGTTGTGAAGGAAAGATAAAAAGACGAGTTTGGTTATTAGATTTCACATGAAGTGTTAGAAGCAGTGATGTCGAGGTAAAAGAAGAAAGTGAAAAAAAACAAAACAAGAACAACCAAGGAGAGAAGATGACTTTGAAAAGTTTTTACTGAGACCAGCGCTGTATGTATGGACAATGAACTACATGTGGTTGGTTTTTTGTAGTTGTACCTCGGCTCTCTTACGATATAAATATTTATATAAATTTAGTCCTGTAAGGGGCAAAACTCTGATATTTGTATGGTGCAGTGATGTCACGTTATAACAATCAATTATAAAATGTAACATCTTATAACGTAGACTAGAAGGACTTGCTTTTTGTTCCCACCGTGTAAACAATATAAGTACACACACACACACACACACACACACACACACACACACACACACACACACACACACACACACACACACACACACACACACACACACACACACACCGTGTACAGCATCCTTAAAATTGTAATCAAACCTCAAGCAATTTAAAAACAATGTACGTCTTTATTGTACAACAAAACTAAACTATTATTTGTACATACAGCTTTTTAGAGTTTGTGATTGGTCAGAAATAAAATATCATTCGTAAAAATCTTCAGGAGTTATTTTGGTGTGTTGTGATAGATATGAAATATAAACAAAGATTTGTGCAGTTTAATTTCAGGTTGGGAGTTTTAATGGGTTTTAAAAGTGTCCACAGCAACACTTCCTGAGTCCCACACAGCAAATTCACATCTTTGGAATAAACTCTCTGAGTTCAAATCAACTCTTTTTGCTTTGTTACATGTGAGACCATCAAATTCACTCTGAAGCAGAGTGGAAGGAACTCTTTTCTAGAAGTTGATCTTTTAACGCTTTTCTAGAAGTTGATCTATTAACTCTTTTCTGGAGTTGATCTTTTAACTATTTTCTAGAAGTTGATCTTTTAACTCTTTTCTGGAGTTGATCTTTTAACTATTTTCTAGAAGTTGATATTTTAACTATTTTTTAGAAGTTGATATTTTAACTTTTCAGTTGATCTTTTAACTCTTTTCTAGAAGTTGATCTTTTAACTCTTTTCTAGAAGTTGATCTTGTAACTCTTTTCTAGAAGTTGATCTTTTAACTCTTTTCTAGAAGTTGATCTTTTAACTCTTTTCTAGAAGTTGATCTTTTAACTCTTTTCAGGAGTTGAACTTGAACTCTTTGGGAGTTAAAACTCGACTCCCATGAAGAGTAAATTTACCTTAACCTTGAGTTGTTTGAATGTGAAACTCTTTCATAATGTTAACAGTCAACACTTAAAAGTGTGAATTATTTGACATTCATGGAGTTAAAATTCCATCACACTAAAAAGGTTTTAGGTGAAACTGACTTCAAGATAATCACATATTCGTGACAAATTTATATCTAACAATTATATGCAGTGTGATTATATGTAGTGATCAACAACTAAGGCAGCATGATAACTTTGTGCAACAAGTTATACATTAATCATTGTTTTAGTGGTTTATATGTTACGTTTCTACCTTGTACATTTATGGTTTTGAATGATAGCCCCATTTTATTTATCATTGTCTTCAATGAAATATTAATAAACAGCATGTTTTAACAAAACTAAATGTAAGTTCTGTCCATCACTTTGATGTAATTGGGTTGCTTTATTCTCAAAAGTTACAAAGAAATAACTAAGGCATGCTGGGAAATGCTAATACATCAACAAAGCTGCTCAGTAAACACTGATTAGTGTTGAATGTTGCTCCTCAACACTCAGCGAATGAACACCAGAATATTACCAAAGAGTCTCTGAACACCAGCTGGAGTCTAACTTAGAAAATAAACTCCCAAAATCCAACTCTTTGTTTAACTCCAGGATCTTCCTCTCCACAAATGTGCTGTGTATATTTACAGAAGTTTTCCAGGGATTTCAACCACGCAGTCTTCATCAGTAAATATATCTGCTAAGTTATCATGAAGTGATGTCACTTCATTAAAATATCTGAAGACCTTCAGATGCAGTTGAAAGTTTCTGAAAGTTCTTGAAGACCATTTAGTCCATTTGTTTTCAGCTGTATTTCTGATATTATCTATAATTTAGAAGCACATTGTTATTAAACATAAATGTTCTGAAAAAACAATTTGCAGCTCATTCATGATTGACGTGCTGACAGGTTCTTTGTCATACTTTCTTAATTTCACATCATTCTCTCGCTTTGCTTGCTCCAAATGTAAATTTCTGTCCACTGCTTATTCAGGCTGAAGTCTGGCTAAAATCCAACAGGCTGTGCTGTTCATTACACCTGTGTTCCACAATGGCACAATAAATAATATCACAAATTCATCCAACAACATTAATAAAACTCATCTGCAGACAAATTGTGGCAGAGAGGGTTTAATGTCTGCCGCAGCTCTCATCTTGACCCGTCGGTTAACCTTTCCTCTCAATTATGCAGCCTTAACAAGGATACACTCTCCTCAGCTCATCAGCCCCCCGCAGCAGCTCCGTCTGGGTGATAACAGAATTAACTCAGCGTAATCAAGGTCTCAGCCAGCCTCAATCAAGGTTCAGTCTACGCCTCCCCCCTCCCCCCCTCCTCCAAGATGAGAGGAGCCGTGTCTAATGGTTTAACAGTGATGATGTGAATTGGACAAAAAAAAGTCCGACTGAAAGTGATGACTGTTACAACAGAGACTGAATGTTCAGCAGAGTTCAGCGCACACAAACTGGGATCATTCAATCGTGCTGGAACATTGAATGCTGAATCATTCACATAGAAGTAACCGCTCTCCCTGCAGACAGTGTAACACAGATCCAATCTGAGGTGGAGGAAACTACATTTAGTTTCCAACGAGGGAAAAAATTTACACTGCTAAAGTTGCAAAGAAAAAAAATACTAAAATATATTTATGGTACAGTTCTGCTGCTTTTAACTGAATGAATGGATTTTGATTTTACTTCACTAAACACTTCACCCAAAGTACAGAAAAGTAAAGAAAAACACATTTTCACACCTCCCATTAGTTACATCTCTCGAAACATATAGTTTTGGTTTTATTTTGAAAGATTCACACATATGTTTTGAAATTTCTGCCTTTAAATCAATCCAGTGGAGGTGGATAAAACTTCATTTGTGGCTCTCACAGTTTTGAAAATGAAATTTTTTTTGGTGTGATGTTGTGTCGACTAATTCACGGAGGTGTTCCCAAGATATTCAGGTTCTAACAAGCAGTTCTGACACAACACGCTGGAAGATTCAGCCGAGTACTTCGAAGGGCTGTGCTCTCCTGGAAAGATGCCAAAGACAAAGCAACAAACATGGCCTTGATTTTGCAGCTTGTTTTTCTGTCAAAGAACTTTGGTAATTTTCTACCCATCCTACAAGCGCGTTACTTGTGACTGAAAGCACAGTGTGAAATCTACCTTCCCTGGGAAGATCAACAGACCTCATGAGAAGTTTCCTCGAAAGACGCAATTGTTACAAAACATTTCAAAATAACATGAACAATGTTTCTGGAAATAATGAATAAATTCACTTTTCCCAAATAAACTTTTTTAACTTCTAAACTTTACTCAACTTTACTCAGGAGAAAACGGACCAAAACATGCATGTTATAGACACCAAACACGCCAGTAATAAACGTCAAAGTGAACAAAGAACACTCATTCAATATAATGAGATCAGGTGCTGGAACCATGTTGGGGAGTGAACAGAAATAAATTATTCATACATATTGCTCCCAATGCAATTAATTTATTAACAACACTGATGAAGAGCAAAGTGCTCCAAAAATCACTGATGTGGTGTTGATAAATGAACTGATGTTGTGGTGTTAATAAATAAACTGATGTTGTGGTGTTGATAAAGGAACTATTGTTGTGGTGTTAATAAATAAACTGATGTTGTGTGTTGATAAATAAACTGATGTTGTGGTGTTAATAAATAAACTGATGTTGAGGTGTTAATAAATAAACTGATGTTGAGGTGTTAATAAATAAACTGATGTTGCGGTGTTAATAAATAAACTGATGTTTTGTGTTCATAAATAAACTGATGTTGTGGTGTTAATACATGAACTGATGTGGTGGTGGTGTTAATAAATAAACTGATGTTGTGTGTTCATAAATAAACTGATGTTGTGTGTTCATAAATAAACTGATGTTGTGTGTTCATAAATAAACTGATGTTGGGGTGTTTATAAATAAACTGATGTTGCAGTGTTAATAAATAAACTGATGTTGCGGTGTTAATAAATAAACTGATTTTGTGGTGATGATAAAGGAACTATTGTTGTGGTGTTTATAAATAGACTGATGTTGTGGTGTTAATAAATAAACTAATGTTGTGGTTTTAATAAATAAACTGATGTTGTGGTGTTTATAAATAGACTGATGTTGTGGTGTTAATAAATAAACTGATGTTGCGGTGTTAATAAATAAACTGATGTTGCGGTGTTAATAAATAAACTGATGTTGTGGTGTTAATACATGAACTGATGTGGTGGTGGTGTTAATAAATAAACTGATGTTGTGTGTTCATAAATAAACTGATGTTGTGTGTTCATAAATAAACTGATGTTGTGTGTTCATAAATAAACTGATGTTGGGGTGTTTATAAATAAACTGATGTTGCAGTGTTAATAAATAAACTGATGTTGCGGTGTTAATAAATAAACTGATTTTGTGGTGATGATAAAGGAACTATTGTTGTGGTGTTTATAAATAGACTGATGTTGTGGTGTTAATAAATAAACTAATGTTGTGGTTTTAATAAATAAACTGATGTTGTGGTGTTTATAAATAGACTGATGTTGTGGTGTTAATAAATAAACTGATGTTGCGGTGTTAATAAATAAACTGATGTTGCGGTGTTAATAAATAAATAAACTGATGTTGTGGTGTTTATAAATAAACTGATGTTGTGGTGTTAATAAATAAACTAATGTTGTGGTTTTAATAAATAAACTGATGTTGTGGTGTTAATAAATAAACTAATGTTGTGGTGTTAATAAATAAACCGATTTTGCGGTGTTAATAAATAAACTGATGTTGTGGTATTAATAAATAAACTGATGTTGTGGTGTTGATAAATTAATGTTGCCGTGTTAATAAATAAACTGATGTTGTGGTGTTGATAAATTAATGTTGCGGTGTTAATAAATAAACTGATGTTGTGGTGTTTATAAGTAGACTGATGTTGTGGTGTTAATAAATAAACTGATGTTGAGGTGTTTATAAATACACTTGTGTTGCGGAGTTTATAAATAAACTGATGTTGCAGTGTTAATAAATAAACTGATGTTGCGGTGTTTATAAATAAACTGATGTTGCAGTGTTAATAAATAAACTGATGTTGTGGTGTTAATAAATAAACTGATGTTGCGGTGTTAATAAATAAACTGATGTTGTGGTGTTAATAAATGAACTGATGTGGTGTTAATAAATAAACTGATGTTGTGGTGTTGATAAAGGAACTATTGTTGTGGTGTTAATAAATAAACTGATGTTGCGGTGTTAATAAATAAACTGATGTTGTGTGTTCATAAATAAACTGATGTTGTGGTGTTAATAAATAAACTGATGTTGTGGTGTTAATAAATAAACTGATGTTGAGGTGTTAATAAATAAACTGATGTTTTGTGTTCATAAATAAACTGATGTTGTGGTGTTAATACATGAACTGATGTGGTGGTGGTGTTAATAAATAAACTGATGTTGTGTGTTCATAAATAAACTGCATCGGAGCTTTCAGTGTGCTTAATTAACTTTCCAATCATTAATTAAACGGCCTAAGCTGCCATGCATGAATTGCCCTAATCTTTTGTATGAAAATGATGCAGTGTTACACTGTGGTCTTACATTAGAATGCATTGTCACTCATTCATGTGCATTTTAATTGCAGTTAATTTTAAGTTAACCAGTGTTTTTTTTAATATTTTATGGCTGAGATTGGTGGCTGCATCATGACGCCTGTCAACTGTCTGATTCACATCACAACTCAATAGATGAGAGTCAGTCATTTTTCATATGATCAACAGTTTGCATGTTTGCATTTAAAAGTCTTGTTTTAATTATTTACATAAGTGGGATTAAATATGTAGAACATCCACTAAACCTGTCAGTGGGATCTTGGATCGGTCTGTTGATGTGAGCTCTGCCCACTGAAGCCATGAAAATAAGATGGTTTGAGCCACAATTTCACCTCAACATTGATACCAGAATTGTACCCCAGGGGCTCATCTTTACCGACACACAGGGGTGTGTCGGCCATTTCCTCCCATTGCAAATTGGCCAAGCACAAAAAAAACCCAGATTTTTAAATAAGTTATTGTGGACTTCTTCTTTTTGATTTACATTAATATTCATCTGACAGCACAGATATCTGTATTAATTTTTTTTTTTTTTTTTTTCATCAAAGTGCAAATTCTTCTGATATTCTCTTTTGTGCATGTTTGCAGCTCAGAAAGCTCCTTTCACATATGCACCGGGCATAATGAGAAAATAATTATTGCTCCATTCACTGGCATGTGAGCAAAAGCAGCTTAGGGTAATGAAAATGAATATGAATATAAATAGCATGAATGCACTTTAGCTCCACAGGAGCTTAGTACACAGTATTTACCTTAAAGTCTCCACTCTTTCCACCTGTACTCTATTTTTTTCTTTCTTTTTCTTTTTTTCATCTCTTCCTAACTCTGTTGTTGCTGGTTAACACACTTGTGGAGGTTTTAGGTATTTCATCTTTCAACTAAGTTTCCAGAATTTGATTTAATGTAAAACAAAAATACAAATTTGGCCTTTTTTGCATGGCCTCCAGCCAGGTAGCTGAACATAAATCTTTCATTAAAATATGTCTCAGATTTATTTTTAAAACAGCGATGTTATACAGAGAGTGTGTGTCAATAATGCAGAGGAGTGGTAAGAAAGGCCGTGGAGGTTAGAGGGGAGGAGCGACGGTGATGTCTGGAGACGGCAGTTTGCATGGACGTAATGTCTGCCGTTTTAAAACATACTCACAGTCTTTCTGCACCGCAGACACTGCAGGTAAAATACACTTTTAATATTGTTTTCACTGAGGTTGTACTTGAGCTAAATGCTAACATCACCATGGTTACAGTGTCAATGCTAGCATGCTGATGTTTTGCAGGGATGATGTTAACCACGTCCTCCATTGCAGCTCAGTTCATCAGCATGCTATAATGCTAACAAGCAGGACATCTAAGTGGTTAAAGTTCATCTTGTGGGGGCCATAAGTGTCGCTGCTAAATTTTACAGGTATTTCTTGTTGTCAACGTGATGGTGAAACTAAAATATTATATTTGATATTAACGCCTGGACTGTCTGTCGATCGACATAAAAACGGTCATTGAACTCAGTCTGCCAACACGGCAAAAAACTTTTCAGAACTGTAACGTTCAGTTTGGTAATCGAGCTGGTTTCTTCTCACCATCCTCATGTTTCAGGGTGGTATTAAATTCATGGGATGTATTACTGTACCATAAGACAAACAATTAACACCAGCCCACAAAAACACATCAGCAAACAAACACCATGAGCTTAACTGCATTAAATAAATACATGATTTGGCGTTTCATTCTCTTGTATGAGAACGTAAACCGTTGTTGAATCTGTGTTAAATCTGTGTCCACAGTGACTATATGGGTCGGACTATGAAGCCAGATCAGTGGGTTAGACAAACCGGCCATTTGTATATGATTCTATTTCATTGTGCTTTTACTAATAAAATCCAACAACAGAGGCTGACTGGAGCTCTTTATGTTGTGGTTATAAAACCAACCTGCTGCTTTGAATTACGTTTTTATTTTTATTTCAATTTTTTTCCCTCAGTCCGTTTGACACCTCTGAGGCTGCAGGTGAAATGATAGAACTAAAATGTTCATACACGTCATGAGAATACATCTAATAGTACATTAATTTAATGAAACACACACGTTTAGGTATAATTAGTCAGATCTTCCCGTGAGCTCGTGATGGGAAGGTGATATTAAGTCTTTGAACTTCTACACATTCACACAGTCGGTGATATTATTTCCAGCTCTTCCTTCCATCATTTAGCATATTTTATTTAAATTATAATTGGCTCCTAGTTTGTAAAATGTGTCGCTCTGCTGTCAGTACACTTGTCCATGTCTGTCATTGGTAATTGGACATGAACACCTCCTCTTGTTTCTGTGAACACACTCAGAATCTAAAGCAGAAAGCCCGAGTTAACAGAGAAAGCTGAAAACCAGCCGTAGTACCGATTATCTCTGACTGAGAGTTTCCGCTTCGCTGAGCAGCTCAAACAAAGAAAGCCGGAGAATGTTCAACTTGCTTCATAGAACACCTCTCATGAAAACAACCCACAATACATCAAGCAGCTACAGGGAGATTTAGAAAGATAAGAAGGGACGAAGTAGTGTTTTACTGTTCTCACATTCTCCTTCGAATGAAATTCAAATACGATCTTCTACATCAGAGACAAACTTATTGCAAAGACACAAACAAACATAACTATCTAATCCCTGTTGCAGTCAGATAAATAAATGTAAATACTTTTTCAGACTATAGATGCAGGACTGAAGATCTTGAATGAAAACAACTAACTGCTGTTTATTGAGTCAGGTGCTGTGCTACAGCAGGTCTGCGGGGCCATTTAAGAGAACAACTTTACGTGTGTGTGTGTGTGTGTGTGTGTGTGTGTGTGTGTGTGTGTGTGTGTGTGTGTGTGTGTGTGTGTGTGTGTGTGTGTGTGTGTGTGTGTGTGTGTGTGTGTGTGTGTGTGTGTGTGTGTGTGTGTGTGTGTGTGTGTGTATGTATGTATGGCAGCTTGGAAACATCTTCACTGAATAGATTGACGCTTAAAAACACACTCATTAAATAAGCAAAGTGTTTCGGGCCCGGCACATTCATCCGGCTCACTTTAAATGACGGCACTCATCCTCTTCATGCAGCCCACATGTTCCCTGCTGCCGGCAAATCTGAGCATTTAAATTCAACACGTACACAACGACACCGGGGGACGAGGCGGGAGAAGCCACGAGGGAAGCGTGAAAAGCTCACTGGAAATTAATCATCATAAATCTTACAGCAGGGAACGTTGTTAGTGCAATCATGTTTGATTAATTTGGAATATTTGAACCATAGTAATACATACACTGGGACTTGGAAATCATTACAGAATACAATGATTCAGACAAATTGGAGAATCTGCCTCATTAGAAATGTAGTAAATTGTGCATTAAGAGGCTGTTATAATTGGATGAATTAGGAAAGGAAGGAGCAGAGAGTTAGAAACAGAAAATCCTTCCAGTACCTTCATGATGGAGAGCAGGAGGATGACTCCATATCAGTGAATGCCAGTGCCATTATGCACAACCTTGGCTTTTATGCTCTGCAGCTACAGGCAGAGGCAGCGTGCTGAGATAAAAGTCATGTGACCTGGATTAAACTGCTCTATATTCAGAGCTGCATCTTTATGCTTTAAATATAATGCTGCTCCAACAAAGTGATGGTTCAGGGGGGGAAGCAGGCTACCCTCCATTGTGTGTGTGTGTGTGTGTGTGTGTGTGTGTGTGTGTGTGTGTGTGTGTGTGTGTGTGTGTGTGTGTGTGTGTGTGTGTGTGTGTGTGTGGGCATGCAAAATGGTGGTGAGAGCAGAGCTGTCTTCGCCTCATGTCAGCTGTAGATTGTAAAATCTAGTTTTAATGGACTTCGGATATGAATGATTGACAACAAAATCTGCATTCTTCAGTCTGTGTAAAAACTCATTCTAAATAAAGAAAATGTGAGGATTTAGTGAGTTTAGAGAAGTCTGAGACAAATGAGGAGGTTTGACATCGTTGTTTTAAATGTGGTTCAGAACAGGATTTGTCTCTTTTGGAGTTACAGTCAGATGTTTATCCTTGAAGGATGACAGACACCGCTCTCACTGGAAGAGCTGGACTGATTCCAGAGGCCTGAAGGTTCAACGTTCCCAGATATCTTTCTGTTATCTGGCTGAACTCAACCTGACAAACGAAATCGCACTCAGCTGTCGCACTAAGCTGGTTAACAACTCGTTACGTCAACTCAGGGTTTCTTCATCCAGCTACGAGCGCGTTCACATAAAAGAGGAGGAGCTTGCAGCATCAGACCAATCACAGACACGGACGAGTGTACTGACAGCAGAGCGACATGTTTCATTGACGAGGAGCAAACTAAAATTTGGGAAAAATATAGGAAATCACTGACTGTGTAAAAGTGTGGCCAAAGTTAAAGAACTTATGATATCACCTCACCGTGAAGTACACGGGAAGATCCGACTCTAATGACGTGTGTTTATTTCATTTAGTTATTCTTAGATATATTTTCATGATGTGTATAGGAGTTTTAGTTATATCACTTCAGAACGAACTGGGGAGCAAACATTTTAATTTAAAGCAGTAAATTTGATTCATGTCATATATGTGCACAGATTCAGACCTTCAGTCACTCTGTTGGATGATATCAGTAAAAAACACAATGAAATAAAATCTATATCTCATAAAAATCAAGACCTCCACAGAGGACCGTCTCACTCCTCAGAGGACTGTCTCACTCTGGACACTGAGCTCACAGGATATTCTATAGGTGATGATATAAAATTGATTGGTCAGTGGGCGATGCTCTGCTGCTATCAGTTACCATGGCAATGTATCCTGGTTTAGAAGTGATTATCTTCGTAGTACTGAAAACCCGGAGTTACTTCACTGACTGCAAATCCTGCTCGGTAGTCCAGACGTCAGGAGTGTATAATGAGTGCTTCTTGAGGTCAGGTAATGTTAGAAGGTAAAAACCTCACACTATCTATCCACATCTCAAAAATATATTTATATCCCTTTTAAAACCCAGGAGTTTCAATTGAATAGAAAAGTATAGAAAAGTGAAAAGATGTAGTCTAAAGCGAGCGCGTCTTCAAAATCAGCATTTAATTATACCAATCAACAGCTCACTAGAACTCAAGACTCTCTGTGCTAATTTTAGATGTATTGTTGTGGAGGATGCACGTTTTCTACGGCTGCCACTTAAGGTTCACCTCCACATTAACATCCCACGTAATTGCATGAAGAAACGAAACAGGCTTCAGGTTTTCTTCCATTGTTTTTTTTCCTGTCACTGATGTTTGATCATGAGAAAATGTGAAAATGTCATCCATAATTTTAAGCAATAAAAAACAATTGCAGCAGCACTGACATCATGTCACCTCACAAAACAAGAAAGACCAATACAATGTGAGTGTGTACGTGTATTACTCACGTTGTGGAGACACAAACCTGTTTAACACACACATTGTGGAACAAAACTGAAGTCCTCATAATGGAAATCATAAAGTATTTGGTTTAAGTTTAAAGTTATCTTTAGAGGCAGAGGAAATCTGCAGTTAATCAATGTGAATCAATGAAATGTCCTCTGAAGTGATAAAAACAGGACTGTGTGTGTGAGAGAAGTAAAGACTGAATGTGTTGAGCCTCTGATCTTTCTCAGTGTGAACACAATTGTTTCTGCAAGCGTGTTTCTGTTGCTGCAAATTATTTGTTTTCTCGTATCTAAGAAATAAGCGAAAATTACATATCATTTCTTAGTCTCTGCACTTCCTCTTCTTGTCTGTTTGTCACATCAAAACTTAATTATCACTTTCGCGACATTCTCTGTCTATGTACTCATGGGAAAGTGTTTAATTCCAGATGAGCATCTTTGTTCACTTTATAATTTTAGATTGAAGAAATTTGCAGCATTTTCCATAATTATTGTTGAAAAGTGTTATAAAAAGTGTACGTGATCAAATTAGCTTACGGTTTATTGCTGCTCTCTGTTGTCTGTGTTTTACCTTTCCATCAGTTGGAAATATTCGACATGTGTTGTGTTGTTGTATCTTTAGTATCTTTGTGAATTTGTGTTTTTCATCCTTCAGGTTCACTGGAGATCTTTGTGAGGGTGTGACGAGGTTAAAAAGTGCCGCAGCTCTCGGTGTTTCACCTGCAGTCCTGGCGTGGGTTGGCCACGTATCCCGGATACGCTCCATCGGTGATGTCGCGGCACATTTTGCTGTCTCTGTCCGAAGGCAGCAGCGTCCCCGCTCTCACCATCAGACCCAGGCAGTGGTCGAACGTGTTCCTCTCCTCTGGACCGTCCTCCGTGAAGAAGCAGTGGCCCAGCGTGTCGTAGCCCACCACGTCCTTCACCTGGGAGGGAGCAGACATGTTGAACTCACTGATTACTGTCGGACAGTTTGTGACACGAGTGCATGACCTCAAACAGTCGTCAACGAAGAGCTCAATCTGCTGCCAAAGTGTCAACTTCACTTCTTTGTCACTTTCTGTGAAAATGCAGCATTATTTACCATCAGTTCAGAGTCTCTGGTTACAGACTCCACTTTGGATGCTTTTGAGAAAACTGACTGTGTTTTATGAAGGTGCTCTGATCATTGTGATGAAAGTTGCTCACCAAGAGGAACCAAAGAGCACGAGCACTAACGTGCATCACTGGCTGAGGCTCTTTAACTGTGATAATACGAAGAGTTCCTCATCCTCAGGAAGTCCATTCATTGTTTCTCGGTGTATCTTATTAATTCAATAATTGATAAATTACTAATGAAGATGTTTGAAAAAAGCCTTTTATGGTCCGGTGTACGTCACAGGATCCGAGAAACCTCTGGGAGTTCTGTCAGTGGATTTACTGCTCAGATGGGCAACGAGAGGGAAAGCTTGAGATGACAGAAGAATCAGTGTGTTTATTGAGTGTTAAACAGAGGACACAAACGCACGTTGATTTCTGGGTAAAATAATTAAAACTGCAGATATTTTGGAGGCTGATGTGTTCACATGATGAGGTCATTTCCTGTCAGTGTGGTTTGAAACAAAACGACTCTACACCGTCAGAGTCCTGACATGGAGGAACTTTATTAGTTTGTGTACTAAAGGAAGTTTGTTATTTGAACACAGCACGTGTCATTGGACTTTCCTGCCCGTCATTAATTGCATCTGACAATCATATGATTGTTTTCAAAACATTTTGTATTTTTTATTTGGTGAAAAGCTCCTCAGCTTGTGAATGTCCTGTTACAACCAGTAACGTTGTGTCCTGCTTTGTGTTTCATGTTGTGTGAAGGTATCTGAATGTGGCCTGCCAGCGGACGCCAGATAAAAGTTAGCTCTGGGCTAACTGGAACAACATCAAATGGCCACATATTGTTTACCTTTAAAGGAGTAGTTTGGCATTTGGGGAAGTATACTCATTTGCTTTAAAGCCTTGAGTTACATGAGAAGATCCATCCTAGTCTCCTGTCCGTACGTCACAAAATATTTTCCTGCAAGTAACGACTTTTTCTTTGACAACAGTTGTACATCATTTATAAAAACATGAAGTAAAATGAGTTTAGCAAAGTACACATTTGTAAAAATGATGAACTGACCAGCAGTCCGTTGGAGCCGTGGATGGTCACACAGCGGGAGAAAGAGTGGTGAATGGACAGACCGCTGACGAACGTCGGGGGGTCGTAGCCCCCCCTCTCGTCCACGTCTCCATCCATGTGGAAATGGACGGGATAGTGTCCCATCGTCTGCTGGCCCATGTGCTGCAGCTCCATCCCAGATATGTGAACTGCCCTGAAGCCCCGCTCCACCTGAGGATGAACGCAGCAGATCGCTGAGATCAGAGCGCACGGCAGACACGAACAAACGCCGACACACACACGTAATGCAAAAAGTATTACAGCAAAAGGTTTGCAAAATAAAAATACCAAAATAAGAGACGGAATGGGGGTGATGGCAAAGAAAGGGATGCTGACAAGAAAGGAGGAAGAAAACAAAAGAGTAAAGATCAATAGAGAGAAAGAGATGGAGAGAATGGAAAAAACAACTGAGAAATGTAAGGAGCAACGGGAGAGAAGAGGAGGGGAGAAAAAGAGAAAATTAAAAAATGGACAAGGTGGACGGAAATGAGAAAGATAAAGGACGTAATAATGATGAAAAGATTGAGACATCGAAAGTAATGAGAAAAGAAGGATGAATAACAGAAAGAGTGAAATGACTTAAAGGCATTTCAGAGTTGATGTGGAGAATGAATAAAAAGATGGAAAGATGGAAATCTAACAGTGAATAAAGGCATTAGAGAGCAGAGTGATGGGAAGCAGCTTCGTTCCACCAACCAGAGTCACTGTGACACCGATCAGGAGAACCACAATCATTTGAGATGATTTTTATTGCAACACTTTAAAGATTACAGTCTTTGAGTAAATGCTACAATTTCTTGTGGTTTTTCTGCATCTGGCCACCAGTCAACCTGCTTTCTACATCCGTGTTTGACCATGTAGTGAAAACTTTAAAGGGACCTTATGTGCTCACATGCTTGGACAAGTTGTAAATATACTTTAAATATAGTTGTTGCTGCAAAGAAGCTAGAAACTCTAAAACGTGGATGCATCACGCACATCTTCAACCCGACAGGACAGACGATTTCAGTTTCATTGTGGACAAATGAGATCGGTGTCTCCAATTCAGTATCTGACTGAATGTGAAACATGATCACGATCTCACCTTCTGTTCCTGAGTTATGGCATCACGTTTACAAGAATGGGCCACAGTCAGAGTGACCTTTGACCTTTGACCACCAAATTCTTATCAGTTCATCCTTGACTCCGAGTGAACGTTTGTGCCAAATTTGAAGTAATTCCCTCGTCGTGTTTTTCATATGTTTGGTGTTCACTGGCTGAGGACGGACAGACGGACGGACGGACAGTTTGAAAACATCGTCCACTGCTGTCGTCGTCGTAGGAGCAGAAACAAAGGCGCTCCGCTCAGCTGGTGACCAGCTAATAATAGCTGAGATATGAGGTTCTGATACACCGGTGGTGGTGGTGCCGCTGTGAAGGGAGAGCCTGCTCCGAGGCTTCATTTTGAAGGGCTCCGCTGAAGTCTCACTGGGGCTTTCCTGTGCCGCTGCTACGAGCTGCACACACACCCATGCATGAGAAATATGTGACATGAGGCTGTGATGGAAATTCATAATCGAATATGATAGCTCGCCCTGGGGAGAGGGAGGCATGAATGCTGCAGCAACCAGCCTCCCTTCCCCTCCGTGTTATTCTCTTCATTCCTGTCCGCTCCCTCGTCGGCCTGCTGACAGGCGAACACACTTCATACGCAGCCTCGCTGTGTGGAGACGTTTCACCGGCTCTAATAGAACTTTTATTCATACGTCAGCGCGTTCATATCTGATCGGTGGAAGTATTTATGTGTGCAAATGGTGACGAATGGTTTGCAATCATTTTTCTTCCGCCTGCACGGCTGTGAGGATGTTAACACGGATTGATTGCGCAACAAATCTTAATGAATTCAAACTGCGGGTCCATTTAGCCTTTTTCCAGAACTGCCCTCGGCAACACAACACAACACAACCTTCATCGGCAGATGGAGTCCGCGCCGTTGTCATGGAGATATATCTGTTAATTCATCCATCATCTGCAGAACAAGCTGGACCTCGAGTGTCAATTGTTTTAGTCCAACGATCCAGAATCAGCTTTACGACCTGATATGTGATATCTGACAGGACATTTCTTTCAAGCATTTGTGTTCCTTTGAAGAGGAATCCAAATTAATTAGTGATCTTCTGACTTTTTAGCTTGCAATTACTGTTTTTTTAACTAAATACCTGGTCATCAGTCGGACTTGGTGTCTCATATTAACACACCAGATTAAGATGGTGAACGTGGTAAACATCCTAATGTACTTCAATGTCAGCGTGAGCATGTTAGCATGAGGACATCTTGCATCTCAGAGTTATTTGCACGGCTGAACACCATTATTTTTGTATGACTTTTTAACCCCAACATAGTTGGATCCATCTCTCGTACTCGTGGCGTTGATGTACTTTATTCTATGACAGCAGTAATGCTAACATTGTTACATTTAATAACTCATCATTGTAAATTCAAGTTATTTGAATTTTAAACTTTCATGTCAAGTGTTGATTGAAGCTGAAAAATTGACTGATAATAATCTTCGAATTTGATTCTGTAAAATAAACCAGCATTTTGGTCATATTTGCCATCTGAGCCTGATGTTTTTGTCTAAGTGCTGTCAGAGCAGGATGTACTGGGAGGTGGACCGGGTACGCCTGGTACACGCCGGGTACACGGCGAGTACACGCCGGGTACGACGGGTACACGGCGAGTACGACGGGCCGGCCCACTTTTCAATGGGCAGCTATCCTCTGGAGATAAAGAATACAAGATAAATGAGCCTGGGATCACTGGGACATCGTTACTGAATCAAACCCAAATCATGTGTGAGAAACACAATGTGTTCAATGCAACTAATTCATCTGAATTCAAATTCTGTCACACATCTGTCTTCGATCGCAGCTCTGAGCAAACATCAGAAATACACAGTAAAATAAACGCAGAAAAATAAATATCAAGGTATTCGCTTTTTTGGGGGAAATTGGATCTGGTTCTTTTGACTGGTTCCACTAAGCTCTGATCGGAGGCAAAAGTAATTTCAGATAATAATCATAATCATCATAATAAAGCCTTTAGTAATACAGCAGCATACTTTGTTGTATTTGCAGAATTAAATCAGCAACTTCAACAAAAACAGAGAAATCTGCCTGTTTTAAAACGCCAGGCTGAAGGTTACTGTTAGAAATGTGATGTTTGACCCGTCTCTGTGTCTGTTCATCAGCAGGTGCAGAAACAAGCTCCGACTCTGTTAACGAGTACTGATTCCATTTAAGAATTTAGATGTTAACGTTGCTTCAAGCTGATTGCGAGAAGAATTGACGCTCATCGTGGAGTGTGATTCTTTAATGCGCAGCTGGTTATAAAAAAACATGATTGGAAGGTGCTTCAATATAACTAATAATGATCAACCTTGGAAAAAAAAAAGGTTTTAACTTTAACTAACCAAGATTGTTAATGTCCGCTGCTAACGTGATTAAACTTCTTTGTTCACCACATTAACTGAAGATTAAATAAAAGCCTTGATTTTGTTTAATAATCAGGCAGAAACTTGTTGATGGGACCAAATCCACCACCCAACGTCATCATTACTGCTTCTTGTTAAACAGGCCGTTGGATGTCACCTCTGACACACTAAATGGTCCGTATGTTCTTATCTATCACCAACCAAGAATAATGTTAGATGGTTCAGCAAAATCCCTGATTATGTTCCATGAAAAAGATTTTGAAGTCGTGGTGTCTATAGTATCTCGCCTCTACATTAGGCAACAAGGTTAAGGAGAGATCGTGTTGAAAATCAGTAAAGAAACCTTTCATCACTCATTGCTACACTGGACGTTGGCATTGGACCGTAACAGACATACTTTTTTAGATACTGGCCCATGTTTTGTTTTTGGTATTTTTTGTGATATCAACCAACCAGACACTCCAACCTCTTCACTAAAGTAAGATAACTCCTCTGGTAGGTAGGTAGGTAGGTAGGTAGGTAGGTAGGTAGGTACTTTATGAATCCCCGAGGGGAAATTTTTTTCACTACAGCAGCATGCAGAAGCAATAAGATAATAATAGAATAAAAACATAAATGAACAGATTAGCATCAGATTAGCTGCTGAAAGAGAACAATCTCAACTGCAGGTCCACCTCCCCGGCTTGTTCTGTAGATGTGGACATATTAGACAGCGCTCACTTGCAGATTAAGTTTGGAACAATAGCTGTTCAAACTTCCTATGTTCTTGGAAATTTAGGACTCATCCAAGTTGACCTAAACGTTTAAAGTGAATAATTGGAGCTGAAATTACTCTTTAGCTGTCACAAAAAATGCAACAAATCACACCTCAGCGCTCATCTTCAGCGTGGAGTGACTCCTCGTGGAAACAGGTTCAGAAGTGAACCAGCTGGTGGTCTGCTCTGTAAATGACACGATTATAAGACAACAGCGTACCTTCAAATGTCCCCCAAATGTGTCGAAGTCGAAGAATTTGCAGGCCTCGATGCCATAGCAGCCAGGCTCCATCTCACCGCGGAGCAGGATGTTACGACTCAGCAGGCCCACCTCCGCCCTCATGTCCACCCCGTCCACCTCCTCACCCATGTGGACGAACTGGGCCTTACCTGCACACGCACGCACACACACACACACACACACACACACACACACACACACACACACACACACACACACACACACACACACACACACACACACACACACACACACACACACACACACACATATATATTACTATCAGTTCAGCAAAATGATTTACAGTCATTTACTGCAAACGTATTTTGACAGTAAGCACTTGTCAGATCAAAAGCTTTACCCAACTTTAAACTAAAACTTCCTTATGAGGATTATTTCGCACATGTCACAATATGACTGTGTAAACGGAATTATGTCCCCATACAACGCGGTATATCACAGCAAAATGTGAAACATCCACACTTTGGCCTCTCTAGGCGTGACAGTCTCACGTTTTCCTGTGGAGGACGAAAATGAAACCTACTGCATGATTCAGCCGTGTGATTAACAGGAAAATGTAACTCTCAGGAAGGGTTCCTCCTAATACTGCTGTAAAATGCTGTTATTTTCACGCTTACATAACGTGAATCGTCTAGAGAGGCCAAAGCGTGGCTATCTCACGTTTTGCCGTGATACCGGGTTGCCCCATAATGTGTGTAATATAAGTACACACACACACACACCATACCAAAGCTCCGGCGCTCAACATTTAAAAATGAAAATGAACACGGTCGTGACATCTGTTGACGTCCAGATACGTATCTGCTGACAGGCCGTCTGAAGCGTCACCGTCTCTTCAAACACAGCGTTCAGAGCTGAGTGCCGTCAGAGCAGCTGCTCGTTCTCACCAGAAACCAAGCAGACTGCAGATTGCTGTCGGTTTGCTGCGTGCGCCCGCAGGCGTGTGGCTGTGCAGATGTTTCACATAATTGCGATGGAGGACATAACGGTGGAGCTGAGTCAGAGTTTGTAGCACAACTGTTTCTTTTTAAAGGAGAAGGAGCAGGCAGCACTATAATTATGGTGAACAGAGGCAGAGAGGAGAGCTGACCCAGAGTTAGAGTGCATCACTGAACTGCCCAGATTTAGAAAGCCAACCATTCCTCCACCTCCACTCTGCCCACACTCACAGTAAAGTTACACAAAGATTACTCAGACTGAAAGTTTCTCCTCGTGATGAAATTCTCAAGAAAATTCTTTGATTGAGACGTTTTCTAAGAATTTCCCCTTAAAGCTTGGATCCTTGTAAAAATCAAAATTATTCACAAAACATCTTAACCTTTGGAGAAGGACGGAGGACTTTTAAGAGGCTGAAAAATGTCTTAAGCAGTGTAGAAGAAGGTCAGAGAAATATTCTAACGTAACAAGAATCTGACTGGTTTTAAGATATTTTACAAAAATCCACTACCTAACATTTCTCTTGCTAACTTCAGTGCTAACAGCCTTTCCCATGAATCAGCAGTTGGCGAGCTGGAGTCAGGAACTGCAGCATTTATTCACTGACAAACAGCCTGAACTCTGCACACCTTGTACTCTGGTATCCGGTCAGCAACATCCCTGTCACACACATGCTCTCTCTCTCTCTCTCTCTCTCTCTCTCTCTCTCTCTCTCTCTCTCTGTCTCTCTGTCTCTCTCTCTCTCTCTCTCTCTCAGCTGTGAAGAACCGCCTGCACGCTGTTACAACGGAAGAGGAAACCCTGCGAGTGGAAGTAGGAAGTACACATGTTCAGTATGCGTATCAGGCACCAAAACACTGCACATCAGCTGGACTGGCTGCATCCTGATCACCTCGTTAGGACTTCATCCCACATCCCCGCAGGGTCGTTGGGTCGGGGGTCAGGGCCAGAATAAGAGCGTCTCATCTTATTAAGGCAACTGCTAGAAGCCACAAGGAGCCGAACCTCCAACGCAACCCGCAGCGACAGAGTGAGCTCATGACCAACTCACACCTCCACCTCACTGAAAGGCTTTCTCTCCAAAGTTAGTGATTAATTAACTTGTGTACTAACTGATAGAGTAGTTTTAATTAGTGCTAATCCACACGGTCTTTAATAGATGAAATGCTGATGTGTAACTGTTCCCTGTAGTACCTGTACCGAGCAGAGGATTCGGTCCGTTCTGTTCCCCCGACGGGTCACAGAGATTTCTGCTCCACACAAGGTGATCAGGTCTACACAAGTAAAGAACATTTAAACTGCAGCACCACTGGATCGAAACCAGTGCATTACTGTTGTGTTGAAAACATCTGGATGGGCGTTCTGAAAGCTGCAGGGTGAACACAGTTCAGTTCCTTTCTTTCCTTCTCTCTTTTTAAAACAGGTTTGTATTGATTTGTTTTAAAACTGGTTTTGTGAACTGACTGAATTGTCGTTGTGTTGTTGCTCAATGCACACACACACACACACACACACACACACACACACACACACACACACACACACACACACACACACACACACACACACACACACACACACACACACACACACACACACACACACACACACACACACACACACCTGCAGGTTGTGTGTGCATCGGGACACATTGTCTCTGGTGAACGTACAGCTGTTCTCTGTTTTATAGCTCTGACTGTGTTCTCTGTTTTACTGAACATCAAACATGTAGCTTCAACAGTAACTACTGAAATTACAGAGAAATAATTGATGTGCTTGTAGTTGGAAAGCGAGTTTGTATTCAGGCTTTGTGCCTCCGTGTGCATTTGGACACAAAGAGGAGGCTGCTGACCACGTGGAGCCGAGCCGACCTGATGCTGGATCAGTACCACGGACCGTTCATCAGTGTTTTATCTTGAAAATGCTGAAAGATGTTTCTTACCTTCACTAGCTGCTCCTCTTGCGTTTGCCTGCACTCTGAACTGCCGCGTCTTTAAAATGCATATTTGAATTCTAACTCTATTCTATTTTATTGTTTTGTCTTGTGTTTAATTTCATGCATTTTTATCTGTTCTTATGCATTTTATTTATTTTCTATATTTTTGAATGTCTATTTTTATGTGCAACGCTGCAGGTCATTTTCTTGCTGTAAAGCACTTTGAGCTGCATTTCTTGTATGAAAGGTGCTACACAAATAAAGTTATTACTATTATTATCATTATAACATGTTAACATTGAGTCATTATTTTGTTTCTGCGGGAGACGATGAAGCCCCAAAGCGTGGGCACATGTAGTTTGTGTGCAACACTTTATGCTTCCTATGTACTGTGTGTATGTGAGTCCTCTGGTTTCATAAAGAGCACACAATGAATTATAAGACTAGGAGCATTATTAGCATCATTGGACTGCAAATTCACCACATATTATGAATTATTATGACGTTGACGAAGCTACTGTTTGTCAATGAACTTGCTGAAGTACACGGGAGAATAAACTGTTGGCACGACACAGTTTGAACAGGTTCTGACTGTCCGATTGATTCATGCACAACAGCCAGAATCATTTCTATATTATCGAACAACAAGTCGTATCTTAACCTCCACCTCCACCTCCACCTGTCACACTGGGCCTCAGCAAGTTTCCAAGTTTTGCAAAGTGTAGCTCGTCTGAAGGACAATTTCCACCTCAGCCAGATGATGGTGAGGAAGAGGAGAACAAAGTGGATCCAATTAAAAGCAGAGACAAGAAGAAAGAACAGCAAAATAACACTGTAAGTAAAACAAAATAAAAATGGCAGAGACGATAACAGCTCCTTTCCTCATGTCTTCCACTCCTCCACATTCACATCCTGAACGACACAAATATGCTGATTAGGAAAAATAAAGTGATGCCAGGAAAGAAAATGAAATCAAAGAAATATTGGAGTGTGAAATCTGAGAGACCTAAGAGCACACACCCACACATGCTAAATCTCCTCTCTACTCCTACTCCCTGCACCAGCACCGCCAGAACTTAAAGTACAAATGAACACTTTCATTTCCACTTAGATTAAAAACATCAAACAGACCAGGCTTAAAAGGCGCCGGCTGTAAGTCTGTCACATTGTATGTGCTCTTTTGGGAAGGAATAACCAGTCTTTTCTTTTTGGTTTTTTAGCTCTAATGTACAGATTCACTTTTTTAAAAGGTTGCGATTGCTCATAAATTGATAAATAATTCCTCATTGGCTGTTTGCTAGGACATCATTATAAATAAGCTGTTCAACAAACGGCGTTAGTTCATGTCCGCCCTCAATAGAGAATCATTTGCAGTCGTACCATCCAAGTGGGTGAAGACCTCGGTTTAATGTTAACCAATCAGCATGCACCGAAACCGTCCCACACTCTGCCACGAGGAGCTGAGCGTTTATTCTGCTCCTTTTCGAGTTTTCCGGTCAGCAAGAGTTGACAAATATTAAGGCTGCGCTCCTCACTGTCACCAGCCGTCCAATCACAGTGAAAGAGGGGCGGGACAAACACGGTTAACCACCGTCACTGCTCGCTGATTGGTCAGCACTTCAGAGCGGCTGCAAATGCTAAAACGAGCCGAGTCACCAGAATGTATTCAGAGAAGAACACTGAAGCTGTGAGCGAAGCTAAACCAAACTAGGACTGTTTCACAAAGTCAACTACGTGTTCAATATTGTTACCGTGAGGACAAAAGTCCACCTTCTGCTGCAGTTATGTATGTACCTGTTCTCATTTAGTGAAGAGGACATGCTGGTCCTCCAGAGGCTGCTGGAGATAATCATATATTCATTTGAGCTTCCAGCATCTGATGGAGACACAGAAACCAGAAGATTGAAATGTTTTTTTTTTCTATAGGTAATGAATGTAAAGTTAGATTGGATGCACCCTCTAGTGGATGGGAACCAAAAATGGTGACTGACTTAGCCTGTAGTTGAAATTATAGCATGTTTATTTCTGATTTTAGCGTGAACATAGTAGCATGTTTTTCAACTCTGTTTTTGTTGTCATTATTTGCACGAAAGATCCGTTATAAACTCTATATAACTATTCTAACTGGTCTGAACCGCATTTTAACCTCAGACTGGATATAAAAGAGTTCGTAGCTTCAGGTCTGTAAAATGGTTCTGATGCAGAAGTGTCTTCAGCTGCAATACCAGCGAGTGCCACTAGAGGTCGGCTCCAAAAAGCCTCCGTCTCCATAGACTCCCATTCAACTTCTCTCATCAAATCCAAAGTGAATCAAATGTGTCCATCAGTTATCTCGGTGTTGTTAGCTAAAGTCACTCCTTCTTATTAGTTTTCTGGAGGTCCATCTGAAAATAATCCCTCATTCATTAGAAAAGAAGATTCAAGAAGACCTGTTTTTGGGGGCGTGTCTGTTTGATTGACAGGCCTGTGGTGCAGTCAGGTTACAGCTATCGGTGGGCGGGACGTAGTATCGTCAGGTTTCCGATCAGATCGGTCAGATCCACCGCTGGCTCCTCCCTCAGCTCGTCCAAATATGGTCACTTCCTGCTCCAAACCGCTCCAAACTAACAAGATGGTGACGGACAGAATCTGAACTGGAGGATTCATAACGTTCACAAACCAACGATGACATCACTGCTGGTTAATGACATCACTGCTGGTTAATGACATCACTGATGGTTGATATCCACATTACAGGGAGGTGTTTTGTTATCACCACCCACAGCACGCTCTCCTGCAAGGCTAGCTTGTAGCATGCTAACCTAAGTAGGAGAATCTGCAACACAATACATGGATGTCTCTAATGACGTCAGTGCTGCTAATTCTTCATTCTTTAGTTATTTTTTGAGTGCTTTAAAGTTAATGTCTTGCAGATTGTCCCTTTAATTCCCATGGTGTTTAAGTACATGTTACATAATTGTCTACTCCCCCAAGAATGGAGTTTGCGTATTTGGAGAGAGTTCCTCTTGTAAATACTGCAGAGTTTTTGTTATTTATTTGTTGGGAATGCTCGGCTCTCCGTGGACGTTTTCCAAACTTTAATCTCCTGGTGCAAACTGAGCCAGAGAGATGCAGCCTGGCTTTGTGAGGCCCCAGGCCATCGATCCCCTCCACAACAACGTTTTCTACACTCATAATCATTTATGCCATTTAAGAAGTGTCAGAAGTTCAACATGTAACACGCAGGCACGAGTTGTTGAACTCAAATTCATAAATAGCCCTGGGCTGTCTGTCTCCCTGGTCTTTCTCATTTATCTCCCAGCCAACAAAAACAAAAACAACTCCCCCTCCCTGTTTGTCTGTAACCTCCAGGGTGGGGGGGGGGGACTCGATTATCACTGCATGTTCAAAAACGATGCTGCAAAATTGGCTAGCGAGCAGGAATTAATGAAAGGGATTACAGTCCCACGGAGACTGACAGGAGCTCTGAGGAGAAGCCTCGAGCTCACAGAAGTAGGATTTCCATTTGAGATGGCAAACCACCGGGTGACGTCAGAGAGCCAGTGAAAACAGAGTGGATGATGATGGGGGTTATTACAGACTGATCTTCCGATGCAGCCAGGCAGGAGAGAAATGAAAGCAGCTTAGGCAGCAGTTTGAACATGAATCCCGGAGTCCTAAATTCACAGCGGAAGAAATGCAAACTTGACTCTTTTTTTTTTTTTTCACGAGAGGAAATGTCACGTCGTGTTATTGCTGACTTTTAGTCGCTGCGGGCATCGAGACTTTTTCCAAGAGACAAAGACAAAGGCTGTTTAAATTCCTGCAGGAGGACACTGAGGGCTGAAGAGGCTCACCTTAAGAACTGAGCTGAACGTGTGTTATGCAGTTAAATGGAGAGAAAATCAGTGTGTGTCCGTGTGTGTGTTGATATTGGTGTGCGTGCCAGCATGAATGGGCTCAGTCAGGAACACACAGTCCTCCAGGATGCAGCCTGAGACTTTCTCTTGGCGCTGACTCAGACCAAACACCTTCATGCCGCTGCAGGCTTTCCCCACCTGGCCTCCATCACACGGCCAAACAACTGACAGCGAGAGAGAAGGTTTTCACGACTAGGTTTATACAACAACATCAACAGGATCCAGATTTTCATATTATTTGATATATTCTTTTTTTTTTTTTTATCAGATAGACCAATGATTGGACTGCTAATCCAGGAAGTATTTGGGACTTTCTATTTCCGCTGACATAGATGGAAACACACATTACAGATAAAATATGTATGCATTAGTTGTGTATATGTATTTTTCAACCCTTTTTCTCTCAACAAGGCTGAACACAGATGGAGGACCAAAGGAAGGAGTAAATGTTAAAGTAGTTGCAGGTGGAGTGTGCGAAAACAGGATCTCCAGTTGGGCTCCCATGTTTCCAGAAAACACTCTCAGCCTGAAAGTGACGACAGGTGATTTATCAAAGAGATTAAAGATGGAAAAATGTGCCTTATGTTTTGCTGAACATTCACTTTAATTAAAAAATGACCAATTTTCAAAGTAAACTCTGAGGAATTAATGCATGATAAGAAGCCCACTAAAAAAAGACACCACAATTATTTTAATTTCTGATTAATATTTCAATTGTTTTTCCAATTGCTCTTTTTGCACACAAAATGTCATAAATATTTATTTGACTGTTATTATTTCCATTTGTAAAAAAAAAAAAAAGAAAGATAATTCTCTGAATTGCAAAACAAAGAATCAGGAAGTTTTTGTTTTATAAGTGAATTTGGCGTCTATCATTTATATGATGATTGACTAATCAACTAATCAACTCACCACTATCCACTTCAAAATTTTCTTTTTTAAATTTGCATTTAAAATTTAAAAGATTTTCACGATACCAAATAACACTCAGAAAACTTAGAACCAGATCTTTTTCAGTGTGTATTTGGATTTGTTTGCTTTTCCTGTGCAGGATTCATAGTGAATAACACATTAGACATGTAACTTCCCTAAAATGGTTTGAAAAGTCTAGAGTGGTCACTAAATAAAGTGGCCACTTCAAATTCTACATGCAAGGAGAATATTAGTGATGGTGATTTACACTGATCCCTGTTACACCTGTCGAAGGAAACTTACAATCCTAGAGGAGGCTAGCTGGACCAGTTTGGTTTGAACACGCGACACGATGCTAAAATGTTAAAAACACATGAGTGCATGGATATCTTTGTTCATCAGATATCATCAGATATCTTTGTTCATATTTGTTCATCAGATATCTTTGTTCCTCAAATATCTTTGTTCATCAGATATCTTTGTTCATCAGATATCTTTGTTCCATCCAGACTGAACTAGCTGATCAGTTTAGTGTTTCTATGTTCTGTATTTATTCAGTTGGAGACTAGAAGTCCTCTCTGTTGCTAGGGTGGTTGCTAAGGGTCAGACTATTTCCTGGAGTAGTGAACATTGCATACGTTACATAAGAGTCTACTGACGAGACTGATTGTTTTCCAGTTGTTAGTTGTACCCCATGTGTTACCATGGAAACAGAGATCACACTAACATAAAGTTTGAGAGCGAATTGCTCCACAATATGAAAACATTTAGATTACATATTTTACTAAGTTGGTAACTTGAATGATCACAATGTTACACACGAGGGTGTGTTTTAATGTCTTTATTGGCACGAAAGTGATGCGTTCAGGACCGTAAGCATCACTGAAGTGAATTAAAGCACAGCCTCTGGTGTAATACTGCTTCAGTAACCAACACTTAAACAGGTTTATGCCAAAAGTTCAAGTCTGGTTATTTTGGCTTTTTGTGATGAAAGCCTTTATTCGAGACCTGAACTGAAACACGCAGTAGAACGATGGCTCTCACCTTTGACCTTGATCTGGGTGGATGTGCAGGTGGGACAGGGCAGCACAGTGAACTCCTCAGCCTGGTGCATGGAGTAGTCTGTACTGGCCACAACCACCCGGTCGCCAGGCGCCCAGCCTTCAGGGGGGTCGGCCAGATCCAGGACGCTGCTGTTGGACAACATGTCGATGGAAATGGAGGCCTGTGGACGGACTGCAGGGGGACATGGGGGGTGTTACAGATCACAGGATACAGTGAAGAGACATTCACACAGTGACAGTGTAGAAGTGCATACTGTCGTCCAAGGCTTATTTTCACTGCAGCATTTTGTCTGCACTATATTTTTAGCTGCCTTATTCCAGTCTTTTATTTTCCCATTTTTAAGGTGTTCTCAAAATATTGTGTTACTTAACAATAATCTCAGATTAGTTTGATTTAATATCGTTCCACATTTGTTTTGCTTCGCATCAGTTAATTCTGATTAATGACAGGTTTCATGGTCCAGAGGAGGATTTGACTTGTGATGTCTGAAGTATAACAGACATCTCTGAGTGAAATTACACGTATGGACCATCTCCTCCTCTTCCTCTTCTTCCTCTTCCTCCTTCTCCTCCTTCTCCTCCTCCTCTTCCTCCTCCTCCTCCTCCACTCACCACAGGAACAAACAAATATTCTTGAATAAATATTTGGTGTCGGTTTTGGCAAGAGCAGACAAAATCTGGGTCAATTATATTAAACGATTTCCAAATACAGGAGTTTTGACTTTCCTTCTGTCCTTCTGTATCCTTCCAACACACTCACACTCACACACACACACACACACACACACACACACACACACACACACACACACACACACACACACACACACACACACACACACACACACACACACACTCTCTCTCTCTCTCTCTCTCTCTCTCTCTCTCTCTCTCTCTCTCTCTCTCTCTCTCTCTCTCTCTCTCTCTCTCTCTCTCTCTCTCTCTCCTGATGCTGTCCAGGGTTCTCATACTTGTATCAACGTATTTGTTGAACTTAAACTCTCCAAAGTTTTTCTTGATTGATTGACTCGTTTGTGTGACATCATGAAAATGTGACTCATCCCTTTTTGAAGTTTTATTGTCCTCCAGCTGTGTAAGTATGTTTATTCCAATACATCTTGGCCTGAAATCACATTCTCACTTCAGGATGAAGGCAGAAGGATTTCCTTGGATGGGAGCTACAGTACAGTTGTACTATGACATAATTTGTGTGTGTGTGTGTGTGTGTGTGTGTGTGTGTGTGTGTGTGTGTGTGTGTGTGTGTGTGTGTGTGTGTGTGTGTGTGTGTGTGTGTGTGTGTGTGTGTGTGTGTGTGTTTTGGGGGAGGGTGAGGGGGTGGTGTGGGGGGGGGAACTGTAGGCTGACACGACACGACACACTCACGCAAACCCTCTGGAGCTCTGCCACAGTGTTTGTGTCTCTATATGCACCAACATCTGTGACGTACTTGGGTTTAACTGAACAGAAACATACAAGACAAAACTAAATACCTCATACTGTACTCATGGCATGCACACAGACTCTGAGTGACAGGTGATCGTACCCAGTTTTCCACAGAGGAAGCGGACCCTGTAGTTGCGACACAGGCCGTGATCCTGGTCCTTGTTGAGGCAGACGAAGCCGTAGTCCTTGTCCTTCCTGTAGATCACGTCTCCGCTCCGGTTGGACGGTGTCCCATCGTGGGTTTCGGCCTGAAAGCAGATTTGACAGAAATCAGTATAGAGTAGTATTTGCAAAGGGACGTTTCAAAATGTCCACATCTTGAGAGAGACGAAGACGGGGAGATGTCCGGCTACTTGACATGAGGGCATTCTTTGTTTGCTGGCATCTAAAAATGACGCATTTTCTTATTTTTCACCAGACATCTGGTATTTGTCTCATGTCTGGCTTATTTTTTTGGCAAACAGCAGGCATTTCATAAAGGCCAGCAGCACTCAGGGTGAGGGCTCAGTGCTCCTTTGTTTCTCATTCAGTCTAGACACAAGAACTCACTCAGGCAGCGTCCTGCATACAACGTCTTTTGCAACATCATAACACAAAGCTCGGTCATTTCCACACAGCTGGCGCAGTGAGAACAGCAGCAAGCACCGTGGTTCGGTATTATCCTCTGATTACGTACCACGGCTTTCTGACCTTTCTCTATGTGCTGGAGAAAAGTGAAATTCAGCAGAGCTCCTCTCAGCTCACAGTGGACCGGTACTTCTCACAAGCTGCTGCTACTTTTTTGTGCCCTCTCCACATACGGTTATTTGGGAAAATCATACTGACCCTAAATAAACTGCATTACCTAGTCAGGAAAAGGTGTTGAAGAGGAGGATGCTGAACAAACTATTATCCTTATTGGATAGAGATCATTCCAGATACGGGAGATCATTCCTGATACAGGAGATCATTCCAGATACAGGAGATCATTCCTGATACAGGAGATCATTCCAGATACAGGAGATCATTCCAGATACAGGAGATCATTCCTGATACAGGAGATCATTCCAGATACGGGAGATCATTCCAGATACAGGAGATCATTCCAGATACGGGAGATCATTCCAGATACGGGAGATCATTCCTGATACAGGAGATCATTCCAGATACAGGAGATCATTCCAGATACAGGAGATCATTCCAGATACAGGAGATCATTCCAGATACAGGAGATCATTCCTGATACAGGAGATCATTCCAGATACAGGAGATCATTCCTGATACATGAGATCATTCCAGATACAGGAGATCATTCCAGATACAGGAGATCATTCCAGATACGGGAGATCATTCCAGAAACAGGAGATCATTCCTGATACAGGAGATCATTCCAGATACAGGAGATCATTCCAGATACGGGAGATCATTCCAGATACGGGAGATCATTCCAGATACGGGAGATCATTCCAGATACAGGAGATCATTCCTGATACAGGAGATCATTCCAGATACAGGAGATCATTCCTGATACAGGAGAACATTCCTGATACGAGAGATCATTCCAGATACGGGAGATCATTCCTGATACGGGAGATCATTCCTGATACGGGAAATCATTCCTGATACGGGACATCATTCCTGGTACGGGAGATCATTCCAGATACAGGAGATCATTCCAGATACAGGAGATCATTCCTGGTACAGGAGATCATTCCAGATACAGGATATCATTCTTGATACAGGAGAACATTCCTGATACAGGAGATCATTCCCGATACAGGAGATCATTCCAGATACAGGAGATCATTCCTGATACAGGAGATCATTCCAGATACGGGAGATCATTCCAGATACGGGAGATCATTCCTGATACGGGAGATCATTCCAGATACAGGAGATCATTCCTGATACAGGAGATCATTCCAGATACGGGAGATCATTCCAGATACGGGAGATCATTCCAGATACGGGAGATCATTCCTGATACAGGAGATCATTCCAGATACAGGATATCATTCTTGATACAGGAGAACATTCCTGATACAGGAGATCATTCCAGATACGGGAGATCATTCCAGATACAGGAGATCATTCCTGGTACAGGAGATCATTCCAGATACAGGAGATCATTCCAGATACAGGAGATCATCAAATATTCCATCATGGAAAGCAACCTGTTCTTCAGCTGTTTCTTATGAGTTATATGAGAGAACAGTGAAAGTCACGATTGGTTCCCCAAATGCCTCGACTTCGTTCGTTTTTGTTTCAAATTAAAAGCTCAGTTTTGGTTTCATAAGTTCTGAACAGATCTTGTTACTCTAATAATTGAAATGGTTGACCTCCTGGTTCGATGAATTCATGTTGTGAGCATCAGCAACATCTCTTCGTATCTTTTATTCACTGTACACGTTCATAATGTTGCCTGGTTCCTGATGATTTGCTGACAGCAGCTGGTACACACAGCCAGCATGTAAACGAGCCGAGCAGTAGCGATCTTTTTTCTTTCCCACTTCAAGCTCTGCTCAGGTGGTGTCCTGCAGTGGAAAGGCCAACTGCGGTTGCCAGCTCTCCTTGAATATTACCTTGGCACAGTATTCAAGTGTTTGATGATAACCTATCAGCGGGTTTTCAAGCTGCTTCAGCTGCAGCAGTTCTCATCTGCGTGGCCTTGGCGGGTGCGTTTTCTATCAGTATCTGAGGTATGTGTGACTGTTCACTTACATATATTGTATGTATATATGGAAGGATGGCATTTGGGTCACACAGTAATACTGAGAGCTTCTAATAAGGTAAATGTTTAAAATGAATATGAATAAGATAAGATAAAGCTTTATTTATATCCAAGGAAAAATATAAGATGGGCAGGATACGCCTTTTTTTAAATTCTAACCAATCGATGACAACATATATAAAATATATATATCATTAAATATCACAGAAAGTGTTCATCATGTAATCATAAAACACATAGGAGACACATTTCTTTGTACTTTCTGAGAAAACAAAAAAGATAAATCCATGTTCCCATTTAATCCACATAGTTCAGTATTCTTCAATGTACAGTGAACCCTCGTTTATCGCGGGGGTTACGTTCCAAATAGAAACCGTGATAGGTGAAATCCGTGAAGTAGTAACCTTTTTTTTTTTTACAATTATTATACAATGAAATACTCCATAATACATTGAAACCAAAGAACAAAACCTTTTTACAGGCCCAAGCATTTGTTTAACAAATAAAAGTACTGTATAAATGTTTTTTTTTTACAAATAACTACTGTACTGTAAAATAATAATTTTAATCATCAATACGAACTGAAGGCTTCAAATTGCTGAGATCGGCACCGCCCCACTGCGACCCGAGTCATTGGATTAGAACGGGAGAAAATGAAAAATGATTATGAAAACAAATACAAAGTACAGTAGGACAAATAGTGACTCGTGTATTTCACTGCTCTTCTGACTGAGCCGCTGCATCCTGACTCCGCTCTGCAGCGGTTCTTTCTTCTAAAGCCGGCGGTGCAGGTGTGGTTTTTCGAGAGAAGAACATAGTTATCGGTAGTTGTTGTCGCTCTTTTTTCTTCTGGGCAAAAAGATTCTTATAAACCGACATGCCACCATCGATTATTTTTAATTTGGCAAGCTGTTTTACGTACGTGTACATATTAAACCGCAACGTTATTGACAAACAGGTAGAGAAGAAGCGGAGAGACTGTTTAGCCAATCAGAATGCAGAACACAATGCACGATGCAAATCCGTGAAGCAGCGAGACCGTGAAAGGTGAACCGCGTTATAGCGAGGGTTCACTGTATATAAAAGAAAACAATACCTTTATCTGCATAAAAGTTTGCATACAATGTCCACTTCTGTTTGGGACATGAAAATATTTATAATATGCCAGAATTTCAGGGCAGAGGCGAGTCCGTGTTTTGCATTCATATAGTTGGTGTGCCATATTCGTGATTATTAATGCAAATAGCAGTCTTTTGTGACAGTGTGTTGTCCTCCACAGAGACATGGTCTGTCTACGTGTTTGATGAGGTCAGAGGAGACGTACCTGGATGTCCAGTGGACTGCTGCACAGCCGGTCCGGGTAGGCCTCGTGCAGGTCGGACAGTTTCTCCCAGTCTCCAGATCCCCTTTCATCATCCCTGTCAAACCAATCTGACCACTCTGCCTCTGTGGGACACACACACACACACACACACACACACACACACACACACACACACACACACACACACACACACACACACACACACACACACACACACACACACACACACACACACACACACACACACACACACACACACACACACACACACACACACACTAGTACCTCCAGGTTCAGTGGTCCAAGTGGCATTAGAGTAAACTCTGTGAAGGCTTTGACTCGTAGTCCATTTATGCTGTCAGAGAGCATTTGTATCAGAGTAATTGAAGGTCTCTCTCTTTCCATTATGCTCTCCACCTCTCTGCCACAGCAGGTGACTGTGCATTTGACTGTGGGCCTGAATTTCAATTTGAAGTTTAAAAGCGTTATGCTGTGTGAGGACGCCGGGGTGCAGGTCTCCCAGCTGCCTCCACCGGGTGTGCATCATGTACATGGGTGCCTGCATCCATATCTGAACGCTGCAGCGAGGCAGGTTTACTAAAAGAGCTTCTATCTGTCGGGAGATAAGCATTTATTTGGAATCATCTTCGAGGTGGTGGGAAAAGAGGTTTTGATAATAGCAGCGTATACGGCTCAGTTTGATGTAAACACATTGATGGGGAGAGGATGTGGTGATGACGTCACAAACGGTGATCAAATACAGCTCAAGGAGAATTCAATGAGCTACAACACACGGCATGCAGAAAAGACATTATAGTGCGACCAAAAAGATGCATCAACCCTTACAATAACCCTTTTCATATAAGATAATTAATTTGGAATTTATCTGAAACTTGATTAAAAAAAACAAAATTAACAAGTATAAAACCAATCAATTAAATCTCATCACATTTCATTCAGTAGATATCTCAGAAATGTATTGAAAAGAGCAATAAAAAGGTTTTGATGGCAAAAGAGTGGCGAACAAGTTCAATAGATCATTACGCATGATGGAATATATATTAAGTTCACCCCAAATATTAGATATTAATGAATCTCTGTTTGGATTTGTCATAACTTTTAAAGGTTAGAGGGTGTCGTACCATGAGTTCGGAAATGTGGGATACATATCAATTTATTGTTGGTGAATATATAATAATATAGTCAGTTTAATTCACAGATGAATTGTGTGTTTTTGTCATTTATAGTCTGAAATGTTGGCTTTAGCCACCAAAAAACCCAGATGGGGCTTATTGTGTGTGATGAACCTGAAGGTGCACAAAAAAAAAATGTGGTTTTGTCATATCTACCAAAAAAAAGAAGTTTTGTTGCAGGTAGGAAATTTGCAGTTCAATGACACAAAATAAAACATCCCTCCATTTAGTTACAGAAATCAGAAACTGTGTTCATTAATAATCCCCATCTGTGCTGTTGTTATCTGATCTCTACAAAAGTAAATGCAGTCACTCATTTTGTTGAAACTTAAGACATCTTTTTAGCTTTGCTTTTAATTGAGGCTCTATTGTTTTTTTTGTTATATTTGTAGTCTGGTCATGTCATACGAGGACACCGCTGACATGTGAGAAGAACAGTTACCTTGCACCCACTGGCTGCTGGTGGTGATGGTGAAATGCTCCCCGAAACCGGACTGGAAAACACTCGAGCTCCGGGCCTCTGAGGAGGCCTTGGTCCCTGTTAACACACACACACACACACACACACACACACACACACACACACACACACACACACACACACACACACACACACACACACACACACACACACACACACACACACACACACACACACACACACACACACACATTGTGAAAATTCTGTTACTCATGGAAGATAAAACCATAACATCGGTCTCCTCTTGCAGGGTTTTCTGCACGAGTGCCACTTTGATCATGTTTTATTGTCGCAGAACGCCGGGACACATTTCTACATATACGTAAAATCAGCTTAGAAGCCAACATTAAAAATGTATTCCCACCTTGATAGACGGCGTGATCCTCCACAACAGAGGAAGCATCACCTTTTGTCACTATAAAGGTCCAGGGATGCCTGTACAGAGAACAAAAGGAGAGCAGAGAAAATAGGTGGTAAATTGGATAGATGAAAGGAGTGTGTGTGTGTGTGTGTGTGTGTGTGTGTGTGTGTGTGTGTGTGTGTGTGTGTGTGTGTGTGTGTGTGTGTGTGTGTGTGTGTGTGTGTGTGTGTGTGTGTGTGTGTGTGTGTGTAGGGGGAGGGGAGGGGGGAAGAGGGACAGGTGGAGTAAATAAGAAATGAAACAGGAAGTGGAAAAAGAGAGAAGGGAACAGGGGAATAGCGGGTGAAAGGTTAGAGACATCTACAGTATATTAGACTGCACACACACACACACACACACACACACACACACACACACACACACACACACACACACACACACACACACACACACACACACACACACACACACACACACACAAACACAGACAGACAGACAGAGACGTATTTCTAATAATGTTAACATGCAGAGTGAGAGGCTGAAGCCTGGGTAATTAAATGACCTGTCCTCGAATGCATCACGCTGGCTGTCAGTGAGGAACGAGGGCAGCTCTGTGAACGTGTGCGACTTCATGTCTCAGCTGTCACTGTGCATGTGAGCGTCGGTGAGCGGTTGTGTTCGGCTCGTCAGGAAGGTGTGTTATGGATTTTCTGAATCTTGTAATGATATTATGAACCGTAGACGATGAAATCCCCAAATTGTTTGCAATTTTGCATTGTGGAACATTATTTCTAAATTGTTGAGCCATTTGCCCACGCAGACTTTCAAAGAGTAGTGAATCCCTCCCCATCTTCACTGCTGAGAGACTCATATATCATACGTTATATTATCATATCATGTATATATATTCAACCAGGTGTTTCTTTTAGCATTACAACACGTTGTGCCTTTTGTTGCAACCCTGACCCAACTCTTTTTTGGAAACGGGGTCGTACAATACACCACAACTTCAAACCACATCTGGGTGCATCCCCTGACTTACTTTAAATTGATTTTAGCTGAGGTTTAAAAGAAGAGCTGCACCAGAGTTGCTCTATTTCTCCACACTGCCACCAGCACTGCTGTGACAGCTGCAGTAAACATATGCAAATTGTACAACTGAAAATGTATTGCAGAGTCTACACTGTCTCATAAATTCCAGCTTATTAAAATGTCTCTGGGTGCGCCACAAATTACACAGGCTCACTCTCATGATGACACCAGTGTTGGCCTGTTTGGTAATAGTGTGAGGAGAGCAGGCGACAAGAGTCATTAGGCAGGAATCCCTGTCGCCTCCATCGCTCCCATCCGTTTAGTTTGTCCTCCTCACCATCACAGCCATGGAGCAAAAGTACAAATTGAGAGAGGAATGTTAACTCGTGCTCTCTCCTCGAGTCATTTATGAAACCCTCCCAGTGTTTTCTGCGGTCTCATTGGCAGCATGGAGTTTCATAACACCCCACGGCTCATGGAGGAACCCGCCAAGATTCACCAGCATCCTCTCTCAGCCCACAACAAGGCCTCCGACGTCGCAATCCACAAAATAAATTTGGTTTACGATGCAAAGTCCTCTATCCAACAGTCCTGAATTCCTTTCTTCTGACCAAACAAAAGAGCCCAGTGGAGTGTTGTTTTTAGAAACATGACCGTGTTGGAGTCACCACTCTGTTACAGCATGACGGTAACTTCTAGATATCTCCGGCGGTTTATCGTGGCACGAGTCAGTTTCCATTTCCCATTTATTCTTGACAAACTTGTGCACACGCTGACAGGCCGAGCGTTTCTCCCACACACCCTCTACCAAGTGAGATACAGCATGACTGAAGTACACACAACAGGATTAGCTGCAACAGCATTCCATAACAAATGGGAGGGTGTGTGCGTCTGTGTTTGTACATGCACGCTTGTGCATGTGCAGTGTGTGTGTGTGTGTGTGTGTGTGTGTGTGTGTGTGTGTGTGTGTGTGTGTGTGTGTGTGTGTGTGTGTGTGTGTGTGTGTGTGTGTGTGTGAAGGCCTTCTTTAATCTTTTATGACTACATCTTTGCTGCTAGGTAGGGCGCAGCAGCACTCTTCCACAACACATTTTTCTAATCTGCACCAGGCGAAGTTATTGACTGAACGTTAAGCAGCGAAGGAGTCTGATGTTTTCTCAGGAGTTCTTAGAGACCAAACCAGAGCCAGTGAGAATATTAGACAGTAGATTCATCCGGTGGACACGTGTATATGTCCATGACCGCCATGTAAATTTGTATGTCAATGTTGTGCTTATGCTGCACCAAAATGTCAGAAAAACTTTTTAAATTAACTTTAAGTTCAGCAACACTTGCCAATATCAGCTAGTAAATGGAGCTTGGTGGTCGATCGGATGGACATCAGTCATCTTCATGAGCCCTGTTTTCTGTGCAATCCTTCATAACTCCAGTCTGTCCCTCCCAGTTCATGCTCTTTACAACCGAGGCGGCGTTCATTCATTCCACCTCTGTGCTCTCCTCATCGATCCAACACGACTTCCTACAGAACCCCCCCCCCCCCCCACACACACACACACACACACACACACACACACACACACACACACACACACACACACACACACACACACACACACACACACACACACACACACACACACACACCTCCCCAGCCTCCTCCTGCATTAACACAAATCAATTTCTCCATTCAAATGTTATGAATTTCATCCTGCCTGAATCAGCCTACATTTACAGGACACACACACACACACACACACACACACACACATATATATATATAAATTAGTTATTATATATATCTATATATAATAACTAATTTGTAACAGTAAATTACTTTTGAAGGAAAGATAAATCCAGACTGCACTTTTATTAACAAAATGTTTTTTTTTTTTAATCAAAAATGTCCAAAATCTGCTCAAAGTGACTCCTCCATTACCAAACGTGTGGTTTTATGGTTAAACTTCACCACTCACATCGTCTGCTCGAGGTTAGGAGAGGATCATAATAATCTTGTTCTGTGTTCCAGATGACGTACTTCCCTCAGTACACTAACAAATAGTTGTCTTGCATGTCAGAACTCTTTCTTGTGCAGAGCAGGAGTTTTGACAGGGTTTTAAATCTCACACTGCTGTTCTTTATTTTCCAGAAATGACCTCATCATGTGACCACATCAGCCTCCAAAATATCTGCAGCTTTAATTATTTTACCCAGAAATCAGCGTGTTTTTGTTTAACACACTCAATAAACACACTGATTCTTCTGTCCAGCAGCAGCAGTGGAAAAGAAACACTTTGTGTTCAGGAACAGCTGCAGCTTCCTCACACGCTTTTAATTTGAAAATCCTTTACATCGGTGGGCCTGCCCCTTCCTCTACGGTGCCAAGATGGCGACCGTTTAGGGTGGAAATTGATAATTGTATTTAAAATAGACTCTCTAATACACAAATCATCAATGTGAAAAACTATTCGTCCCCCTGAAGTGAAGACAGAAGAAACAGAAGAATCCACGTCTCGGTTACGGGCCGTCACCTTCACCGCGGCAGGAGAGGCCTGCGGTTCATTGCGTGTTTTCCATGGATCTTTTGTGACTTCCTGCTCTCGGAGGAACTTTGGAAGATTAACAGCTTCTGGGGAGGTTCACTTTTATTCCCTTCTTCTCCATTTGTAGATAAAGTCCCTCCCTGTGGATCTGTGGAGCCCCACTCTGAGAAATAGCTTCATAAATTTTCTGAGGCGGATTTATTTCAATCATCTTCTTCCTCATTTTCATCTGTAATATCTTTTGATTTTGACATAGTGTGCCCTGGTGAGATGCCTCTGATGATGATGATTCATTTGGTCATTTTTTTTTGATTGAACAGGTGTGGTAGGAATCAATCCAGCTTGATAAACACCCAGTTACCCATGCGGTGTGGTAGTTTTTCAGATTTAGTCATTAAAGGGGAGAATGCTTTTCTCAGCGGTTATGAGACAACCTTGTATTCTCTGTTCATTCGGTTGCCTTTGTTTTATGTAAGATTGAGTTTGAGGATCTGACACAGTTTAGTGTAAGATATCTAAAAATAGATGAAATCAGGAGGGGGTGGAATACTTTTTTCACAGCACTGCATGGCGCAGATGGAAAGTCCTGTGTGAGGAATTGAAGTACTGCAGCACCACTGCAGGTCCGCCATTACCCGACCACAGCAGGGCAACTCCGGCACAGTCGATACAACACGGGCTTCATTTGAGGAAATTAATAAACGAAGTACGCTGTCTGGTCCCGGATTATAAATACACTTTCTCTGTTTACAATTGTCACATAATTTGGATTTTCTTTTTCAGAAATGTTACACTTAAGAAGGTTTATTGAAAATCATTAGGCACCAAAAGGTCCCCGAAAGCACCTGGGATTAATTAGAAGAGGACAGCTATTCACTGTGATTCACCTGAGGTTCAAACATGTTCTCATTAATTCACAGTAATCAATTAAAAGAATGCTTCACACAACACAGTGCTGGGAGCTTTTTCCTCCTCGACATGCTGTGAGCTGAATACCTCCGAGTTTGTACTGGAAGAACTGACTCGTACTGACTAGCAGGGGTTATATAACCGTCACTGTCAGTATTGGTTCACGTATTCATCTCATTTTTTCGTTTTTTTTAATTAGTCACTGAGAGTTTCCATCACACTAAAGTGTTTAAGGAGCTTACCTGAACCCCAGGCTGCTGATGTGGCGGCTGCCGAGACTCGTCAGGCTCTTCTTGGCTGAGTCCTCCAGGTTGTTGGAGCCCTCGTCATTGACCACCATGGCCAGGATAAGCCCCGCCTCCACGCCATCCACATACTTTGTGAGGCGACGGCTCTCGTTCTTACTGCGGTACGTGTCAAACCTGCGGGAGTGAAAGGAGGTTGAAGAAACTTCATCATTAACAAGTCGTCTGTTAATCCTAAAACACAAATGGATGTTTTGTTCGAACAGTTTATGCATTTATCGACTGCAGGCAAAGCAAATGTGCACTGATATTTACTCAAATTAATAGTCAGATTCAGAAATGACGACAAAACAAAACTTCGAATGAACATTTCCAAATGACAAGTATTGCATGCCAACAATGACATTTTGGTTGCTTAAAGAAAAACCTGCTGATCGTCTCACCGCTCAGCATGTTGACCAGCTCGGCTCGAGCCTGATGAACAGTTAAATGCTGCCAGTTTACACTCGTCCATTTAGTTTACTTCAAATATTCATATTTGTATTTGTTCTATGCATTCCATTGCACCTTTTATAAATCCCGTTTATATGCAGTGCAGAGTTTTTAAAAGGATCGTTTTGAGTTCAGCTTCATGTGAAGGATGTTAATTTAAAGGTTCACATTCATTCAAAGTTTTTACCTCTTTTAAATCCAGTATACAAAATGATGCTGTTGAAAAAAATGTCAAAGGCTGTGCATATAAATATGACTCATGATACAGTCTGTAGAAGTCTATGATTTAACTTTTACCTGTAGCTTAGTGTCAAATAAACACTGAACAAACAAATAAAAGCACAAATTGCAGTATGGAATATGGAACAATAATACATTTCTAAATGAAAAGAGAAATTAATTCAAGCCGTGTGTGGTGTTCATGTTTTTGCATTATTGGGGTTTTAAATCAATACAGCCATAACGATTTACGTAAAAATACTTAACAGACATTTACTTTATCTCATTTACAAGCAGTATAATATGGTTAATATTTGCACTTTACCTCTGTTAAATCACATTTATCACTAAAAGTGTTTTTTGTGGTAAAATGTAATTAATGTATGTATATGTCACTCCCTAATATCAGGTGCTAGCGGTGCTTTAGCAAAATCAGTGCCCCTCCATCAAAATGGAAGATCCATTAACCTTTGAACAACCAATGACACTCACTAGTATCCCTCCTCGCTTGCATCATGATATACTGTTATTGTTGTATAGTGTAGTATTTTACTGGATGTGACCTCCATTTGAAATAACATTATGGATAATTAATCATGAAAGGATATTAAGGATGCCATTGATTCCTAAATGTAATATCCCTGCATGAGGCAATGCAGAGCTATTAGAGTCACATTTGTCTCCTTCATTACAACTCTTCATTACAAGCTTATGAGATGTCATCCAGCACATTGCTTCTCCTCTAATTAAGTCTCAGGAGTGTTTGGTGTTGAGGAGCGCCGTCTGTGTTGGAGGAGGCCATCACCTGTCATCGTGCAGAACCTCTCCAGTCTTGGGGTCGATCACGTGGATGATGATGCCTCGGTTCCCCCAGCTCCTCTGGAACAGGTAGTGGTTTTGGTTGCTTTCTCCGAGGCGGAGGGTCGCGTTGAGTAAAGTCCATGACAGCTTCTTCTTCCCGTGAATCTCCAGCGTCCCTCCGGTCCCCACACCGACGTACTTCCTCCCAAAGTAACTGTGCTCCTCATCGCTGTCATCCAATCTAAGAGCAGTGTCGGAGAATCGTAGATGTTTTAATGCAGCAAAACGTGAAATAGTCACGCTTTGACTTCCCTAGGCGTGACAGTTTCACGTTTTCCTGTTCTGGACAAAATTAAACCTACTGCATGATTTCGGTCGTGTGATTTACAGGAAAATGAAACTTCTAGGAGAAACACATTGTTGTGGTTAGCAAAGACAAATCAGCTCAAGGACAACATTGTCACCTCAGTGGATTCAAACCTCTGCCTCCTGCACTGCAGTCTCTTCTGATTCTGATTCATGCCACCGAAAAATGTCCTTTGCACTTGGTCACATGATCCTTCGTTACGGTACTTTTACGTGAATGTAAGTTTCACGCTTATAAAACCTGACACTGTCACGAATACAGAGGCCAAAGCGTGGCTATCTCACATTTTGCTGCCGTGGACCGGCGTGTCTATTTCACGCTTTGCCGTCATACTGGGTTGCATAATGATATTATAATATATATATATATTTTTTCATCTATGTTGTTGTTGGCAGTGAAACAAGATCTTGAATGCAAACCTGAGGAGCCCCACTCTCATAACTTTATGACTTCTCTCCACTGTCTGTTGCACATAAAGACTAAAAGGTCAACAGACATGCTAGCAGTACTGTGAGGCTGTACGTAGTCACTGGTGCACAGAGCTGAATGCTAAAGTCACTAAGCTCACATTAACAATGCTAATATGCTGATGATAAGTAGCTGTAATATTTACCAGCGCTCGCCACTCCTTACTGTGTTAAAATAAAGATCATCTCAAAGCACAGATCACCACAGTGCTTAAACATTTTAGTGAGAGGGACATGAATGGGTGTGCCAAATTTCATGGTTATTCATCTCAGAGCTTTTGAGACATTTTAGTTTAAACCAAACATGTATGACATGATGATGGAAGTAGAGGGAAAGTCGCAGGTCACAGAATCCTCTGAGCACCACAGATGTGTCAGTTCATTCATCGATAGTTGTTAAAACATTTCACAGATGTAGATAAAATCGTGAATGAGAAGTAAAAGAATCACAAAAACCACCAACACGGATCGTCATATCATTTCTATCCTTAGAGATGTCACTTGTATGGTTAAAAACAGCTCACGAATATACAAGGTGTGATCAGAAAGTTCAGAGGTTGTCTACAACAACCAGGAACCATTAATCTCCCCACCATCCCTTTCACAGCCGTCTCCATGTGCAGTCAAACACATGAAGGTCCTATTCTGTCGGTTCATCGAGCACAATCTGCAACTCTCGCTGGATCTCCTCCACAGCGTCATGACAACGACCGCCTCAGTTTGAACTTAATGTCGAGGAACAGAATGAAGTCACAGGGAGACAAAATCCGGCCGGCAGCGGTTTTGAGGAGCGACGATCGTGTTGATGCTCGTGAGAATCTCTCACATTTCAATGGGAGGTTGTTTTGCGTCAAATAATTTCAAGACTTTGCTTCATTGCTGTCGACCAGAGGCGCCCAAATTAAAATCAATGTTTTATTCACTTCACTAACTCTTTATTCTGTTTTATGGAAATTCTATTATTTTACACAAATAGTCAAACATGTAGTCTTCAAGCCAATATTTTCTAAATCTTTTACCCTTGTGCGACTACCTCCATCTCTTCATCTTGACTGGCAGCCTAAAGTCAGCGATACACGGACAGCACCAGAGAGAAAGAGAGAATATCATAATTCTTTGCATCAGACAAATGTAGTTAAATAAAGAAAGATTAACAGCACCATGCTGTAGTCAGCCGTGAAACTCGTATTATGTACAGTTCAGCTGCACAAACTGTACAGTTCACAGTCATTACGGTCAGGATTTTACAGCACTAAGGAAATAAGTAGAATAAGCACAAGGAGGATAATGAGCTTGTCAAACGCTGTGTTGGGCCAAAAAGAGACAGCGGGCCAAACTCCCTCTGAGGCATTTCTGGGGCTTCTGTAGCCGAGCTCCTGAGTTTGGCACAAAAGTTCAACATTCGGGGACGTTTAACATTTCACAACGATGCTGATGTTGATCAAGCAGAGTAACTTCCTCACGAAGGTTGTTGCTTCCACCTGCTCCATGCGAGTTACTGTGCTGCGCTCCACAACACAACCAGTCTCTCAACTTTTTTTTTAATCACACCTCGTATCGGTTTCATTTTCAACAAACCTTCTGTCATTCGTCTACAACAGCAGCAGGAGGCTGTACATGAGACTGAGTCAAAAACAAACTACAATATGTCTTTGTTATAATGATGAAGGAACGGGGAACAATGGCACAGAAAATTATGCAGGTTTATCTCAGCCTCTTGAATCGTGATTTCTTGTAACTTGGACGTTTCAGTCACTGCTCATACAGATTTATTTTCAGGATAAATGTTAAAAATAAAAAGTGTCCAGATGAAATGAAATCGTTACAGCAACTCATCACATGATTCACAACCAAGAGAGGTTTCATATTTTGAAGTCAGCACAGCACTGGTGGCATCACTGAGTGGATTACTGCTCAGCAGAATGAGGACCATACATGTTTGTACTGACTTTAACGGGAGGCGCCTGTTTGGTCCGAATTGATCGTTTTTTAATACTGGATTTGTGTTTTAAATGAAAACTGAAAGAATGAACGAGTGTCTCAGCAGTTGATTCATTTTTAATGTCAATTTTTATGAATATGATGGTTGTGAATCAGGATGAAGGCAATACTTTTAACATCAATTTGTTTTGGTTTTGATTTATCCTTTATGTCCAATAGTCATCCTGTTTGATATTCAAAATTTTTACAACAAATATCTAATTGATCAAATGACATCAGAGTGGGACCATATTGAAAAAATTACATCTATAAATTCATGCTAAAATGAATAAAACCGCACCTTCCAAACAGGGAGATGCTGAGGTTGCCTTTATAAGGACAGTCTGGGCTCCCGATGTGCAGCTCCCCTTTGTTTCCAATCAGAATGTGCTTTGTTCGGAGCTGTATGGGCCGGTTGGTGTCAGCAATCACCAGCTTTCCTGGAGGAGAGAGAGGGGGGGAGGAAAGAGGAGGGAGTTAGGGGGGCTGAGTGATGGAGCCTCCTGGCAGGTCGTTCATGCCCCACTGCCCTCAGACACCTTCTGTCTTCCTACCATTTATGGCCCTGGGCTCAGGCCATCCACACAAACACACCGACGAAGCTTCGCCAAGCTCCTCGTCGAGCAGCTCTGCAGCCCGATGATTCCAGCTCAGTGGTGAAAAGCTGTTCAACGTCAAACATCTCCTATATATACTATTCCTCCCCGAGTGGCCTTGGCCCGGCTTCCACCGCCATTTATTTTTGCTTATATTATGTAACTCATTTTTTTGCACAATATAGTCAACAAAAGTGAATGCTTTGAAACACTGTCACTCTGAGAAATAACTCCTGTCGTGACACTTCGGTAACAGAACCAGTAGAGAACCACTTATGGTAAACGGCTCTGCGGGTTACATGTGGCAGAAAAAAGCTCCGCAGAGAGCCATCGACAGACGTGATCACCGACGGGTATTCTGCTGAACGGACCGACGTCACATCATGCAGTCTCTGATAGTACACAATCAGAAATATAAATCAACAAATTGTATATGAATGCCAGTGCCAAACAACAATCCCTTAATCTAAACACATAGATTATGTATATATAAATCTATTACTGTGCCCATTAGCCTAAAGACTGCTGAGGTTAAACTACTAACTGATGCATAACAATGAATTATTCTCTGAAACGCAGCAGCCCTCATATGTGACAGTATTTTTTTTTCTTAATATGCGGAGTAATAAATATTACTCCACTGAAAGTGTTTTTATTGAAGTGATGAATGAATTCAGATTCCATCTCTTCTCTCACTTGTTTCTCAGTGCAGATTACTGTAATATTTCTGGCCTGAATCCTCCACGGGGAAAGTCTCACATATACTTCATTTAATGTTTCTGTTGTGACATTTGGAGAAGTTTAATTTTACACATTCATTGTATTATTGTTCACTGTTAGTTCTGGTGGTACGCACCTGAATGTGCTGGTAAAAGCAAACTCTAAAGCATTATTCAATTTGAGAAATGCTTCTCTGCTCTGATGTTATGTGATTTCTTGCTCCTACGTTCTCATAAAACTGAGCTGCTGGTTTGATGAAATGACATCAACTCTCAACAACTGTGTGATTTCTCCATGTTTGACAGCTCAGATTAAGATCTGATGCCAAAACCCTCAAATAATGCCTGTGATTCATTCGGATTTGATCATTCTAATGTTTCGTTTTCGGGTCATTTCACACGCTGGTACTGAAAATGTTCCAAAGGTTCTGATGCTTCAGCTCAAATCTTAATTAAAGCTCAAAAACTTCACCAACTTCTACTAATTTTAGGTTCCTTTAATTGCCTTCCAGTCCACGTCAGATTGGACTTCATGGTGCTTCTGATGACACACAAATATGTGTCTCATCTCCAGCATCGGAAGCCCTCTCAGAGGTCCTGTCTGTCCCCACAGCTAAATACAAGTCAGCAGTTTTTTTTCCTGTCGTGTCCTTTGGCTCATCCCTGCTGACATTAGACAGTCTGACTTGGCTGAGGCCTTTAAATCTAGACAGAGATGCTATTCTTTGATTCATTCATTCAGAATTTTTTTTCACCAGTTTACATCATTCCTCCGGTGTGTTTGTCTTAGTCTCAATAAATCTGTCAATCTATGTCCCAAACCGCTGCATCTCTGTAGCTCTGTTTGTTTTGTTGTCCCCCAAGACAGCTCAAACTGTCCTTTCTCTGGACCAGGGGTCTTCAATGTTTTTCAGGCCAGGGACCCCCAAACTGATAGAGAGATGGAACAGGGACCCCCTACTATATATATTGTTTAAAATTGTGTTTTATGTTAAACTGGAGGAGTGCAGGAGGCTTGGAGGGACAGGTCCAGGCTTGGAGGGACAGGTCCAGGCTAGTCTCGCTGTGAGTGAACCGGTGTCCAGCTTGAGAGCTCGTGTGTCGCTGAATGTGTGCATTTCTGACTGAAAGATAACATCTTCTGCCTCCATTTATCCATTCGCTACAACATTTTGGATTTGTGTTAATGTGTATTTAAAGACATTTAAATTTGTGGAAAAAAAAAAATTGAAAAAAAATAAATATGAAAAATTGTCTAATCAACCAAAAATTTCACAGACCCCCTGCAGTACTTCCGCAGACCCCCTAGGGGTCACGGACCCCCTGTTGAAGATCTCTGCTTTGGACCATCGGCCATGCTGGGACCTTTTCTGTGACTACACCTGACCTCATGTGGTCTGTTTCACTCAGAAATATGTCACAGTACAGAAGACAAATTATCATTTTAAAAAGAGGAACACAGGGTGGATTTCTACGTCATACCTCCATTGAGAATCTCAATAGAGTGGACTGTAGCTGACGTGGTGAGAAGGACCTTCCTGCCGTAACCGATGGTAACACGGTGGTCTTCACTGTGTCCTGGCATCCATGGTTGTAGTCCTGGCTCTTTATCTGGACACACTGTAGAAAACAGAAAAGAAAGAAACATTTAAGTTACAGAGATGAACACAACTCACCAGTTATACAGTTCTTAAAGACTCCAATGGAAATCAAGTGTTTCACCTTGTTAACATGTCCATGTTATTTTATGATAAAAAAAAAAAAAAACACACATCATAAGGGGAATCATCAAAACTGAAGCAAGCATTTTCGGTCAACTTTCTTTCCTGGAGCTGCAGCGATGTGGAGAGGGGTGGGAGAGTTAGGTGGGCGGAGTTAGGTGGGCGGAGTTTGGGGTGTCGGATGACTTTGAGTATGATGACTCTACCAGAGAATTTCCATTTTTATGATGTATACTTCTACATTTCACAGATAAATAGTGTGCATTACAATATAAATATTGTAAATTGTACAGCTAGTTTGCAGGTTATTTTTAAGATTAAAATTCCACATTAAAACACGTATTAAGATCATAAAAGTAATTGTTTAAATGGTGGTCTACTGTGTTTTTGGCATGTGAGTCCTCATTGTTATTAGTTCCATCAAACAGATATCCTCCAAACATCAAGAGGGTCACTCTTTATGGTCACAAAATATAAAATGACACATTCAGAAAAATTAAATAAGGCAACAAATGTTGACATTTCGAGCACCGTGTTATTTTATCTGCCTCAGTAATCCTCTCATATAAAGACTAAAGGTTTTAGAAACAACACGCGAAAGAAACTATTTGGTTTATCTGGTTCATTTTATGTCATTCAGACTATAAAATATCTTCAAACACAACAAACTACTACAACTACTGCCAAAAGCAATTTTCTTTATTTTCACTGCAAGTGCTCCAAACAAGGCAGGTACAGGCCGAGCTGTCATGAAAGAGCAAATAAACAGAAGATCTTCAAGATTCTTTACAGGAAGGAAAATGGAATGAAATAAAAATGTGACCATGAGTCACGTCTTTGCTTGTCCTTTTTCTGGCCTTCACTTTATCAAGAAAGAGCAACCTTGTAGCAAGTGTGCAGTTTCTGTAATGTGAATGAATCAAACAAACAGATGGAAAACACTCCTAGTTTTAGAATAAATGAAACCCTGTGCAACACGCCGCAGCCACACAAGCCTTTATCAGCCTTTATTGTCTCCTTGACGATATCTTTTAATGCGGGAACATTGCTTTTTAAAAAAAAAAAAAAAAAAAAAAAAAAACATGTTGGCTGTGCATTATAATAAAAATAAAGTTTGTGTCAGTCACTCAAAATCAGTGAACATCATGTTCTTTTTTTTTTTTTACCTCTAATTTGCACTGGCATTCAACAATCAGAGACAAACGCTTCATGAAGGTTAGGTTAGGTTAGGTAGTTACTTTATTAATCCCCGAGGGGAAATTTTTTCGCTACAGCAGCAGCAAGGTGGGGAGAGAGAAGAACTGGAACAACCTGTACTGACACTATTCTTCATATTTATAAACTATGCAGACGAACATGTCACCTATTATTGAAAGCAACCGGTTAGTATATGTTTTTTGGAGGCTGTTGAGAATCATTGTGGAAAACAGAAAAATCACAAGGAGGAAATAAACAATGTAAAAATGTATTTTAAATTAGGAAATCATCAATAATCCCAGATTGATACGATCAGCACTGTCACCACTTTCTGATTTCTTCCTTTCCTTTAATTTCTTCCAACTCTAATTGTCTCGGCTTCCAAATTGGTGCATAACAGCACACGGGGTTATTGGATTGCTTACTTGAGGAAGAGTGACTGCTAGACCCATTTAATTTGTGTGTTGTGTGTGTTGCTGTCCGGTCGGCCAGACAGAGTTTCAATCTATCGCTATCTGCTGTGTGGTGGTTACCTCATCTCCCTGCTCTCTAATGGACACATCAATGGCACTGACTAGCCTGGGATCTGGATTGTCAAGTAAATTTCCCAAAGGACTAACAGATTGATAGGTGGTGACATGCAATCAGCTGGTTCTTGCTGTCTGTCTGTGACTGGTGGCTGTTTGTTTGTCTCTGGAGATCGCAGTGTCTGTGGAGGTGTTTGTCTGCAGCCCTGCTAAAAGTTTCCGGTAATATTCCCAACTCTTCTTACTTGCATGGATAAAACATCCATCTTAGCGTGTTAAACTAGCTTCGTGAAGATTTAGGGACATAGTGTTTGACAGAATCATTTTTGCAGGAGTTGGTTTGTGAACGTTATGAATCCTCCAGTTCAGATTCTGTCCGTCACCATCTTTGCCAGTTCGGAGCGGTTTGGAGCAGGAAGTGACCATATTTGGACGAGCTGGGGGAGGAGCCAGCGGTGGATCTGACCGATCTGATCGGAAACCTGACGATACTACGTCCCGCCCACCGATAGCTGTAACCTGACTGCACCACAGGCCTGTCAATCAAACAGACACGCCCCCAAAAACAGGTCTTCTTGAATCTTCTTTTCTAATGAATGAGGGATTATTTTCAGATGGACCTCCAGAAAACTAATAAGAAGGAGTGACTTTAGCTAACAACACCGAGATAACTGATGGACACATTTTATTCACTTTGGATTTGATGAGAGAAGTTGAATGGGAGTCTATGGAGCCGGAGGCTTTTTGGAGCCGACCTCTAGTGGCACTCGCTGGTATTGCAGCTGAAGACACTTCAGCATTGGCCTCATTTTTCGGAGCCAGAAGCTACGTGCACTTTAATATACAGTCTATATAATAGTTTAGGTGTCACATGACAGTGCTGGTCACATGACGATGAGAGGCTGTATATAGGAGAGACGGTGACCCTTGTCTCTGTTCAGGGATGCTGTCAGCCATCAGATGTCCTCCCTGATTTTTCTCTGGCTGGCCGCTGACTCCTGGTCAGTGACCTTTGATTGCTTCCTTATGCAAGCTGCTTTTAGTGTGGTGTTCAAAGACAGCTGATGTCTATTTATAGTGTCGATTCAGTCTCAGAAACATTCAGGAGTCCAACTACTCAAACTGAAAGTTTGTGCTAATTTTATTTCAACAGACTGGAAAGTACTTCCATGTGGAAATAAGAGGACTAATTCATGTCCACGTTTCCACTTCTCAGAGTACTAAAGGACACAAAATGGAAATGCTTACTCTATAAAACACTACACACAGCACAAAATTCTTCATCAGCAGCTGTTCACACACAAATCTCTGACTAAGCGTCTGAAGTCGGTCCTCGGAGGTCTAAGCCTACCAAATGTTTGGCAGCTGGGAGGAAAAACTGCTGAGTGCGCCGCTTTGCTTTTCTAGAAATTATTTTCTCAACCTGAAAACACAATGAACTGTTCCTGAACTTTATCAGAAAGCCACTAAAACCCAGGTGAGCCGGGGAGAATTACACCACAAAAACAAATCAGCTAAAAACTAAAGACTTCAAAGCACCACACCTGGTTTCCTCACTACAGGAACTACGAGTTAAGACAGGATAATAATCAACTGTAACACAGTAACAGATCTCTTAAAGAAACCTGTTGTGTTATTGTCCCGAGGTTGCTCTGTTTACACGGTGTTGTGTTGCTGCTGTGAGCTCGTTCGAGCCTCGCTCAGGGTGGAGCGGTTAGAAACCATTGGAGAACAGTTTCGGTCCTGCTTGTTCCACTTCACACCACCGTTAAATATGAAAAGTCAGCAGACTCAATCTAATTAGCTGATCTGGAAAATGAGTCCTGAAAAATGGAACTCATCAATGGAACAGCAATCCAACTAATTTAATCAATTAATATTCAAATTCATTTATCTATCAGAATTCATAAGAGGATTAAGAGACGGAAAAATTTGTCATTATGATGCAAAAACAAAACAATTAGTTTTCAGAGTTGCTCAAGGAAACTATCAAAACCAGTCATGTGAGATCAACTTTCTGCACTGAAACTCCCACAGATCACCTGCCAATCAAATTTGAGCCAGCGTTGGATTTTTCTGTTGAAAAGGTTTCTGTTGCATGATATTGGCGTCGTACATGTAACACACATGGAGTGGGTGAGTTGTGTTTTAATCGTGAAAGGAATCTATTTCTGTGAATTAAAACCCTCACGAGGCCTCGATGGAGGAACGGCCACTTATTTTGTCGTTTTTCACATCCTGGCCGTGGTCCATGGTGAGTCTGTCTCCTCTCCTCATAAATTACTGCTAACCATCATGAGGGTTATTAATCAAAGTGCAGCTGGGTTCTATCTGTTGTTTTTGCCTGACATCTCTCTTTGCCAAGTCTGGGCAGGACGTTTAGTCACCATAGTCACCTCAACTGATAACTGTAATCTCAAAAAACAAATGTAAATAGGATGTAGTCTGATCAGGGTTTCACATGGCACAGCAGATGACTTCATCCAGGAAAGAGCTGCAAGATTTAATGCAATGCTCTCAAGCTAAAAATATGCAGCCTAAAATGTTTGCAACTAACAAAAACAAGCTTTTATTAAGCACAGTGAAACGCAGAGCTTATTTAAATAACATTTTAAAGTGCAGAAAAAGTTAGAATATTTCTGAAAACCATCGGAAGAGTAAAAGTCCTGAGGCCTTTTTGAAGTCGAGAGGCGCAGGTGTGTCCACCTGCTTGGTAAAGTAGGAGGAATAGATAAGTAGAAGATGTGTCAGAGCCGACTTCAATCATGACCAATCAATTTAGCTCCTTTCATTCTCTTTAAAGCCGCTGTGGTGCAGAGTAGTGTTAGTTTCTAATGACTGAAGAAGGAGCAGACCGACACCACCAGCCAAACTTTAAACTGGAGGAACATTGGACGAACTTGTCTGGAGGTTCAGGCTCTAATCACTGAATGTATGTTACTCCGAGTCGGCCTACACCGTGATGATGTTTAATCAGCTTTAGAAGAGATTACTAATATCATGAGTAACTCTTCCCCTGGTGTTATGAGAACCGCTGCCCAGTGAAGGAAGCTGTTCAACGGTACAAGACAAAAACCTCTCTTACAAACACTGTTATTAATTAAATGTCAAAGTGAACAAAGAACACTCATCCAATACACTGAAATCAGCTGCTGGAACCATGTTGAGAAGTGAAAAGAAGTTAATTATGCACACTTAAAACTCCCGATGCGATTAATTCATTAACAACACTGATGAAGAGCAATTTGTTCCAAAAATGTTGTGGTGTTAATAAAGAAAATGCACCGGGAGCTTTGAGTGTGAATAGTTTACTATCCAATCATTCTTTAAATGACTAAGCTTTCGTGTGGACATGACACAGTTACACTCTGTGTTCTTACACAGCTGGTCGATGACTAAACCAGATGAAAAGGCTTTTGAACTGTTACCACTTTATGTATAATTTAACAGCAATTCATTTATAGTTTAACTAGAGTACCTTTTATATTTTATGGCTGAGATTCACAACTGTGTCATGAGGCTCGTTTTGACTATGAAAGTGTGATTAAATATGTAGAACAACCACCAAACCTATCTGTGGGATTTTGCACCATACTGTTCATGTGCACTTTACGTTAAACGTTAAACTATCCCGCTGTTCGACCTGGTTTGACTTGGCCGAGGCGCAAGATGCAACTTTGGCACTGAAACTTCACGTCCACGGGTGCATCTTTAACGAGAAAAGCCTCCGTCGCCGCACTAAAAGGCCATCGCATCTGGAGTTGCAACGCTCCTGCGCTCTGTATGAAAATCTTGCTCCATTATCATGATGTCACTGATCACTGTCACTGTTTGAGCTTGTCATTAATATGCAGCCCCGTTAGTAAAGCTCCAATAAAAGGCCGATCCGCCTCAGACTGAGAAGCTTTTTTTGGTTGTGATTAAAAAGATTTTCTTTTTGCAGTTAGAATACAGATTAAAAAAAAAAGAGGCACAGAGAAAGAAGAATTATGTGTTTGGTTGAAAGTGCGCAAATATTTCTAATAAGGCGTCACACAAAAACACAAACACACACAGACACGCACAGAGCAGAGCGAGGATCAGATGTGGCGTCTCCTGGCTACGAGCTTGTTGACACGGCTGCCAAGATATGAAGATTTCTACTTTCCCTCATGACCTCAAGATGAATACTAGCCCGCAGGGTGTATGTGTGTGTGTGTGTGTGTGTGTGTGTGTGTGTGTGTGTGTGTGTGTGTGTGTGTGTGTGTGTGTGTGTGTGTGTGTGTGTGTGTGTGTGTGTGTGTGTGTGTGTGTGTGTGTGTGTGTGTGTGTGTTTCCTTCATTTCCGCAGGTGTGTATGTACAGTGTTATATGCACGTGTCTCTGTCTCATGTACAGTATTTCAATGTGTGTGAGGAGTTTGTAGTTTCATCCTCGTTTAAGAAGTTTCACCAAATGATCTGAGTCTTGCTGTTAAGTTCAGTGAAGGTGAACTTCGGGTTTCCGTCTGTCTGTCAAAGCTCCTTCTTTCTCATCCTGGGAAATCATTTTGATCCAGGCATCAGTAGCTATCAACACCTCTTTAGTTGTAAATCCATGAGCTCACAGTTGTATCTCTTTGACTCTGCAGGTGAATATCATGCATCCCAGTGGCAACAAGCTGCTGTTGATGTCTGTATAAATAGTGTTTGCTTTATTTCATAGAATATATGTGTGCCGTCCTTCTGTTGGCTTTACTTTCTCTGTTCTGTATTTACTAAGTGTGATAAGTGGGGAAGATAGATATAACTTCAATTCAGCTCCACCTTAATGAGGCCTGAATCACACCGCCTGCTCAGGCACGCTTCTCATCTGTGGTGTGTCAAGAATAAAATGCCTATTTTTTTTTTTTAGCTAAAATATCCTGAGAAACTATCTGCGATCACATTTGTACTGTATAATAATAGTGTAGGCTGTAATTATATCATGAGGACACTTCACCAGGTGAGGGGCGGAGTTTTCCCCGCTGCTCCGTGTCACCACTCTGTCTCGGTGTGTGTGTGTCTGTGTGCGTGTGTGTGTGTGTGTGTGTGTGTGTGTGTGTCTGTGTGTGTGTGTGTGTGTGTGTCTGTGTGTGTGTGTGTGTGTGCGTGCGTGCGTGCGTGCGTGTGTGTGTGTGTGTGTGTGTGTGTGTGTGTGTGTGTGTGTGTGTGTGTGTGTGTGTGTGTGTGTGTGTGTGTGTGTGTGTGTGTGTGTGTGTGTGTGTGTCTGTGTGTGTGTGTGTGTGCGTGCGTGCGTGCGTGTGTGTGTGTGCGTGTCTGTGTGTGTGTGTGCGTGCGTGCGTAAGTGCGTGCGTGCGTGCGTGTGTGTGTGTGTGTGTGTGTGTGTGTGCGTGTGTGTGCGTGTGTGCGTGTGTGCGTGTGTGCGTGTGTGTGTGTGCGTGTGTGCGTGTGTGTGTGTGTCTCGCTATGAACGAGGGTGAACAAAAACCACGTGCCTGCTTTTTGGTTACAATTCATCACTTGTCGGACCTCAAAGATCCAACACTGATGGTCATTATCGAAGAGACAGATTCACTGGTTGGACCTGCAGCAGGTGTGAACACACACACACACATCAGAGGTAACGCACACACACCGGGCAGGCAGTGTGTTCCAACAGTGGTGAAAACATCTGGAAAAAGCTGGTAAGTGCATTTGAATTGAGATTTGTTTTTGCCAAACTACTCTTTCCAAGGCCAAAAATTATTTCTGATCTAACTAGTTCTATACATTTAATGTACATTTTCAAGAGAATATCATACAGCTCGTACTGTCAGTGCATGTGAAGGGCTTCGGTATCATCATGACGTTCTGCTGCGTTCAGTGTTTCATCATAGTTCTTGACAGCTGATGTTGTTCATGTGGAGCAGATGTTACAGGTGCTGCATTTGGGTGCACGTCGCAGCACAGTTTTGAAATGACAATCAGAGAGCTGACTGGAGAGCAGAGAAAAGTCACGTCAGATTTTTCAAACATGAATATGTTCTCTCCCCAGAGATCTGCGTGTGCGTACAGATCTCGACATCCTCTTTCCTCGCGTTGCAGCTGAAAACAGGCGAGATTGTGTCGAATGTCCTGCGGGCAGCAACGTGAAGTGGCACGGTACAAATCAATCCTACCTCATCTGGATGGGTCGGCGGCAGATAGGATCAGCTGGAGGGTGAGTGAGGTAAGATTCAGGCTGCACGAGTGATTAGAGCTACGTGGGCGGGCCACCGAGGAGAGGCAGCGTACTGCTGCTGCTCACCGACACCACTGACATGCAAATGTTCTGCTTCTAAAACAAGAATATGTTGGTGTGGAGGTTTAGAAATTCATACCGAAGAAACGAGGCATTTTTCGATGGGAGATACTCCCGAAATAATTCAGATGACTGTATCGAAGTTTGGTACTCAAATTGATTTAATAAACGTACATATTGGTTTGAACTAATGATCTTTAGTCAGGTGAAGATCAGTAATCTGAAATATGGAGGTTTGAACGTTCTTCGTTTTAGCACCGTTTTACTGACTGATGTTTTTTTTTTTACTGTAATTGTTTTTAATGTGAATGTTAAGCGTCTTCAGCTCCAGTAAAACAGAAGAGCTGTGGTTCACTCACCTGTTAGGATGCCGGGGAGCAGCAGAGCTGCCAGGAACACCACACATGTCTTCATCTTCATCTCTCTCCGCCCGCCGCTGACCGACTTCACACCTGTGGCCTTCATAGGCTTCTTCGGCTCTCCCGCTGGGTGTTAGAGTACGAAGAGCCGAGTTCACAGAGGGACGCCACCAAAGGCACCTACAACATCACATTGAAATGCAGAAGACTCAGTAAGACGTGGACAAATAGGCGTATTTTAAAGACTTCCCGTCGTGCAGACACGGCAGGAAGGCTGTCACATTTCTGGACAGCAATGTCACACAGTGGAGGAGACTTTCACAAACATCACTTTTAAATGTTGTTTTGAGCTTTCAAAGACATTATTGATGGTAGATTTTTCAGCTGGATGTACTTTGGGGAGACAAAGCTATACATCCAGTCTTCTTGAATCTTCTTTTCTAATGAATGAGGGATTATTTTCAGATGGACCTCCAGAAAACTAATAAGAAGGAGTGACTTTAGCTAACAACACCGAGATAACTGATGGACACATTTTATTCACTTTGGATTTGATGAGAGAAGTTGAATGGGAGTCTATGGAGCCGGAGGCTTTTTGGAGCCGACCTCTAGTGGCACTCGCTGGTATTGCAGCTGAAGACACTTCTGGATCAGAACCATTTTACAGACCTGAAGCTACGAACTCTTTTATATCCAGTCTGGGGTAATAATACAGAAGATTATTTCATTTATAATGTAACTATATCTTTATCCCATATATCATAATCATAATTTGAACAATGAATTTAACATGAAGTCAGATTTATATTATTTCACTTTGTGACGTCACATTTTATATTTGGGATTGTACAGTTAGACACTGTTTTGTATTTTGTTTAACATTTAAAGCACATGTCTGTGATGAGGACTAGACATTTACAACAGGGCCCACATCAACATGGGAAGTTGCACACACACACACACACACACACACACACACACACACACACACACACACACACACACACACACACACACACACACACACACACACACACACACACACACACACACACACACACTTTAACAGGAGACACTGACCTGAAAAAAATGGATGAACAAACAAAAACATTTCCTTCAAATGTACTGCAGGTGCATCTGCCATTTCCAAATACAACACAGTCCTGGTGTTCTGCAGTGTCCAACACGTGTCAGCAGCACAGTATGCAGAGTGACCGAGCTGGCAGCACTGACTGGAAGCTTTTCCTGACTAGAGCTTCTACACATATCCAAAAGCTGTGACGTTTTCCATTTTTAATAATACATTTAATATCTTCACAATGTTTATAGCAGATTAATTAACAGGAAGGTAGTTGTGCTGTGAGATCCTCTTAATGACCTGCAGAACATTGGCTGAATGGCTGTAAACTGCACAGCGCCCTGATGCTGGCTTTGATTAGATTTAATTAGCTATTGCTGCCATGTGGAGAGCTCAGTGAGATGTTGTGGGCATAAAGGAACACTAATTAATCATCATTTATTTTATCATGTAATTAACTTGCCGTTTGACTATGGGTGACAGAGTTAGTGGGAGTTTCTACGCCGAGCCTGTTTACCATACAGACTCTGACACACTGCTCGCCTAATGAGCCAAACAGCCTTATACTTCATTCAGTTTGTTTTCAGTATGTTCCTGTAAGCTGCTGATGCCGTTAGTCTGCTTCAGGTCAACACACTCTATCTCTGTCCAGATGCTTCTCTTTATAAATGCAAGCGTGTGCATTATGCGCCGCCATTCATCTCCCTGTGGTAATGTGTGTTTGTGCACCGTCACGGGCCACAGCTGTATGGTAATCACGGGTAAACACATTTCCCAGGTAATCTCCTCTGGATATTAGTAGCATATATTATCTTGTCTAGCAACAGATTAATCCCTGATCTGCAGCAGCAAAAAAAAGAAAAAAAGAAAATGAAATATTTCATTTCTTCTTGCCGATTTGAGCAAACAGGAGACTCCTGGTTGCCGCAGTTCTTGTGGATTCATTGAGTGAAGTAGAGAAAATGCCATGTGGAAGCCCGTGTTTATCTAATATGGTTTGTAATCCTTTGTTTAGAGAGGATTTGTGGCGGAGGTGCAGTGAAGAGCCAGAAAGACGTCCAAGAAAATGTACTCGTTTCATTTCATACCATGAACTTTTTTTCCACTGCCACTGCCGACTCTACTCGCTTTTAGTACCAGGTGCTTTTCCTGATTTCATTTTCTGAAGCAGGTGGTATCCCCTTTAGTCCACGTGACGCACTGATTGTGATGATTCTCTGCGACCAATCAGCGGTTTGCGGTGTTTCCTCATCACTTTTTAGTATTGGCTGAGCTCGCTTAAACCTCAGTGGAGGTGACACCAGCCAAAGTACCAGGTAGCAGGTAACCTCCACAACGTCAGCCCAACGGAAAACCAGAAAAAAAAGGAGTCACGCTGAGCCATCGAAAAGATGCTGCACGCCGGCTCTCATACGGACCTTCAGACTAAATCACATCAATTAAAACGGATCAAATTCTAGAAGGCTGAGCTTCAAGTAAGTAAATGTCAGCATTGCATAATTTCTGACTCCACTTTGCGCCACTAAAGATTTGATGAAAGCTGTCCTTCAGCTGCATTATGGGATGTCAGCAGGCGGTCAGAATATGTCATTACTGTTCATCCCACTGAAAACATGGCTGCCAGATAAAAAAAAAATGAAGTACAGAGGAGTCACTCACGTCCTTCTGTTTCCTCATGAATTAATGAATACAATGCAGTTGGAAAACTTGTGGTCAGCAGCACCACAGTACAGCAGTACAGTGGGGGTGAGCCTGGAATAATAAACTACCAATATTTATATATATTATTTTAAACATGATGAATTGTGTAAATATTGCAGTAAATCATTAAGTGGATTTGTGAATCTATTGATGGTAAAAAAATTAAATTAAAAAAATTAAAAAAAGCCAACTGTCCACAATAACAAGTGGATTAGTGTTTGTGGGGCCTTTATGTGATCCACTATGAACTTTCACTGCAGTGATTGTTAGACTGATATTGTTAGATTCTGTAAATTCCCAGAGGAAGTGGACTGACCCTCACGTCTGCCAGTGTGGAAGTAAAAAGTCAAAGTATCCGTTAGCTTTTCTTGCAAGTGATGCATTAAGAGTGTGATGGACTGACACGTTGTCCTCTCAGGGCCAGAAGGCTCCTGACCTCCCGGTGCATGTGTTTCAGTCTGCAATGGGACCTCGGAGGACGGCACATCAACCAACTTAAATGTAAAAGTTTAAATATTAAGAGACTCTTAGACTATTTTTTTGGTCCAGATTTTGTTGTTGTTGTCATGAATGCAACAAAGCCTCAATTCACATCTGGCCAGATAACAGGATGTCACTGATCAATTATTAATTGACTGATTTATTAATTGATTAATTATGAGTTGAATTAATGTTTTGACATTTTGGCTTGGGTCTTGCGAAGAGCACTCAAGCCTTAATAGCCGACCTTACTTTTAAAATAAGTTGACAGATGCAACAACTGGAAACGAGAGCGTGCCAGGCCGACATATTCACACCGGGAACTCAGGTCTGAAACACCAGGTCAGGTTGGTTGGTTTGCTTCTATTAAGCAATTCATGAGCCTGTAATAAATCTACACTGCTGTTATATTTGTATATTAATAGAGTATTATTAACCTTTGTTCTGCATAAAGTTGTTGGCCAATTGCACAGTTACACATAATTAAGGGCTGGGGTGTTTTAAGTGACAAGAGGACACAGTCAGTTACTACATGAAGTGTACTAACACGTAGTAAATACTTTACTGACTGTGGATGTGAGCAGAACCATATAAATCAAAGCACAGTGTTTTCATGGGCTCCACATACATATATTACTGCCTCAGTCACATTATGAGTGGATTACTGGTGTGAATTTAAACAGCCATCAATTCAAGGATGGCACAAATTATTCCAGACAAGAATCAACACACGTTTCACATTGAAGGAGAACAAAGACGATACTAACAGGTTCCATTTTAAATCCGTGGCCAGAAGTTGTCAACTGTGAAGGATGTTTCTGATTCCTGTTGTTTCCATGACGTCTACCCTCCTGACCATCTGCTTCATCTGACCTTTTCATAAGGGGGGCATGCTGTGGATGTGTTTGTGTTGTTACACTGATTCACAGAGACACAGATGTAACGTCCATCACACACAGATGATACTCTTGTTCAGAGTGAAGCTTCTCATCTGTCCTCGTCGATCAAATGCATTCTCTCTGTCACACACATCACCTGCTGGAGCTGAAGCTGGAGCCACTTCAGAGAAGCATTCATGCGTCAGTAATAATAAAAGCTTGCTCTGTCTTGACTGTCTTAAAGTCTAAGTGTTCAAATAGTTTTTCTTGGGCTGTTGCTAATGCAACACTGGCAGCCAGTCAGTAAGCCGTGCACTGTTCAAGATTTCTCAGCCGGCCTGTTAACATGAGGCGAAGCAGCCAGCTGGCAGATTCCATCTTCAGTGAGACAGTCAGCCAGGGAAAGTGTGTGTGTTGGTGTCTGAATGACATGAGAGTGTGTGTGTGTTGTGTCTGCTGGTATATCTGTGAGGCTGCATATGTTTCCAGAAATAACTCGCCAAGACTCAGATGAAAAAGTCTGGAACAAACTGTTGTTTTTATTGTTGGTGTTTTACTCATCACACGCAAGTAGAGGGGAAATACTTGGAGGGATAGAGCTCTTTCCATTACACTGATTAATACCATGCCATTGCTACTGCATGCAGATTTAAAAATAAATCTTCTTCTCTGTTTTGGCTTTCCATTTGGCCTCTCTGAGTCACCAGAATTCCCAGGGTCCAATCTCCATCCACCAAAAGCATTTTTTTTCCCAGCTGAAAACACTCAGCTAAGAGAGAGCACTTGTTGCTATGATACTGAATATCTGCAGACGTAACGGTTAATTAATGTGTTTAAAGCACCTCGTGTCACAGATAGTTTGTGTTATCAACAAACGCTGAGTGTAAAACTGTCAGTACGGAGTGGAGTCCTCGCTCTGAAGACCGAAGCTCGTAGGGAGACCCGCCGGTATCTGTGGGTTCAGGAGATTTTGTGTGCAAGGAAACACCTCAGCGAGAAACCATTGTTAGGTTCAAGAGCTAAAGATGGAGAGCAGTTTTGTACGAGCAGGACACAGTTTGAAGTGTTGCTGAGGAAAACTGGACCCTTTATTTTTTTAGGGAAGATAGATGACTTTGAGGCCGTCAGCTCGGAGGGATGTCTCTCTGTTCGTCTCAGGTGTGCTGAGGTGAAAAAGATGACGCGAGGTCTTTGTGGTATTTGTCCCGCCCCTCCTTCACTGTGATTGGACGGCTGGTAAAAAGTGACAGTGACGAGTGCAGCAAGATCCAAAGTTGAACACTAAAAAGAATGGCAAACGTTCAGTGCTCAGCAGCTCGTCACACTGGCTGTGTTTGAGAAACCACGGCGCTCCCATTAAAAACTACTTTTAAAAACACAGCGCTCTGGGAAAAGCGCTTCAGTGGACACGATCCTCAGTCCTGGAAAGTTTAGATTAGCTGGCCAACAAAGTCAATTTGTAATAACTTATGAATATTTTGAAATGTTTTCACAGTTTGTTCTGTTTCAGCTTCACTTTTCTTCTCTGAATTCAGTCTGGTGACTCGGCTGGTACTGGCGTTTTCTCTGAGCCACTCTGAAGGGCCGACCAATCAGAGACCAGCGTCGGTGGTCAACCGCGTATGCCCCTCCCTTTCTTCACTGTGATTGGACGGCTGGTGACAGTGACCAGCGCAACTCTTGGTGAACTCTTGGTGACCGGAAAGAAACGCTGAATAAACGCTCTGCACCTCGTCAAGCTGCTGGAGTTCATTAAAACAATTTAATAAATAAGCTGCGCTCAGTAAAAAACCCTTTGGTGGACACGGTAGGTAGGAGCAGCGGTGGTGAAGTGTCGGCCGGTTTCCACGCATGCTGATTGGTTAATGTGAACCCAAGGTCTACGCCCAGTGGGATGGAAGGAAGATCCTCTCTGGAGGGCGACAGACCCGTAATCATTCAGTCAAAGTCTGGTTGGCACCAGGCGAGCGTTTTTTAACTATATTCACATTAATACAAGTGTGAATGTCCAAAATATTTGATTGAAGCTGTCATTTCCGCTCCACAGGAATAACTTTGGTGGCATTATTCAGCCTGAATAAAAACGCTGTGAAACCACACACAGAAAGATCATTCAATGTCAACACCTGCTATTGAGTTTTCAGTTTTGCTGCAGTCATATTTAAATGAACAGAAACAGCAAGACATGGCAGACTAGTGGTTCTGTTATCTGAGGTCAAGTCTGTTTTGTTCTTTTGCAAACTAAAAGTAGGAGAAAGGTATTTTATTCATTTTGTCTTATTTTGGTGTTTCTGTGAGGACAAGGAGATTTTCAGGAAACAGTCTAAACATCATAGAAATCTTCCATTTGATCCAAATGAATGTGAATATCACGGCAGCCTGACAAAGCAGCCTTTAATCATGACATGGGCTCTCAGTTCCTTCTCTGAGCTTCAGTCCACAGCAGGAGGCTCACAGTGCCGGTATAGATAATCACTCTCGCCTCCAGACTCACACACACACACACACACACACACACACACACACACACACACACACACACACACACACACACACACACACACACACACACACACACACACACACACACACACACACACACACACACACACACACACTACAAATACCCGTGTGCACATTATTCTGCAAAACTGACATCTGTGTTGAGAACATAATCCAGAACAGTGTGTTTCTTCAGTACAACTACGGTATGGAGAAAAACAGCAACATTATGAGACCCATTGTAACTTCAGATTTATGTGTGGAGGCGGAGCTGCAGCCATACGGTGGCTTATATGCTTCCAGCGCCTTCTGGTTATTGCACACTTTATGAGCTCAGCGTGACAGTGAAACTTTCAACACAAGCTGCCACTCCTCCGAAAACACTCACACACTTCCTAAAAAAAATGAACTTCAGAGAGAAATGCCCCCTTTCCCTGCAGAACCACGCTCTCTGCCACACACACACACACACACACACACACACACACACACACACACACACACACACACACACACACACACACACACACACACACACACACACACACACACACACACACATACATCTGCCAGTGAGTTACTGAGGGTGGAGGACGCTTTCAAAGATGTTTTTATGACTTCCACAGTAACAAAAACTCAATTAATCTCATGCAGGAGCGAGCCTTACGTCGGTGAATAGTTTGTAACGGTATACCTCTGGGGGAGTGCAGAGTATAGGGTGGGACATTAGCAGCAGCTAAACACTGGCCAGATGGAGGTGAAAAGAAATCTGCTGACTGGACACACACACACACACACACTTCACTTTTTCCAAGTATGTTTTGTCTGAATAAATGTTTGATCCCCGTCTCGTCTACAGGAAGCCCGTCCCATTACATCCCCAGGAATGGACCTTTGATAAGGCTTTCCATGTAACGGGTGAAGGACATCCCTCACTGGCTTCCCGACCGGTAAACACGGCCAAACGTGTTGCGTCGAGCAGCTGCATGAGCTGGAATTTAATTCTGGTGTCTGAGGTACTGAACAAATGTTTATGTACCTGAGCAGGCTGGAAAAGAACTGGAGCCCAACTGATAAACTGCTCGGCATCGAACGAGCCCTGAAACACGCTGGCTGCGTGGCGTCATTTTAATTACAGACAGCTATTTTGTATGCGTGCCAAGGCGGCCAGTTACACTATTTCAGTATATTGTGTATGGTGTGGGATGCAGCCAACAAAGGAAAGATATTTGGTATTGTGCTCCTACAAAGGGTCAGTAATTACAATCAGTATGCTACTCAGTTGAGGCTGAGATTCCTGCTGAGCAAAGCTTATTTTTAAACATGAAATTAAAAAAGGCTCAAGTGGAAATTAAGTCAGTGGTTTCTAACGGCGATATTGAATAAGAGGGAATGAAGGGGGCAGTTGTTGACATTGTTCCTCTTGGAGTGACATCTGCTGCTGGATTCCTCTCCCAACGGCAGTCAGCCTTGTTGTGGCACAGCTTTGTGCTGCCGGACACAAAGTGAGTCACAGAGTCATCACTTACAGCCTTTTGTGTGGAAGACATGAGCCGACCAACAAGACAAGAGCTACAGGGAAACAGCTTCAAGGACCGGCTAACAAACACAGTCGACTGAAAGCTTACAAAATCATACTTATTACTGGATTGGAGCATTTGTAAATTAAAAACCTGTTTTCAAGAAGCTTCTTCTTTACAATGTGTTATAAAATATATGCTCTTCAAGTGCTGAACCAGCTCTTAGATGCATCATCTTATGTTTCATCAAACTGTGATTAGCAGCAAATAACTTGATCACATCTGACAGCCTGATATGTAATTCCTTCTAATCACACCAAGACTAAAACAAGCAGACCAATGAGCATACATGTTGGTCATTATTAAAAACAGCTTGGTGCCTTCTTTATTTTCTGCACTTGTTTCCAAATTATTTCACTATAACTACAGTTCAACCAAAGTTTAGAAAGACTTAAAAAAAGGCCTGATTCAGACTTTTCCTCAGGTGCCTCCTGTCTGTTTTGTCATGATTGAACTTTACAACCATCTACAGGATTTTAAGATGTTCTCCAACACAAGTCTGCCAAACGCATCTGGCAATGTTAACGAAAGTAAAAACTAAAAATGAACCGGTTCCAACTCGGTCTATGCGACACGCTTCCACCAAGTTTCAGGGAAATCAGAACAGACATTTTTCTATAATCCTGCTGCCAGACAAATGAAAAAAAACACAAAGATATATTTTTACACTTCAAGTCTTTTTGAATTTGCAGTAATTTATTTACTGTATGTTTCTAAGAACTACAAAATGCTGGTAACCAGCACAGGAGCTGCTGTAGTGAGTTGTATGAGCAGCACAGCCTGGTTTTCCTACCCCGGTTGTTGCCTGACAAGATGTCTTATTTCAGGAGGTTGTTGGTGTGTGCAGACTATATCCACTCCTCCTGGGTGGCAAAAAAGTACTGCCATCAAATCTCTGTCATAATATTCCAGTAAATATTACCCTGAAAACTAAAATTAACCTAATATCAACTGAAAAGGCAGTGAATTACAGTGCTTGTATTAGCAATATGAATATAACATGACCTATCATAATATAATAAGCATGTATGAAGGAGAGTAAATGTGATTTTTCAGCACATTGTCCATGCAGAAATTTACATCCGTCAACCGAAAGCAATTTGACTTTTTCTTAGATATGAAAAAAACAATAACATTAATGCGTTCAATAGTGGGGATTAAATTCTGCTGTCGTGCACACGCAAAGCAACTCTGAAAATATGTATATTATTAGCAACATCCTGTAGCCTGCAGTGACAATCGGTAATATGATTCACTCAAAAGCCAGTCAGCCAGTTTTGATAACAGACCTGCCTCAACACATATTCTACCAGGCAGGAGGGGGTGGTGCAGGTGTGTGTGTGTGTGTGTGTGTGTGTGTGTGTGTGTGTGTGTGTGTGTGTGTGTGTGTGTGTGTGTGTGTGTGTGTGTGTGTGTGTGTGTGTGTGTGTGTGTGTGTGTGTGTGTGTGTGTGTGTGTGTGTGTGTGTTTCATTCCTAAAAAGCAGTCTGGATTTGGTTGCAGGAAAATAACATTTGGTCACATACAGAACATGCTGTCCTCAACCTGATCCAGGTACACTTAACAAGGTTAGCTTGAGCATGAAAATGTGCAGCGAGACAGATGAATGCACTCTGTCACACAAAAACACACACACACACACACACACACACACACACACACACACACACACACACACACACACACACACACACACACACACACACACACACACACACACACACACACACACACACAGTTAAATGTAGAGGAACCTCACTGGAACAACAGAAAACACGTGAGGTCTTGGTCTCGCCTTCGGGCAAAAGGAAAACAAGGCTTTATGTCACAAGTGTAACATGGTCTGTGTGTTTAAGCAAATATATCAAAATAACATTTCTGAATTATTACAATTGAAATGCATGATTCAGCATGATTTAATATATGAATTTATTCATGAGTTAATGAATCATGTGGGTTAACTTTAAGACCAATCACCCCAGTATCACAGCAAAATGTGAAATAGACACGCCCGTCCACTACAGCAAAACGTGAGATAGCCATGGCGTGTGTATTTCAAAAATAATTGTTTGATACTTGATATTCTTGACCATCTTTCAGGTGCTTTGTCTGCTATCTTCATCATAAAAGCCCAGCAGCTCACCCTGTAGTAGATGTACTCTGTAACATAACTACATTCATCATGTACAACTACTCTTCCTGAAATGGAACAAAATGACATCGTGATGTAGATGTTACTATTATACAACCAGTAGCTCCACCCCCAGAGATCTAATTGGTCAACTGAACATCTGGAACAAATCATCATGACATCACACTGTTCTTATCACTACAAATGTCACTCCACCTCCTCAATGGAAATATATCATTGGAATAGTTTCATATAATATGTAATATAATATAGTTTCTACTTGTGGTAGTTCTATTAAATGACTCATTTGGTGAAGTCGGGTCTCTTTTGGTACTTTTTGGTCGCTCTGGCAACAATGGCATGAATAGCACCCTCGAGCGATTATACAACAAGTTACCATCTAAATAAAATATGTAATCTAAATGTATTCATATTGTGGAGCAATTCACTCTCAAAATGTATAACTTTGTTAGTTTGATCTCCGTTTCAATGGCAACACGTGATATGACTAATAACAACAATAAAAACAATCAGTAACGTCAGTAGACTCTTATGTAACGTATGCAAAGTTTACGACTCCAGAAAGTAGTCCGACCCTTAGCAACCACCTAGCAACAGAGAGGACTTCTAGTCTCCAACTGAATAAATATAGAACATAGAAACACTAAACTGATCAGCTAGTTCAGTCTGGTTGGAACAAAGATATCTGATGAACAAAGATATCTGATGAACTAAGATATCTGATGAACAAAGATACCTGATGAACAAAGATATCTGATGAACAAAGATATGTGATGAACAAAGATATCTGATGAACAAAGATATGTGATGAACAAAGATATCTGATGAACAAAGATATCTGATGAACAAAGATATGTGATGAACAAAGATACCTGATGAACAAAGATATCTAATGAACAAAGATATCTGATGATAAACAAAGATACCTGATGAACAAAGATATCTGATGAACAAAGATATCTGATGAACAAAGATATGTGATGAACAAAGATATCTGAAGAACAAAGATATGTGATGAACAAAGATATCTGATGAACAAAGATATCCATGGACTCATGTGTTTTTAACATTTTAGCTCCGTGTCATGTGTTCAAACCAAACCGGTCTAGCTAGCCTCCTCTAGGATTGTAAGTGCGTGACTATCCGTGGTGTTACGGTACGGGTGCTCAGAGCGACCAAAAAGGACCAAAAGAGACCCGACTTCACCAAATGGGTCATTTAATAGAACTATAACAAGTAGAAACTACATTAGATTACATATTATATGAAACTCTATTCTAATTCTATTTTCCCACTGAGGAGGTGGAGTGATATTTCTAGTGATGAGCACGGTGTGATGTCATGATGATTTGTTCCAGATGTTCAGTTGACCAATCAGATCTCTGGGGGTGGAGCTACTGGTTGTATAATCTATGTTGGCGTGGTTGTGTGTGTCTCTTGAAAATGAGACTGATTTAAATGAAAGTTCTGGATTAGATAGTGTTAATTTACATTATTAAAGATGAACTATATTTCTTACAAATGGTTTGTCTCTATCTAAATAGGGACCGTTTCTATGGAATACACTGAAATGAGTCTTGTGTTTGCAACACAATTGGAAGCTGAGTTTTGACACCTGCTGGCGACAGTGAGAGATCAGAGGCAGCTGGGTGATCTGAGACTGACTGACAGGCCAACATGCTCTTCTTTCAGGTCTCCGTCTCGCTCTAATGTCTGTGTCATCCTGATGAAATGATGAAATCTCTCAAGAGTTACATTACAGAGGAGGAAGAAGGAGAAATGGCCTCATTAAAGCTGGCGGTAGCATCAACAGCAGCACGGAGAGCGATCCTGGGCGAGCCCCGCGGTCGCACTGCGATCGCTGGAAATGTAAGTGTGATGAAACTGAAACACACACGCAGAAAATGATGAAACTTATTTGACATTAGAGGCGTTATTGGGGGCTGGTGTGTGTGTGTGTGTGTGTGTGTGTGTGTGTGTGTGTGTGTGTGTGTGTGTGTGTGTGTGTGTGTGTGTGTGTGTGTGTGTGTGTGTGTGTGTGTGTGTGTGTGTGTGGAGGGGGGGTAATGGGGTTTTGTGTTTTTTCTCCTGTCTGTTTGAAAGATTCCTTCCCCGTGTGAATATAGCTATCAGGATGCTGAGTAGGGAGAAGACTATTTCAAGAAGATCAAAAATAAAAAACGGGGAATCAAAAGAAGGATGAAAGAGAGGGAGAGTACAGCGGTGAAGCGACGGAGGAGTCAACGCTGCAAAATAAAACTAAATATTCAACTAGAATGGATACTAATCTGCTGATCTACGTCATTTCCAATATATAAAAAGACAGCACACAAATATGTTTCCTTCCTGTGTGTGTGTGTGTGTGTGTGTGTGTGTGTGTGTGTGTGTGTGTGTGTGTGTGTGTGTGTGTGTGTGTGTGTGTGTGTGTGTGTGTGTGTGTGTGTGTGTGTGTGTGTACAGTGTGTGGGTGTGGCGGTGTGTGTGTGTGTGTGTGTGTGTGTGTGTGTGTGTGTGTGTGTGTGTGTGTGTGTGTGTGTGTGTGTGTGCACAGTGTGTGTGTGTGTGTGTGTGTGTGCACAGTGTGTGGGTGTGGCGTGTGTGTGTGTGTGTGTGTGTGTGTGTGTGTGTGTGTGTGTGTGTGTGTGTGTGTGTGTGTGTGTGTGTGTGTGTGTGTGTGTGTGTGTGTGTGTGTGTGTGTGTTGTGTGTGTGTGTGTGCACAGTGTGTGGGTGTGGTGTGTGTGTGTGTGTGTGTGTGTGTGTGTGTGTGTGTGTGTGTGTGTGTGTGTGTGTGTGTGTGTGTGTGTGTGTGTGTGTGTGTGTGTGTGTGTGTGTGTGTTTCCTCTGCACAGAGTTAAAGAAACATGGTGCTGCCCTATATTTGAGTCATCATGGCTCATCACAGGTTTTTGTTCAACAAGATGCTTTAAACTATCGTGTTGTCATACAAACCGCCTCCTCTCCGTGCAGCATGCAGGATGTTTGTAAAGCCTCCAGGAGACGAGTCATTGAACTGCAGTTAATGTTCATTTATTTGTTAACTACACTAGTTTTCTCATCTTCACCAGATGTTAATCCTCCTGTACCACATTCATGAGCCATAACCAGTCGTTCCTTCACCTCAATGCCATAAATCTCATCCACACATGTTGGAGAAAGGAAAACGTTTTGCCTTTTATTGTTCCTTCTTTGATGAACGATGCAGTAACACTTTATTGTCACATGGATGTATCATACTTCTGACTGAACAGATAGGTTTTTTATTTGAATCAATACAGCCAGCAATCAATGCAAGGACTATTTTAGTGACTGTGTATCAGGCAGACGGAGAACTGGCTGCTGATCTGTTAAACCTGCTGCTTATGCAGCACTTTGTGTTGGCACAGTGTAAGAAACACCTCACAGCATTCACTACACATTTTACAAACCTATTGAAGCGGTACAGGAACAATCCCTGTTGCTATGGGAACCTAAAGTTTAATAGCTATGCTGTACCTCCACAGTTGTTGCTTACTTGAAAAATAATTTAGTTGTACCGCGAAATGAGTGTTGGCTGTTTTGTATTGAACTGATGTAACTTGTTTAGGATTTCTATCAGTAACCAACAGCATGTGAAAGACAAAGAATCATCTAACAGAACATCAGTCGAGGCAGAATACAGAGAAAGTGAGTCCTTCTGTGCAAAATCACTAAAACGTTGAATGATCTTAGAATAATTGGATGATTATCAGGTTGAGGTTCAGCGTTCAGCTCCAAGGACAAGCAGCGACTGATTCCTCACAAATCTGTGGATGAATTCTGACATCGTTTCTTTTCAGCTGCTCGTCGCTGGAGAGGTTTTCTTTCTCTGAACTCCAACTGTGTTCTGTTGGATTGGAGTCCAGATGAACCCTCGTCAGAGCAGAGCTTCCTCTCTGCTCTGACGAGGGTCTTGTGTGTGTTTGCAGTGTGTTTGGGATCATTGTCATGTTGGAAAATTCCTCTGCTGCCAAGCTTCTTTAGACTGGGAGTCATTTTTTCACTCATTTATTCGGCTAAACAAACTCTCATTCAGTGGCAGCTATAAATGTCATCTCGACACTATTTGCGCTCAGAGTGTAAATAGCAAACCGTGTTTGAGTGCCTTCACTTATTGATAGTGAAGCTCTTCCTATACTTCCACCGCTGCAGCCGTCTTCTGGCTTAAGCTGCGAGGTTCACGTGTCCTTTTTTTTAACTTCATTATATTTAACTGTAAATTATACACTGACTTTTTGTAGCAGTGGTCACAAGTAAACTGATTTTCTTGCAGCATAAGTGTATTAATCTCTGTTGCATTCCGGTTTTCCTTTGGGGCCCATATTTTACTACATAAGAGCAAATATGCCACACTTCAGCTTAAAGATAATATAATGGCTGTACGATGATAACGTTTTTAAGTCTTTTGGCCTTTTATCATTTTTCCACAGCTGTGTTTTGTCACATATGTAATCCATTTATTCTAAAGATACATTTCACTTCATGGTTATGATGCTGATCGACTCTCTGATTGAAACGAGGGAAATGGCTGCAGCGCTGCCTCATGACTCTGATGTGATTATGACCACCAGCTTCATATAGAACACTTCTTTTAATTACTTCTTCCAATTAAGAGCTTTTCTCCTCTCGAGGCACAGCAGCCACACTGAGAGGAGGCGAGGAGGAGAGGAGGAGATGAGGAGAGGAAGAGAGGAGGAGAGGAAGAGAGGAGGCGGAGGGAGACGGGGTCGAGGAGCTGACAGTCTCACCGGTTCAAAGGCAGAAACCTGCTGAGCCAACACACGCATGCATGCAGTCGCTGCGTCGCATTATTGTTAACTAGGACAGAATCCCAAACATGCTCCGAGATCAAAATACAGCATCAAGGCTGCAGACTCACTTTGAAGAACTACGAAACACGATACAGTCACACATTAAAAAGCTCTTCTGAATTTTAAGAGTTATTATGTGATCTGCATAATTTCTAACAATGTTTCTCCCAGTGGTCAATGCACGTCATTACCAACAGACCAGTGTATTACTAAATAAACACTTTTACCATCAATAACAACAGATCTAATTTAATCTTAATCCGTGGTTCTCTCGGTGCAAACAAACCAAATGAAAACACAGTGTCTGTTAATCTCTGAACACCGTATGACCTCTCTTCTATCTGAGGCACTGAGCCGGAGGCTCATTGTTTTCCAAATCATGCACAAAAAAAAACATAAAATCTTACAGAAATAATTATCTCCTGAATCGTATCAACCTCACCCAAAGATAGATTTTTTTTTCCCACCGTTGATGTAAATTGAAACGACAACTGCAGAAAATAGAAAATAGTGAGCGAGCACAGTGCTGACAGGGTGGAATCAGATGACAGATGTTACTGTGATTCAGCTTGAACATGCAGTACAAGTCCTTGTCCAAACTGCTGCCGAGTGTCCTCCGATGCCCTCTGCCACAATGCCCCCCCCTCCCCTATCCACAGGAATGACAAACTCTTAGTTCACCGACCTGCCAACCACAGCAATTCACCGCAACTGCACACCCATATTAATCCCAACCCGGGTTATTATTAGCTGCGCAGCCTCCGGAGAACATTTCCTATATCTATGTTTCCCTTCAGTGTGTTTAGAGGAATGAAATGTAGCCTGTTGACCAATCGCTTGGTCCATCTGTACAAACTCCTCTTTGAGCAAAGCACTGTTGTTTGTGAAACTTCAAACATTTCACAGCTTACCAAATATGTAATAAGCTTAATTTTGCAGAAATATGTTTGTTTGATTGGAGTAGTCTCGTCATTTTAAAACATAAAGTCATGAATGTTTGCTTTTCACAATTGTAATAATAAGTCTGTATTAACCTTTATATGCAGACGTTAGAGTGTTCTCTGAAAACACACTCTTTACTGTCACTAATTAAAGACATGAATCCTTAAAAAAGGCCTCAAATACAGGATATGGTGTCATTTTTAAAAGTATTTTTCTAGACCAGCTGGCCACCGATTTTATTTTATTTTTTTAAATGTTCTACACAGCAGAAACCAGAACAGCTGTGGATTGTTTTTAGCTTCAGATGATGGACATTTGGTTGTCTCTCGAGTATTTTCTGCAACAAGAAAGTGTGTGTAGGTTTGAGCACTAATACATATTTGAACCAGTTTAGGTAAAAGGTGAATTAAACACAAGCCTGGTGTGAACTGGTCTCTTTCTATTGTACTGGGTGTAGATTTTTCGTGAGAGTTAAAAAATGTTCACGCTGTGCTCTTCAATATCACCAGTCGTCCAATCACAGCGAAGGAGGGGCGGAACAAATGCGGTTAAGCAGCGACACCGGTCACTGATTGGTCCGCGCTTCAGAGCGGGTGCAAACGCTAATACGAGCCGAACTAATGGAACACATTGAAAAAGATAATCAGTCTCGGGATACACGAGGAATCAATATATCTAAAACATGAAACATTATGAGGTCACAGAAACATCACGTCTACTCGAATTGTATGTTTCAGAGGAACAAAGATTCTTGTTACGTCTTTCTGTCCCTCAGACAAGAGGACGGAGCGACAGACTTTTCTCCTCTCCGGATTTAAACATGTTAGAAATTATGATTTCCAGCCGGTGAGTGACAGCTGCCACTGAAAACATTTTATTTTTTCACACATTTATTCTGGCCAGCCGTCAGTGAGTGCGTCTCACTGTGCTTCCAACCTCCAAACATCAGGCCACATGTAACTACCAGGCCGATCGACAGCAGCCTGAAACATGACTGAAACTTTGAATTAACGAGGACACGCAGCCAACATGCCTGCTTCATGCAACGCAGCTCGGCACCTCCTCCACACAGGAAGCCTTCTCGCTGTCAATCACTGCAAGAGATTAATGTGCTTCACTGTGACAGAGAGTGGGTGTGTGTGTGAATAGTGGGGGAGGGGGAGGGGGTTACAGGTGAGGTGAGGAGGGAGCGTGGAAGGAAATAAGTGCTGATCCTCGTGGAGGTGTCGCAGATCTAAATCTGAACACTTAACGAACTGACTTTTTATTTATTTCCTCCCACAGCCTGCGTGCTCGCAGCAGCATTCCTTCCACCACGCTTGATGAGAAGCGTCACTAAACAGCTAACAAATCTCAATTTCCTGATAAATGACTCCTGACACGGCACAGAGACGCTTTGATATCTTTCCTGGAAATATTGCGGACACTTTTAATAAGATCACCTCATCTCAGTGTGCCGTGTTTCTGTGGGAGCCAAACGGTGCAGCATTTAAAAGTTAGATGAGGGGAAGACTGAAACACACACACACACACACACACACACACACACACACACACACACACACACACACACACACACACACACACACACACACACACACACACACACACACAGTCAGCAATGCCAAACCCCACTTTATTAGCAAGTCCAATGTGTGAAGGTGAGGTATGAAATGGCTGCTTCGTTGAGCCGGCCTGTCAGCAGCCGGAGATGGAATGTCTCCTCTCCTCTTAATCTGCCTAAATCTCCCCCATTTGGCAGCTTTGTTGATCTTTAAGTCTGTAACGTGGCGGCTCGGCACATCATATATCCATAATGTATAACACATCTGGACTACCTGCACAGCCACGGCTTCAGCAGCTATCAAAGCGGAACACATCAGTGCTTCTGGCCGGGAGGCGCATAACAATCCATGAGGCCAAACATTTCTGAACTTCCTCATAACTGTGCTTCTTGTTGTCGCGTCGCCTTCGCAAAATCTCCTTCGACTTTCTCTTTAATGCCCATGTAGGGAGTGATTCTTGGAAGCGTAATAATTTAATCTCGTTCAGTCCTCAGAGGAGTCGGTGCATTAGTGTGTAATGGCTTAAATAAAATGATGTTCACTCGCTTTAATCTGATGATATTCATGTGTTGGATAATAACTTGTGCTACGAGCTTCACTACGGGAGATGGTACAATTAGACAAATCTCTTTACAGTGGTATAAAGTTATGGGAAGACAGTATCTCGGTATTGTGATTATAATATGCGCTCAAGAAACAGATTTCATGGCACTTAACACATTAAAGTCCTTCCAGCAGAACTTTACAGCATTATGCAGAGAAACCCAACAATTCAAGGATTCCCATGTGAAGCTAGGAGGAAAAAAAAACTCCTCTTCAAGGGAGAAAAACCTCCAACAGAAGGAAATAAAAACTCCCTCTTTATTATTAACATCTCTGGCAAAATGTCTTCCAATGTTTTGTTACTTGTTTAAGTCATTTACAGATGATGGAACCAAGTGTGAATTCACTAGACATGAAAACTTGACATTGGTATGAATGATTTTGGGCTTCAAAGGTGGAAATGGTTGATGTCTATGTATGCTGTATATACTTCGCCACACAAGTTTTAAGCAATTTAGTCAACCACATTACAAGTAGAAAGCCAAGAGGAGCTGTATGACTGAATTATTTTCTGCCTATTTAAGTTAGCATTTGGCTAAACCAGAGGTTAGCGGAATCTCTGCTGCACATGCTCAGTCAGCACGGACAGTTTTCATTCATCCAACGTCACACCAGACACCAGATTTAAAACTCTACGGTCAAATACAGAGAGATTTGTGTGAGAACTCGTTTAGCAAAGGCTTAAATGTTTCATATATTCATTTATAGGCAAAAGTCCCCAACTATGTCTTTCATATCTTACAGATATTATTAGGGCCCGAGCACCGATGGTGTGAAGCCCTATTGTTTTTCATAAAAAATGTATTTTTCTAGGACGTTAGACGTTCTTATTCTTAAGTAAAGTGATTTGCCTTTTTGGGAGGCTTTATCACTGAACTGCATGTGTTTTGCGAGTGGGCGTGGCCAAACGGCTCGAGAGCGCCCCCTACAGAGATGCCCCGGCGGCCACATATACCTAAATTCACCAAATCCGGTGGACACGTGCATCACACCTGGACGCACCAAAAAGTTACATTGCATCATTACGTCAACTCGACAGGAAGTCCACCATTTTGAATTTAGCTGCCATTTTGGGCGATTCTTACACGTTGTACTTTGTCGAACTCCTCCGAGGGATTTTGTCCGACCGACTTGAATTTAGTTTCTATGGATAGAAAACATGTTTGGGATTAAAAGTTATCAAAATAATTTGTTTTCATCGACGTCTGTGCCCATGAGAGGCGGCCATTTTGAGCGTCTCACCATTGAACTACAAGTTGCTTTAAATCTTACGTACATGGACCGACCTTCTCCAAACATCACAGGTATGATAACAGCCCCGCCCTGAAGACCCCTGTGGGGGAATATTCGCTCATAGTCACAGCGCCCCCTGTTGGCCACTGGAAATGACACTTTTCATACTTTCACATTCTACGTCGAGCTGGTTGATCCCATGAACGTAAAGTCGGGTCACAATAACCTAAACATGTAGTTGATGATATATTGAGACATTCGTTTGACTTTGTCAATGGGCGTCGCCATGACGATGCAGGAAAATTTGATGTCTCGCTGTGACACAGGAAGTTGATGTTTAAATGCTAAATGGTCTGTACTTGTATAGCGCTTCATCACCTTTTGGTCTCAAAGCGCTTTAACATAGTTTTTCCATTCACACACTAATGAGACAGATCACCATGCAAGGTGCTGTCATCAGGAGAACATTCACACACTGATGGTACACCATCAGGAGCAACTTAGGGTTTGGTGTCTTGCTCAAGGACACTAAGGCATGTGGACAGGAGGAGCTGGGGATTGAGCCACCAACCTTCTGATTAGTGTTCAACCCACTCTACCATCTGAGCCACAGCCTCCCAGGTCAACGGATGCTTGAAACCTCACGAAATGTGTGACATACATCCGGCGTGGTGAGACCATACATCTGATATGGGTTTTGCGGGTGGGTGTGGCCAAATGGCTCACTGGCCGTGACACAGGAAGTTGATGTTTAAGTAATGAAGTAAAACATTTTGTGATTTAAAAATAGATTGAAGGGAACATGTTTAAAGGAATGCGCCTTATCTTATCTGATGAATCGGACGAGTTACCACAGATTCCGTCTACGACTGAAAAACACAAACTGCTGCTGAAAACCGGAGCATCCAAACATTTATAAACATTTTTTTTTTTTTTTAAAAACACTCAGAGAGAGAAACAAATACTTGGAAATGAAAGTAAAAACATCAGAAGTGTCAGTCGGAATATTTCAAATAAAACTCACAGTGTTGCCGGGCGGCCGGAGATGCTGCAGTGGTGGTGGTGATGATGATGATGATAATGATGATAATGAGGAGGAGGAGGTGCTGCTGCGACACACACTGATCACACACTGATACGATTAAAAGGGAAATGTGTGTGTTTGAAACGAGCCTTCCTCTTTCACCTCCTTCTCTCAGCTCCCCTCAAAGACACCACCTGAACTTCATCTCTGTGACTTGTTCACATTCATGAGGTAAAACAGGAGGCGGGCCTGTCGCGAAGGAATGTGGTCTGACATGCCAGTCTGGTTTTCAGGGTGCAAAAGCCCTTTTGTTTTTCAAGGAATTATTTTTTTATTAGTGTCCCAGCAGCGATGGTGCGAAGCCCTATTGTTTTTCGTAAAAATGTACTTCTTATTATTATTCTTACGTAAAGTGATTTGCCTTTTTGGAATCTTTATCGTATTCAAAAACTCATGAACGTGGACAAACATTTGTCTCCCGGCGAAAAATCTCGTATTCCAGTGGAGTCGCGAGTGGGCGTGGCCAAACGTCTCGAGAGCGCCCCCTACAGAGATGCCCCGGCGGCCACATTTATCTAAATTCACCAAATCCGGTGGACACGTGTATCACACCTGGACGCACTAAAAAGTTACATTGCATCATTACGTCAACTCGACAGGAAGTCCACCATTTTGAATTTAGTTTCCATTTTGGGCGATTCTGACACGTTGTACTTTGTCGAACTCCTCCGAGGGATTTTGTCCGACTGACTTGACTTTAGTTTCTATGGATAGAAAACATGTTTGGGATTAAATCTTCTTAAAATAATTTGTTTTCGTCGATGCGTGTGCCCGTAAAGAGGCGGCCATTTTGAGCATCTCGCCATGAAATATTCAATGAGCTTATATTTAAAGGTGTATAAACCTAAACTAGCTTCCTTGTTAGTAGCTAATGAGCTTCTACATTTACCTATTTTTGTTGGTTTCTGCACTGAATGAAAAGGCAGTTTGTCATGGTGAAGCTAAACAGTAATGATTCTCAGCCTAATGCAGAACTCTAAGTCGTTTTGGTATTTAATGTGTGCAGCAGCATTCAAAGGAAAGCACAGATGAAACGCTCAAAACACTTCTTTTTATTCGTTTTAACAAATTACCCTTTGAGATAACGAAGCGTTAAATGAAATAGTAGCCATGGCACGCAAGAACAATTTGAAATATGGTGACTGAAGCTTATATTATGCTCTCAGCTTTATCTGTTATATGTCTATATAGGGAGGAACATGTGACAAGGTCGTGCCGAAGTCCCGGGCTTACTTTTCTGCATCAGTCCCAAACGGAGCCTTTGTTGCAGCTGCACAACTAATATGACAGCAAAATGGTATAAAGGTGGTCTGAGTGAAAATCCTGTTTTCCCCTGTCACGCATGCCCCAACAAAAAGTATTTGCACAAGCTGCACAACATGGTTTGCATACAAATAATGTGTGTGCTGCTGAGACTTAAGTCTTGTGTACACGAGCACTTCAACTACTTCAGTACAAAAACAGTGTATACAGATCACTGTGAGTGACATGAACCACCTGAACAAAGTCTTGGGCCAATCTACGTGCTGCATACCACCATATTTCTCTGAATAATAATAATAATTAAAAAAAGACCTGCTCAAGATTTCCCGTCATTTCATCATCAGTAAGGCTGGCCCTGCAGGAAGAAGGAAGCGGGTGATTGATCAGGTGGTCGTGGGGAGGCGGCAGAGAGATGTTCAAGGTAAGCAGGGACAGTGGCTGAACTGGGAGAGTGTGGAGAAGAAGACTTGGAGTCGAGTCGAAGAGGGTTTCTTCCATCAGAACCTGAAGCAGGTCGGTGAGGATGGAGCCTGTTCACTATGCTCAGCGGTAGCAACGGTAAAGCACATCCTGTCAGGTTGTAAGATTAGTTTAACACGAGGTCGGTACACCTGGAGGCTGAACCAGGCTGCAGCCACAGAGAGGAGGAGAGTGGAAGTAAGAGCAGGGAACAGAGGAAACAGTCAGGCAGCTGGTAGTTTAGTTAGAGAGGGAGAGGACAGCGGGGTGGGGGGGAGGACGGGCCCAGATAGGCAAGCTAGAATAAATAAAGGACGGGACTGGGACATGCAGGTGAGCGTGGGAAGCTTGTAATTCCACAAGAAACAAGTTTCCTGAGGCGAGACGTTGTACTGTGGTCAGGTAGCCAGCGAATCGTTTATTTCATAGAGTGGACGGTGCTGAGGGAATATAATATTGATGAGATGTTTGAGAGGAAAAGAAAAGATACTCAGAACGAGCAGCTGAGGTCGAGGGGAGGGTGGAGCGTCCAGCAGGGGGAGGCTGTCCAGGGTTCATTGAGTGGTCGACAACAGCACTATGGAGGGAGCTTGGAGTCAGGGGGCGGAGCCTGCAGCAGGCAGCCTGGGAACCCGGTATCATGGCAAAATGTGGAATAGACACGCTTTGGCCTCTCAGTTTCACATTTTCCTGTAATGGACGAAAATTAAACCTACTGCCAGGCGATTGACTGAGAATTGAAACTTTCAGGAGAAACACGTGGCTGGGATGAGGAAACAAAGAAAACAACAACTCAAGAACAAAGTTGTCACCTGCTGGATTCAAACCTCTGCCTCTCCTACTTGGTCACATGATCCTTTGTTACGTTACTTTTAACGTAAGTTTTGCACTGACAAAATGTGAAACTGTCACGCCTACAGAGGCCAAAGCGTGGCTATCTCACATTTTGCTGTAGTGGACCGGCGTCTCTATTTCACGCTTTGCCGTGATACTCGGTTGGTGAGGGCGACGGAGGAGGAAGCAGCTGAATGGGCAGTCTTTGGATTTGGGGGGGAAATTTTCCGCCGGTTCCGTCTGCGGTGCGACTGCTCGAGCGAACTGCCGTCATTAAAGTCAATGATTCGTATCCCAGCGGCTGCGCCGTGGTGCGTCAGCAGCATCCCAGAATAAATAAAATTCCACTCAGTTTTCAAAATAAAACACCCGTGTGCAAACTCCCGATCATAGCGCACATCACTGCATCAGCGTTTACCTCCATGGCCTTTCAATTTGGAAAATAAATGTGTTCTCCTCCTGCTACAGACACAGGATGTGAAATAGTTCCACAGCAAACAGGAGAATTCATGTTTTAATGACTAAAACTCAGCAGCTGTTTAACTGTGTCTGCAGCACAAAGTAGGACACGACAACAATGAACACACAACGGACAAGAAAGGAGCCGTCGAACAATGTTTACCTGATAGAAGAACAGAAATCAAGGAAACAAGATTAAATGAGGGAGGAAGATAAAATGCTTCTGACACGTCTTCAGTGGGATATGAAGCCATAGAGGCGACGTGACGGAGGGAATATGCAGGTTAGGCAGTTTTTTGCTTTGGTGAACAAGCACAGCATCCACTGTGTTCGTACAGCATCCTTTTAATTAGTGAGACGTTTGGCAGATATTTGAGTCAGTTGAGCCTTGAAGTGTGATTTCACATTAATTTGGCACTTTGTGCTTTGTAAAAAAAAAAAAAAAAAAAAAAAATCGGCCGTCAAGAAATTTCAGTTTAGTGGAAGTGGGCTGTCTGAGACAATCCTGCTGATATGGCAAAAAAATAATTGCAGTAAAGAAATTTCAATCTTTACCTCAACATTTAATACTCAAGTTTAAAACATAACTGAAGGATAAACAAATGTAAGTAACCTGGCACACTTTCCTGAGCAGGATTTTTGTCATTAAAATGTTTTGTCACACGTGAAGAGCTTTACATTTAGTGATTCTTCTAAATCTTAAAACAAAACAAAATTTTCAGCAGGAGAAAAGCGTAAGTGGGAATAAGCAACACATTCTCAAACATGCACTAGTTACACAGTTTTGCAGAGTTTATTGGTGTGACTGGAATGTAATGATGAAGGTTTAAGTGTGTGTGCATCCCCGTACGAGCCGCTTACGGCTGCTTTAACAGCAGGCAGACAGCAGCTGCAGGGCTGAGGCAGGTGGAGCAGAGTTTTATAGAAAACAACAGCCATAAAAGCAGCATGCCGATACCTCTACAGCCGTGTAGATGTGTAGAAACACGGGAGACTGTGTCAGCCGGTCTCTGTGTGAAGGTGCATGTCGGTCTAAGACACATAAACGTGTTAAAACACACGGTGCAGATGTTAAGAGACACGGGGACAATAAATCTGAGCAATCAAAGCAGGAATGACACGACGGTGCGAGAAACATCTTCAGAAAGAGACACGGATCCTCTCAGCATCTTCCTAAATCACTTCATCTCTCCATGGCAAAATACAACAATTATCTTTCCATTTAGCTTTCCTCTGTGTGTGTCAGCTGCAGAGAGTTTTATGGCAGCAAGAAGTGAGGAAAGCATTTATGGTCATTGCTATTTATTTGAAAGAAGACACTTGTCAACGCACACACATAAATACGCATATGCATACACCCCATAAAACAATCTGGAAACTATGGCTGCTCCTCGGGGAAGCCCTCTATACATTATGACTGGTGTTTTACAGCTTCTCATTATTACATAATTAAGGACTTTATATACGACTTCCTCAGAAAAAATAATGACATTCACAACTGCTTTCTAAATACAGCAAATCAAAGACCAACCAGTGGCGAGAACCAAAATAATGACGACAGAATCTTTAATGGTTTTCAATAAAGACGCTGACTTCAGAACGAGACCAAGAGCTGCGGTGGTTCAACGTTGAACATACACCTGGGAAAACACGTACGCTTATGAGTCTGATGACCTCTCCTGTCGGATATTCTTCTACTTCACGTCAAACATCCTGCATGAAGCTGACAGGATGACACTTCTGCTGCTTTACAGCCAGGACACTGAACAAGGCTCAATAATAAGACCATTTCATACACGATTCAGGTTTGATAAGTTGAAGTCAGTTACAGTCACATGTCCCTTCTGTCCAATCATCCAAGTCTAAGTCTCACCCAATTCACCGTCCTTATAACTGAGTTTTCACCTTGCAGCTGTATGACTCTGTAACCTGATTAAGTTTCAGTTCACATCCACGTCTGTCCAGACTCACAGTACGTCAGCCCTCCTGGAAATCTTATGATCACAACAATTAACACAAATTCAAGCAAACTGCACAAAATCTGCGGGAGTTTGCAATTTTTTAAAATTCCCGCGAGTTTTTCACCAAAAAATGTCGTCAGCAGAATCTGTGTTGGAAGTATTAACAGCATAAAGTAAGTCTTTATAAACACACCTCAAAAATAAGTCTTCATTTAATCAGAAAATCTCTGCTCCTGTTTTCATCAAATAAAACTCTGTTCACCGGAACAAGAGGAGAAACAGGAAGTGACAGGGTTTGTGGGAAATGTGTTCTTCACATTAAAATGATGTGATTAAATGTTTGTGATCAAAGGAAGTGATTCCATATTACTGGATGTTAAATGAGTTTTCTCCACACGTCCAGTTGTCAGAGACGTCTCTTTGTTTGTTTCATCCAGCAGGTCTATGTGTTGAATGAACATGAATTAAACAGCATCTAAAGCTCTTATTTTGAAAGGCTGATGTCGTCCTTGTTTCTGTATTCCGGTCACAGACGGTCTGTTCTGGAAACATACAACACAAGTTCAATAAATAAATCTAAAAAAGATTATATCTACAATATGTCTGTGATGTGCAGCAGGATTATTATGAAAGGAAGTGATTACATATTTATTCTCTTATCAGGTAGTGCTTAAAATTTTGTTATTTCTCCATTTGCAATTGGTTCTAATTCCGGCAATTTTACAAAATTACATCGACATTTTATTAGAAAATCCACCACAAAATCCAAAATTTTCAACATAAGAATCACAAAAAATCCTGGAGGAACAAATTTCAGTCCTAACAGATATTGTAGGTGTATTACGTTCAGAGGTGACAGGTCACCAGCACACTTCTTAAAGATGCTTTGAGACTCAGATGAAATCAAATAAAAACAAGCCTGAAAGAGTGCTCTTCTCTTCTCTTCTCTCCTCTCCTCTCCTCTCCTCTCCTCTCCTCTCCTCTCCTCTCCTCTCCTCTCCTCTTCTCTCCTCTCCTCTCCTCTCCTCTCCTCTCCTCTCCTCTCCTCTCCTCTCCTCTCCTCTCCTCCAGTACAAAGTAAACACTGAACCTGCAGGTTGAACACCAGCTTCACTGCTGCGCTTCACTCCTGACTGGACAGCTGAGAGATGAGCAGGATCACAAGTTGTGGATATTTTTAAACAGAAAGGTACAGAAAGAATCAGTGTTGTTGGCGGTGATGTTAAAGCAGGGGTATCAAACATACGGCCCGCGGGCCGCATCCGGCCCACCAGGGGGTCCAGCTCGGCCCACCGGATGACTTTGCTAAGTGTGAAAATTACAGAAAGACATAAATTGCATTTCTGAGAATATGGAGGTTTATTAGTACAAACGTTTTTTTTTTTTTTTTTTTTTTTTAATCGATCCAGTAATTGCTTCAAAAACAGCGTAAATGCGACGTCTGCTCCGGAGGCAGCAGCTCGCTGCTCGCTTTGTGACGCGTTTGAAAGCGAGTGAATCTGCAGAGGAGAGCCGGGGCAGATAAACAGTGGGCTGATGTCTGAGTTTTTGCTCTTTATGTTTCTAGTTTATTGTAGAAAGACCTTAAAATAGGGTTTATCATCCAAAAACCTTCACCAATGATTTAAACAGAGAAATATTGTTGTTATTATGCTATGATGCTACTGGTATGGCCCACTTGAGATCAAAGTGGACAGTATGTCCTTAGCTTTAATGAGTTTGACACCCCTGTGTTAAAGGGTTGAATGAAGTTCACCTCATTGGACTACTTGTGAAACATAATAAAATCTAGGTTAGTAAACACCTGACTTTCTCTTTGTGCTGCAGTGGTGGAACAAATCTGGAAACATTGTTAGGCATTTATAAAAATGCTCAACAACTAAGTTATCAGAGAAGATTAGTTGATTTTTCAGATGCTTTATTTACAGGTAAAACATTAGCTGGACATCATATTCTCAGGATGAATAACAACATTTTGTCACGTAAACCATGAAGCAGCTTGATTTTGAAGCTTTTTATTTGTATTTTAGCCTTTTTTATCTTCTGCATATCATGTTCCTGCAACTGGACTTACTGTAAACACAGCTACCTGTTATGGGGCCTTTAACTCAGCACTGATAGACATCCTAAGACCTGGTTATGAGGCTGGAAACCAACCTGGCTGAAAGGGAAAATAGTCCCAGAGCCTCCAAATGCTCCATATTCACTGCATGTCTGTTGGTTTTGTGATTTGATGAAATGCAAAGTTGAAAACTTGCATTACTAAAGTAAAAAAACTATCAACAATGTTGGTCCTCAATTATTATCTACAACGTATATAATCTTCTGAAAGGGCTCCTGTTATATATTATAATGATTAATATGGTGAAGTTACTGCATGTTTAATAAACACACAGCATGTCCAAACATTACGAAGTGAAATGTGAAGTTGTAAGAGGAGTCGTATTATTGTGATTTTTGTTCATGGACGTTTAGCTGTGATGGAAATCAGACATCGCTATCATTTAAATTATTTGTTTGTGTGTGTGTGCGCACTAAGGGCTTAAATAACCTTTTTTTAAACATCAATACCATAGTAAGTTACAGATGTACCATATTCTTGATGTTAAAAAGACTTCATAACATCAGTTCCACCTGATGTTTTTTTGGTTTTTTTTGTGTGTTTGGGTCCCGATGGAGAGAAGATCAAAGGAACTGTCCATCATTTTGGAAAAGCTTCCTGTTTTCTGTGTTTCACTGCTTCAGAAAAGAGGATTGATCTTTTTCATCCGAGTGTGTCCGCTACAGAGAGACGTCCAAGAAGTGTTTATCGTAGCGCAGCACAAAGACTGACAGCAGCACCTAACAGCAGAAGTCTAAATCTCAAGGCTGTTGTTTTCATCTGGCACTCCTCTTGCTGTCTTCTTTTTTTAAAAGGCTCTCCAGTCCATCATGCAGAACCAAAGACTTGCAGGTCTTACATAACGCTGCGCATGTACCTTGATTCGTCATGGTAACTAGTTTCCTCTCACACGGACCCGTCCATCATCTCCCCACAGCAGAGATACAACAGCAGACGGGGGTCGTAACGTTTCCCGGCGTCATGCCGGTAATTTGGCTCCGGGACATGAGGACGTGTCTCGTGATCAAAAGGGGCCGTTTGGTTTTAGCCCACTTGGTATCGTGTTACGCTGAAGACACCGGGAGTCTGAAGTTGTTTCATAAACAGCATGAAAGACTGACAACCCCCTGGAGGTCATGAGAGGAAATGTGAGACGGCTGTCCAAAAGCCGTGTTCTCCACTCAGCTGAGCACACATGCTGCAGTAAAAACAAACTGACGCTCAGCATCACACGTTCAGTCAAAAACCCTTTCAAGCACAGCAGAAGCACGGCAAGAGTTTTATTCTAAGATGATCGGAAATATCCGATGATTTAAAGCTTTACACGATTTCTCTTTTATGCAGATACTATCGATCACAAGAGAAGATTCGATCCTGGAAGAAACGCGAGGAAAGTTGGGCGTTAATCAGGTTCAGAATTTACTTTTCTTTATTGTTATATAAGTCCAGATTTTAGCTAAATAATGCACAAGTTTCAGGAAGTTAATGGGAGCTCATTAGTTTCAATTAAGTTCCTCATTAGTTCCTATAAGTTATGAAGTTTAAAGACAAAAAAGCTGATTAATCTAATAACTGATTGATGATTAACTGAAAGGATGAAAGTGATCTGGCGATTGTTTGAGTCACTTTTCAAGCAGAGGGGCCATTTGCTCGTTACATGTCCTCAAATATCAAGTTTAAAGGATTCAGTAAACTGAACTGCCTTTCAGATAAAAGGAACAATATCAACATTTTACTTTGAGTTCTGGGAAATGTTTCACTGTTTGGGCAATTAATTGAGAAATTAATTGGCAGATGAACCATTATGAAAAAATTAGGCAATCCAGGGGGCGATCCTGTGGTAATTAAATATGTAACAACCAAATTATATTTTACTTACTAAAGGATATATTTGCAATATGAGCGTTCAGTTCTCTTTTTATACTGATAGCAGTTGGGGAGTATTGTCCAACCTTGTTCTTAATGCCATTGATACTCTGTAATTGTAACATATTTAAAATGCTACTTTGATATTACCAAAAAAAGTTTTCTTAAACATGATGTATGAACGGGTGCTACATGAAAACCGCTCGCTCCCACAGTCGTGATTGAATAGCTTTAAATAACTTGGTATGGCAGAGGAAATCGAATGTTTACAGATTACAAGAGGCCAGATCATCAAGATTTAATATTGTGATAAAAATACTTTTACACTGACTTCAAAAATTTGCTTAAATCAGATGCACACACACACACACACACACACACACACACACACACACACACACACACACACACACACACACACACACACACACACACACACACACACACACACACACACACACACACACACACACACACACACACACACACACACACACACACACACACACACACACACACACACACACACACACACACACACACACTTATATACAGGTGCTAAAGTGTTGAACTCCACTAAGAGGACAACCAACGTAACAGCCTGCTGTTTTCAAATAGTTTGAAGGTCATCATGTTCGTCACTCACTGTATTACCTCCCACTCTCTGGCCATCAAACACTCTCACCACTCAGAGAGGGACTCCTTTAAAGTGTAGGTGGGGGGGGGGGGGATGGCAGCATTTTAACAGCAATTTACACTCGATCGCTGCGTCTAACAACTGATGGAAGTTTGAGGAGCAGGTTTTCGTAATGTTCATCTGTAAAGTCAGACTGACTTTCTTTTGTGAGAGCCTCAGTCGGGAAACAGCCTGTAAAACGTTGGTTCAGAATAAAAGCACATCTGTTGATGGGTTCGAACAAAATTGGGTTCAAACATTCACTATTTCCTGGTAATGCACCATATTGACTTGAGCTGTTGGATGCACAATATTTATACCACAGCTTGGTTTATGATCCCCAAAAAATGCAAATCAACAGCTAAAAGAAAACATTCCCATCAGCCTCCGCTAAGAACACGTGAACATGCCATCATGATAAACTGAGCTGATGGACATGGCAAACACATTCATGGTCTTTAACAAAATTCAAATGTAGTATTATGGTTAGTAATAAGTCACGAGTAACAATGTGCAGGATGTTTAAAAATGTTTTAGAAACGTGTTTATTTCATTCTTTATTGTGGAAAGTTAACTCGTCTCAATCTACTAGCATGAGACGGATTGCTTTTTTCTACATACTCAGAATAAATCATAGTATTTTCCTAATTTGAGTAAACACTCACTGAGGAAACATCACCTCTCTGATTATTCCTCCACACTTCTTAGATATGCTGTCAGTGTTTCTGCTTCAGAGAGCCAACGGCAATAAAGCAGCAAGTTAGGAGACGTGTTTTAGGTGATAATCAGGAGCAACTGGGTCGGTTTCCTTTGACATGTACACGGTGAATTCAACCCTCAGGGTCAGAATGTCAACACAGAGTTCTGCTGTGAGGTTATAAAGCATTTGAGGGGAAAAACGGTGCCAAGACTTGAGTTTTCCAACATGACAATGAACCCACTCACAAGTTTCTCACCCGCAACAACACAATCACTGCTCCCCACCACCAACCAGAATTGGATCCCAACTATTTGTTTGGCTTACCAAATATTTGACACTAACTATATTGTACGCTTTCTGCTGTATTTCCTGGTGCATGGAGAGAAATAGCAGAATGCAGTGGAGTAGATTTTAGCTTCGCCTTGCTCCCTTTTGATCCACCCTTGTTTGTGACATTTTGAATAAATGAGACCAAAGTTTTGGAGAGTAAGGTGAGTGTGTGAGTCTGCTGTAATTTCTCTGAGAGCTTCTTGCCATTTTTCAAATTCCCCCTGTACAAATGTATGAATGTATCTTATAAAGCCGTTTATGAATTCAGCTATAGGTCCAGACTAGTACCCAGTAATAGGAGGAAAAATGAGAAGTGTGTTTCTGAGAAATACTCTACATTGTAGGAACTGAACGATTATATATTCTTGTCATTAAACTTTTTCTGGGTATGTTTGTGTTTGTATTTGATCCATTTGAGTAAACCTATTTTTCTGCATCTCATGGGACGTAACAGACGGTTTTGCTTTCTCTTGGCATAGAAAAACCCAAACAAACAAGCAGATTGTTTCCACCCCAACTCCAAGCTCCAGCAGGGCCAAACAAGACATCTAACTGACTCTGAATCAGGGACAAACATGTAGCACGTCACGGAGGGGAGAAAAGTCAGAGACATTCAGTACTTTTATGAGGCTCTCTCAGTAGTTTGGATTAGGACCTTTATCTACGAAGCACACACAGATCGTCAGCATGCTAAAACACTGGCGGGGGTACACTTACACTCTACTGACACTAAAATAGTTTTAGAAAATGGAGCGATAGCAGGTCTAAATGAAAAAGTGTCATTTGAAAATGTCCCCAGTACAATTATTTAATCCAGACAGCTCAATCAAGGCTGGCACACTGTGGATCAGTGCGCTGTGCAGGTGAATCATTACAGCTGTGGCAGCAGTGAAATACTAATGTTGGTGAAGCTGCACCACAGGGAAGAGGGGAGCTTTGCAGAGAGTTTTTCATGCATCCTAAAGGTGTCAGAACTGACTGACTATCTACACCTCTCTGGCTGCAATCTATCTGAACCTTGTGAGAGAGGTGAGCGAAGGAGGCTGGAGAGCCACAGCCAGGCCGAGGAAAGATAGAGAGGCTACTTTGATGAGTTCATCTATCTGAAACGTTCCCTTAATGACGGACAATGAAGCCATCACGGCAGAAAAAGAGAGGCAGGGAGACGGAGGGGAGAGATTCTTCACCTCTCCTTTTAGAGGCATTAGTCATTCTCCTTTTGCATCTCAATCACCCGGTGAATCCCCATTAAGTGATTCAGCCGGCGTAATGAAAGCGAAAGACCCTGCAGCCGTCGGCCATGTGCACAGCTGAATGAATGGCTGGTCATGAGCGCCTAAATGCCAACTCCTCCTGCACGGTACGTCCGCTAGGAGACTATAAGGGCCACAGCGAGAATGGCCACATAAAGACAGCTTGTTACGTGGAGAGACTTCGATTAAGTGCTCGTCTCTGTCACGCTACATCCACAAAAAACATTTCCATTTATAATGGGGTTTAAAATGAAAATAAGCTCTGTCTGCACGAGCATGCAGGACAGGAACTATCGGCAATTGCGCAAATAACAGTTTAACTCCTGCACATGTAGGCAGTTGTAGCATTTTAGCAGCACAAAGAGCAAGGTCAACAACACCTGTAATATGTTAGTTCATGTTGAATTAACCGCTGGTAGTTAAGGCTGATCTGGAAGTGAATGTGGGTGTCTGCATCAAAAGTCTCTGCTTCTGACCATCCAGAATAAATTGCAATACTGGTTTACAGATAGAATATAAATAATATCCATTGGGATTAAAGAAACCACACTTTAGTGGTTTGAATCATATTTATCAGATAGATTCTCATTGGTTTATGTCAACGATGACTCTTTCACTCATGCAAAACATTATGATAGTTATGGAGTTCCTCAAGGCTCTTTACTGGGACAGACACATTTCACGTTATACATGATTCCCTGAGGCAATATTATTGGGAAATGCTGCATTGATACACAGAATACACACAGCTGTTTTTATCTATGAAGCCAGATTAAACAAATCACTTAGTTTCTGGGACTGCCTTCTTCTGCATGCACAATATTGTCAAAATAAGAAACATCTTATCTCTGAAAAACTGAAAAACAATTTCACACATTTGTTATCTAAAATCGGAGCTATTGTAATTGTTTATTATGAGGCTGGTCCAATAACTCCCTGAAAGCCTGCAGTTGATCCAAAATGCTGCACGGACAGTACTGATAAGATTTAGTAAAAGAGAGTAAACTCAAGAATGGGAATTAAAATCCTTCTTACATAAAATTCCTTAATGATGAAGCTCCAGCACATCTTAAAGACCTTATCGTACCCTGTTACTGAAATAGAAAACTTCACTCTCAGAGTCACTTGTTTCCTAGAGTTTCCAAAAGTAGAATAGAGGCAGAACCTTTAGCTATTAGACTCTTCTCCTGTGGAACCAGTTTGGGTTTTGGAGGTAGAAACCTTTTCTACTTTTGACATAAGGCTTAAAACTTTGTTTTTTGATCAAGCTTACAGTTGTAGCTGGCTCAGGTGAATCTAAACCATATCTTTGTTATGCAGTTATAAGTCTCCCATGATGCACTGAGCACCTCTCGTCGTTGGATGTCATGAACTTTGTGTCTTCTCTCCTGTAGTTTGTGCTTTTTTACTTCTGATCTTTGGTTCCTGGGCCCACCAACCTGCTCAGAGTTTAATGTCTCTTTATGTTGTTCATTTCTATCTCAACTCTCTCCCACCTCAACCTGTTTTGTCTGTGATGTCTTCCCGTTAAAAGGGAGTTTTTCCTTCCCGCTGTTACTGATGGTAGAATTGTTGGGTTTCTCCCCATAATGGTTATCATTTAATACCAAATAAATACAAATGAAAGGAATTAAATAAACAAAGACGGTGGTAAGAAAAGCACAAAGGTGTTACTGTGTTTTAGGGTTCAGTCCGTGTTGCTGTGCAAGCGATTTTCTACTGTTCATTGTGTAAGTGATCAAGAAAAGGATCAGGTTCCAGGATGTCTGCATGAAAGACACCCACACTGGCAAATCATTGGTAATGTGTATCATAATACTACTGCTGCCTAGGTCAGAGATTAGGACAGTTTAAACTGTAAGAGTAGAAGATATTAAACAACCAACCAAAACATTTTAATCTGATATTAAGATAACAATAATAGACAAATATATATATGTTTCTACAAATATATAAAAGTCTTCAACACACACACACACACACACACACACACACACACACACACACACACACACACACACACACACACACACACACACACACACACACACACACACACACACACACACACACACACACACACACACACACACACACACACACACACACACACACCTGGCTGTACTGGAGAGTTCAGACCAGCAGCGGATCCTCCGAGCGGAGCACGTGTTGACAGCCAGTTCATGACTTGGAGGTCTGATAATTGATTTTCCTACTGTAAAAGTCCATATCTCTCTCGGGGGCATCACAATATTGACTCCCATCAGCTGACAAGACACACTTAGAGCGCTAAAGTAGCAAAAACTGTTAGAAAATCGCAGCAGTAGCCATCATAAAGCACTCAGTAAGCCTGAAAAGAACAGTAATGTCCCGACAGCACTGGGATAATGTCGCTCCTTTATAAAACTGCCACAATCCTTCGAGGACTGGGACAGATACACAATCCTGAGCGGCGAGACTCACACGCTTTGGCTCAGTATAAGCTTCAAAAAACAACAAGCAAACACAGATATCATACTGACTTAACTCCAAAAGCACTCATGTTTCTGTGGAAAGACGGAAAAAAAAAATACTTACCAGTCAGATTTACAGTCAGAAATATTTTTTACTCACTAAAGTACTACTTGAATTACCCACTGCTTTCATTATTAAATACTATGAAGGTACAAACAGTAGACCTTCACAACAACAATGCTGTCAGATCCATCGAATGTACAGAAAATATTTTAAACAAAAATGTTTAAGAGCAGCTAAAAAATATCAAATTTGATGAAGTACATTTTAAACAGCAGCAGAGTTCATGAGCTGTGGAAGGTGTTTTATTACTTATTATTGTCTGGTTATAACAGCCTGAGCAGAGGACAAACAGAAACTTCTTGTACCCATTTTTCTTGGTTAGTGGGACCTTGAGTCTCCTGCCAGATGGCAACAGATGGAGTGATGAATGGATGAATGGAGTCATTGTGTCATTGTTGTCTTTTTGGTTACAGACCGGTTGTGTCAGTTCTGGAGTTGCGTCAACTTGTTGCTGTGTCTAACAGAGAAGCTCCCATACCAAGGGAGGTGAGGATATTCTCTATGAATGACTTGTAGACCAAAGTCAGGGTGTGTTTGCTGACTGCTCCACTTCCTGACCTTTCATAACAACAGACTTAAAGGAAGGCTTTACACGGGCTGCTACCACAGCTCCTCAGACTTACTGGATAATAAGGTCAAGGAAGCTGTGGTTGAATCAAATGGCAAGCTGGTTGATGTGCTGAGAGGAAGAAGGGTTGTTGGCCTCCTGCTGAGAGGCGACCAGCGGCATGTCATCAGCATAAAGGAGCAATCAGAAGGTTAAAAGACTGCTCCTGTTGTGCATGAACGGAGTGCAGCACCATGATGTGCACGAAGCAGGGCGGAGCAATAACCTTTGTGAGTAAGTGTTTGACGTTACGTTGCTTGATCAAGAACGGCACCTTGTGAGCAGTAGTACATGTGCATTTGAAATGCTTCAAAAACAATCTACGGCATTAAAGCAATGATCCAGAGGAAGTGTTTCAAATTGGATTAATGTTTCTATGAGGGGAAAAAGACGTCACTCCCCATGAATGGATCAGCAGCACAAACATGTGCTTTCCCCAACACACTGCTGTTCACCAGGATCAGAGCAGCGACGAGCGAACAGACGTGGGGCTCAGGAGCACCAGAAGAAGAAGAGTATTGTGAGGAGACGCAAAAGTAGTCCTCAAAGAAATTCTTGCCGGAAACCTTCGGGGGCTCTTGTGGAGCACATTACAATTATAAAATTCTGTATGAAGGCACACTCTTTATGTTAATATTTTAATCTCTAAAAATGTCAATCACCAATGTGCCTCAGTTCTTTGAAGGAGGACTTCCTTTAGAGACAGACCATACAACCAAAGGCAATGAGGACATCATATGCTGTCCTGTTATTTCAGATAAACTGACTCTTTCATGTGTTTGTAGTGAAACATAACTGAGCTAAAACAAATGGTTTAACATGTCAGTATCTCCTCTGTGAGTCTGCTTGTGTGTTTCAACTGTCCAGACTTCTCTTTTACATGATGAATGCGTCTTTTCATCGTCCAGTTCTCATGCTGATGTTTTTGTCTTCTGTCTGTCTGACACGCAAGATACTGTATGGTTGGACAGAAAATGAAAATCATAAAAAGAAGGCAGATGAACAGACACAATGTTGAATCTCCAGTGGAGTGGCATGTAAAAGGAACATGTGCCGAGATGTTTGGCTGCGCTTCAATAAGCCCTGCAGCAACTAACGAGTGTCTTTATGTTGAATGAGCTGTTGGCTCTTCTCTGCTGTCTGCCCTCATTCGCTCATCAGCTGTCAGCCGTCTAACTCCACGCTACGAACGGGTGTGAAGCGCTTCCATAATCAGGCACACACACACACACACACACACACACACACACACACACACACACACACACACACACACACACACACACACACACACACACACACACACACACACACACACACACACACACATAGCAGTAAGCAGTGTGTATATTTCCATCAATGTTTGCTTGAACACAAACCAGAAGCTTGTTGTTTCTGAGATTCAAAGGTGTCGCTTCCTCCCATCTTTGATCATCTCTTTTACATTCCTGACATCATACATGTGCTCTATGACATCACAAGCACACACTGTGGTTTAAATCATAGATTGGGGTAATAACAAGCTACTGACTTCAGGATCTTTTTCCCTAAAAGTACTTATTGCCTTTAGAGAAGCAGTTTCTAAGCGATGAACATCTCCAGCCGTTATCCATGAAAGTCGCATCCATGAGTCAACAGCAGAGCGCTGAAACAAGAAGCAAAGCAGCAATATGAAACGCGATCACACGCCAATCAAGTTGTATCTAATGCGAGGCAATTTATCGCGCACAATAACAGCTGCCTCCCCGTGCATATTGGAGAGACCATAATTGTGAGCCTGGTACAATCTTATTATTATGTGGGATGGAATAATTTCATTTTAACAGAAACAGATTGTACACTGCGAGTGTTGTTATTGGGGTAACCATTATGTGGGTTGGCATTTAGAGCGCACTGGAGAAACTGCACAAATCACAGCAAGATCTACTGTAGACTAAATCAGTGCGTCCACGTTTCCACAGCAACGACTGGATTAATAAACACACTTACCAGTTTGGAGATGCAGGTCAGACAGAAGACGGAAAAGGATAGCGACAAAATCAACTCGAATGTCAGAAGTGTTTTCTTTTTAACCAAAACATTTGTTGTCAAAGTCATGAAGATGTGTTTTGTCTGTGTGCTTGTTTTCTTTTTTAAATAAATGTCTGTTGAGCTCTTTCTGCTTTTAAATATTAACCAACAAAGCAAACAGCAGATACCAGCACTGTGTTAAACGCCTGAGATATATGTCATTTTGCTGTCTGAGAGAATACAAGTTAAGTGATAAGCAGGCAGCAGAGAGGAATGACGGACAGAGGAGACAAACCAAAGGAGAAATTCAATAAAACAAGAAGAATTCAATTGAAGACAACATGTTGGAGATAAACAACAAAACAGGAGGATTTATGTTATAATTCAGGCAGTAAATGTCACGTAAATACCAAAGACGTCAGAGTCTATCTGCCTTTGATTGCACTGTGGGAGCGAGCATTGTGGTCGGAAGTCCACTTCACATACATGGTGTGAAATGTCAGTGGTGTGAAGCAATCACACCTCATTAAACTTCTCCAGCCTAATCTTTCTTCCTTTGTTATTTCAGGGAGAAAGAACAGAATCAGTTCAGATTCAGAGAACGACGGCGAAAATGAACTGCACAGTATGAAATAAAATGTCAATATTTGAAGAGTCTCTGTTGCATATTTCCAGAGTTTGACAGAAACTATGAGGTCTGCCCTTTGGTCACGTCCATTGACCAGGTTTCACAAGAACGTGCAACTTGGATCTAATCAAGCGACAACATTTGTAACACTTACTCATGAAGGTCATACCTTCCTCCTGCTCCGTGCACGTGTTGAACATTGTTCACGCGCAACAGGATCGATCTCAGAACGTATTGATACACTCTTGGAGGATGCAACAACAGGAAACAATATCCTATGGAGCGTATCCAGACCGTTGACTGTTTCTAAAAGTGGATGTAGCTTCCAGATCTTAAGTGTCTTCAGCTGCAATACCAGCGAGTTCCACTAGAGGTCGGCTCCAAAAAGCCTCCGGCTCCATAGACTCCCATTCAACTTCTCTCATCAAATCCAAAGTGAATCAAATGTGTCCATCAGTTATCTCGGTGTTGTTAGCTAAAGTCACTCCTTCTTATTAGTTTTCTGGAGGTCCATCTGAAAATACACTTCTGGCTCTTCCCCCAGCTCGTCTAAATATGGTCACTTTCTGCTCCCAAACCGTTCGGGACTGGTAAAATGATGCCGGCCAAAATCCGAACTACTTCGTAACGGCCGTTCACAAACCAACGGGTGACCTCACTGCTAGTTGATACTTAATCCAGACCCATTTACTCATGCAGGGAAATTTGGTCTGCTAATATAAGACAACCAAAGCATGAAATCCTGATACATACAAAGAATTTGGATGTAACCTCTTTTTGTCAGATTGATGAAGTTGTATGAATGTGTGGTATATTCATCCGTCACTTTTACACCGCTAATGTGAGCGATGGTTGCAGGTCTACTTGAGTAAATGTGTTACATTAGAGGGTCAGAGTGAGACATCTGAGGGAAGCCTGGAAACATCTCCACTGTTACAACAAAACTACTCAGCGTGTCAAGCTATGAAGACACCAAGAGGCAGAACGCCCAGTCGGTGCTGGAGGGAGTACAGACTGAACCATCGGACCTGGGTCAGGATGTCACAGCAGGAGCATGAGGATGTGGCTCAACAGACGGACACTGGATCATTACTGCTTGGTCTGTTGGCTAGATACGAATGGTGTACGATTCATCGGTAGACCGTGTGTCATACAACCTAAAAAATCTGCTTACTTTTACCTCGTGTGTGTTTATAGTTTAAGTCTTGAAACTACACAGAAATGAGAGATGAGAGAGACGAGCAGCAGAGTTCAATGTTAGCTGTCAGACTTTACAACAACGACAGCAACACACAGGTATCTCACCTGACACACACTTCATGAGGTTGTGTGATAAGGCCTCCTGCGGCTGCTAACTGCATCACCTGAAAGTCCATATGTTATTTTACCCAACATCGCAAACTGCCATCTTACCAGCAGGTAGAAAATAGAGGTGTCATGTTCATCTGAGCATGAGCTTTCCGTGCCGTGCTCTCTCTGACCCACATAGGATGCTGGAAAGGAAAACCTGACTTTGACATGCTCCTTCATTAGGCCGAGGCACAATAATACGCTATGAGTTATGTGCACTGTCTGTGCCAGAGCGACATACACACAAACACACATAAGCAAACAAGGTACAGTATATGTTCACACGCATGGACATCGAGTCAGCAGCACCAGCCGGTGTTGCATAAAACCCTCTTTGTCCACTGTTTACCTTTCTGCCAATTTCTAATGGGATGTCTGGTCTCAAGCTGGAGTTCGTACATGATCTCCATGCAGCTGCAAGAAACACAGCACCTCAACTCTCCACACCTCTGTTTTCGCTCTAAACACACTTGAGAAGAATTGCACACACAACTTTTCTTTATTTTGACATTTAAAGGCCTACATTCAAAATAACTGTCTATCTACTGCATGTTTAAAACTCATCATTTTTATGTTTTGACAATTTACATAAAAAATAAATACTTTGTTCGGAAGATTGGTTCAACTTAAATTTCACCCAGATCATCTCAAAAAAATTCAATAAATCTTTTGAAGACCTCTGACTTCATAAATAACAGTTAATAAGGTCCTCTTGTGACCAATCGGCAACCAGCAGTGAGGTCACCCGTTGGTTCGTGAATGTTATGAATCCTCCAGTTCAGATTCTGTCCGTCACCATCTTTGCTAGTTCGGAGCGGTTTGGAGCAGGAAGTGACCATATTTGGACGAGCTGGGGGAGGAGTCAGCGGTGGATCTGACCGATCTGATTGGAAACCTGACGATACTACGTCCCGCCCACCAATAGTGAGAAGCTGTGGGTGGTGGGGGTGGAGGGGGTGGACACGTCCACCGTCTCCTGGATCACTGACTACCTGACAGGCAGACCACAGTTTGTCCGTCTGGGCAGTGTGCTGTCTGATACGGTGGTCAGTGGTACTGGAGCTCCACAGGGAACTGTTCTGTCTCCTTCCTGTTCACCTTCTACACCACTGACTTCCAGAACAACTCAGAGTCAAGACATCTGCAGAAGTTCTCTGATGACTCTGCAGTGGACGGTGTATAAGGGATGGACGGGAGGAGGAGTCAGTGGACGGTGTGTAAGGGATGGACGGGAGGATGAGTCAGTGGATGGTGTATAAGGGATGGACGGGAGGAGGAGTCAGTGGACGGTGTATAAGGGATGGACGGGAGGAGGAGTCAGTGGTTGGTGTATAAGGGATGGACGGGAGGAGGAGTCAGCGGACGGTGTATAAGGGATGGATGGGAGGAGGAGTCAGTGGTTGGTGTATAAGGGATGGACGGGAGGAGGAGTCAGTGGTCGGTGTATAAGGGATGGACGGGAGGAGGAGTCAGTGGTTGGTGTATAAGGGATGGACGGGAGGAGGAGTCAGTGGTCGGTGTATAAGGGATGGACGGGAGGAGGAGTCAGTGGTTGGTGTATAAGGGATGGACGGGAGGAGGAGTCAGTGGTCGGTGTATAAGGGATGGACGGGAGGAGGAGTCAGTGGTCGGTGTATAAGGGATGGACGGGAGGAGGAGTACAGGGCAGTAATGGAGGACTTTGTGGAGTGGGCGGGTAGAAATCACCTCCTCCTGAACGTGACCAAGACCAGAGAGATGGTGGTCGACTTCAGGAGGAAGACGACGGCTCCACAACCGCTGAGAGTTCTGGGAGAGGAGGTGGACATGGTGGAGGAGTACAAGTACCTGGTGTCTCCATGACAACAAACTGAACTGGAAGACCAACATCAACGCTGTCTACAAGAAGGGGATGAGTCGACTCTTTTTCTTGAGGAAACTTCGATCCTTCAATGTGTGCAGCGAGATGTTGGAGATGTTCTACCATCTGTTGTGGCCAGTGAACTGTACTTCGCTGTGGTCTGCTGGGGGAGCAGCATTGGAGCCGGTGACACCAACAGACTTAACAAACTGGTTAAGAAGGCCGGCTCCATCATCGGCTACAAACTGGACAGCCTGGAAAAGGTGGTGGAGAGGAGGACGCTGAGCAAACTATTGTCCATATTGGATAATCCTGACCACCCTCTCCACCTGCTGCAGGGACAGAGGAGGACGTTCTCCAAAAGATTCCTCCAGCTGCTGTCACAAGGACAGATACAGGAGATCATTCCTGATACAGGAGATCATTCCTGATGCAGGAGATCATTCCAGATACAGGAGATCATTCCAGATACAGGAGATCATTCCAGATACAGGAGATCATTCCAGATACAGGAGATCATTCCTGATACAGGAGATCATTCCAGATACAGGAGATCATTCCTGATACAGGAGATCATTCCTGATACAGGAGATCATTCCAGATTCAGGAGATCATTCCTGATACAGGAGATCATTCCAGATACAGGAGATCATTCCTGATACAGGAGATCATTCCAGATACAGGAGATCATTCCTGATACAGGAGATCATTCCTGTCCACTGCAATAAGACTGTACAATAATTCCTCTCTGGCAAAATCCATCACACAATAATAACACCGTTGTCTGTTTTCTTGTTTGTTTAAATCTTTGCACTAATGTTTAGTTAGTTTTAATTTAATTTAATTATTCTATTTTATTTTATTCTATTTATTGTATATACTGTGCATTTTTATATTTAATATTTTACTGTTGTTTTATTGCTTTCCTTCACCTATAATGCTGCTGTAGTGAAAAAAAAAGTCAAAAAAATGAGCACCACAAACAAACTGCCATTCACTTCCACTGCATTAGGATAGCTGCATTAGTATCAACACAGATTATCTAAAACAAATTCTGCAGATAAAATAATCTGTGTGGATAAATACGATCAGAGCAAAAATGTGCTTTTTGTGATTTGGTAAAAATGAGCATTTAAATATTAATGCTAAGTTAGGAATTGTTATTCATGGACTGTCAGTGAATGTCAGTGGGTTAATATCTCATTTTTTAGCAACATTATTTCCTCTCGCATGTTACAAACATTTATGGTGAATTTATGGAGATGATAAATAGCACATCAGTGTTTCCAGGAACTCACATCCGTCTCTTCATCTGTATGTTTCTGCGCCTCCAGCCGGGCTCAGCGAGGTCAAAGCTGTTCAGCCTGGCAGTGAACACGTGACGCCAATCTTCAGGTGCCACTTCTCTCACAACTAGGCCACACCGGCACACATGCTTTCATGGCTATCTTTGTGGGGACATCGTGCATTCCCGAGCGCTCTCTGTAACCTGAAGAGTTACAACTGAGCACATAACCTCAACCTAGTTTTAAAGCTTAACCCTAAACACACAGAAATATGCCCGTGGTTTAATATCAGTCTAACTGGAACTGACGCTGGCCTCTATGTCTGTCTGTTCAGTCAGTCAGTGGGTTTGAGTGTGCACATGTATTATACACTGTACTATGTATGTGGTGGGGACAATCTGTCACACTGGTGCTTAACTTTCCTTGACTTTCTTTATTTTACTAGATTTGTCTCCCAGCGACTTCTTTCTGTTCGCAAAAAACATTCCATTTGATGTTCACTCTCTGCTCGAGTCCACAGTGAAGTCATGTGTTTTTTGCGATCAAAAATTAAGTTTGAACAGTATCGTTGGATTTGGTCCCAGAGGTGGAATGTTTCTTATGAAACCAGATTGTGAATCAGAGCTTTATTTGTGAGTTGAGTTGGACGAACACTAATGGAGGACACCAGAGTTTCTATTTGACTTGAATCCAGTCAAACCTCGTTCTCTCTGTGTTGAGCTACATGGAGGTCATCAGATATTATACAGATCTTTTCTACGGAAATTCTTTCTTCAAGGATATGATAGTTGTATTTGATAGTCATCAGTTTCAAGTACTTCTTATTAATTCAACTCATAAATAAATTTGTTGTGTGTGATTTGGGGAAAGAAATAAGGAACAACAACAGATGAAAAATAGCCATATAATATTTTTTAGTTTTTTTTTATGTTGTTTGCCTCCACAACGGTTGCTATGGAGAAGAAGCCAATCAGAGGTGTGAATCACAGCCAATTAAAAACACTCTTCTGTAACATTTGTGCACAAAACGCCACTCGAGTTCATCCACAGTTGACTCAGACTCCATTTTCTAAACTCTCAAATGTCTCCAGACTTAAAGAAGTCCAAGCTTTAATACTAAGCTTCATCTTCAGAGTACAGCGCTGAATTTAAAGCCTGGTGATTGGATGATTCTCACCAAAATGCAACTTGGGAGTACACTTACAGTAAAAATGACTGTTCTTGGGTTTTATTTTCATACCTCAGGCCAACATTTTTATTAAATATGATATCACTGAACTCATCAAACTAATTTCTAAGATATGGGAATCAAAACAGGCCCGTGGGAAAGAAAGCGAGCAGTCAGATGATCAGACATGTTGTAAACAGTCTATTCAGATTCCTTTAACACTGTATTTTTATGTCAAACTAAAAGTGAGTGCAACTAAATTATCACAAATAATGCTTCATTGCACACAAATACAGTGAGTACAACACCAGAAAAAGCAGTCGGTAAAGTGGAAATTTCCTTACAGTCAACGTGTGATGAAACTAAATGCAATGTAATGTAACATGTCTGATGGTCTGATTTCAGAATAAATTTGTTGATTAATTTGAGTTTAGTGAAAAAATGCTCTCTTACATTTGCTCTTTCCAGCTTTTTTCATGTGAATATTTTCTACTTTTTGTTTACTGAAAATATTTTTCAGTTTCTTGATATGTTCTAGGCAGAAATACTAATAGAATAAGCAAGCAAATATAATAAACAAACTGACTGCTGATTAACAAAAAGACAAACACTTGTAAGTTAAATCTTTTTTTTCTTTTTTTAATCGAAGACTGAGACATTTCCAGAGATCTTTGTAGTGACCCTGAACACTTGGATATCATTTCAAGCCTTGGAGCTGCACCATCTCCCTCATTAATCTGAAGCATCTTCTCCATGCTGCTACACGGCCAGCAGTCCAGTGATGCAGAACAAAGGTTCCGGGGAGAAAAGCACAAATACCTGCACTGTGCAGCTATGTAAACGTGTCCACCACACACCTGCTTGCCGTCCACATGTGGACCAGGATCCAGATGTTCCTTAACAACCATTTTCCCTCCCAACCTGGTAATTACGCCGCTGCGGCGGTGCTTTAAATACGCACCATCTCCTCCTGCAGCCACCGGGATGTTCTCCGATCCAAATACCTTCCACTGCATTGCTGTCATTTCACGTGTCTAATCCTCAATGCACTGGCCTGTCGACACTCATGCCGCTGTGCAGAAACACACACACACACACACACACACACACACACACACACACACACACACACACACACACACACACACACACACACACACACACACACACACACACACACACACACACACACACACACACACACACACACACACACAAGTCTCAAAGTGATCATAATAACATTATTCAGACATTAATTTCAGTCCTTACAAGCTGGAACATG